>NC_064930.1:39598248-39944248 GCF_023897955.1 Schistocerca gregaria
TAGGTCCACAGATTACAGGATGCCTCCAGCTGTGCTTCAGTAACTACTACTGGTCTTCCAGGAATCGATCAAAGCATAGACAGTTTAAGACATTACTCCCATTGACAAAAGTCGGAATGGTGCCTGTTGTATTCAATCGCGATGCAATTTCTGTGTTTCAGAAACACTGTGAAGGTCCACTTTTTACAGGAAGCGTCCATCTGTGCTTCGGAAACTACTACTGGTCTTCCAGGAGTGGATAAAAACATAGACAGTTTGAGACATTAGTCCCATTGACAAAAGTAAGAATGGTGCCGGTTGTATTCAATCCGGATGCAATTTCTGTGTTTCAGCAATACTGTGAAGGTCCACACATTACAGGAAGCGTACAGCTGTTCTTCGGAAACTACTACTGGTCTTCAGAAATCGATCGAAGCATAGACAGTTTGAGACATTACTCCCATAGACAAAAGTCAACACTGTAACTGTTGTATACAATCCCGATGCAATTTCTGTGTTTCAGCAACACTGTGTATGTCCACAGATTACAGGAAGCCTCTAGCTGTGCTTCGGAAACTACTACTGGTCCCCCAGGAATCGATCAAAGCATAGACAGTTTGAGACATTACTCCTATGGCCAAAAGTCAACATGGTAACTGTTGTATTCAATCCCGATGAAATTTCTGTGTTTCAGCAACACTGTGAAAGTCCACAGATTACAGGAAGCCTCCAGCTGTGCCTCGTAAACTACTACTGGTCCTCCAGGAATCGATCAAAACATAGACAGTTTGATATACTACTCCCATTGACAAAACTCAGAATGGTGCTTGTTGTATTCAATCCCGATGCAATTTCTGTGTTTCATCAACACTCTGAAAGTCCGCAGATTACGGGAAGCCTCCAGCTGTGCTTCGGAAACTACTTCTGGCCTTCCAGGAATCGATCAAAGCATAGACAATTTGAGACATTAATAATATGGCGAAAAGTCAATATTGTAACTGTTGTATTCAATCCCGATGCAATTGCTGTGTTTCAGCAACACTGTGAATGTCCACAGATTACAGGAGGCCTCCAGGTGTGCTTCGGAAACTACTTCTGGTCTTCCAGGAAACGATAAATCCACAGACGTTTTGAGACATTACTCCCATTGACAAAATTCAGAATGGTCCCTGTTGTATTCAATCCCGATGCAACTTCTGTGTTTTAGAAACACTGTGAAGATCCAGAGATTACAGGAAGCTTCCAGCTGTCTTTCGGAAATTACTACTGGTCTTCAAGGGATCGATCAAAGCATAGATAGTTTCAGACATTACTCCCATGGACAAAAGTCGGCATGGTAGGTTTTGTATTCAATAACGATGCAATTTCTGTGTTTCAGCAACACTGTTAAAGTCCACAGATTACAGGAAGCCTCCAGCTGTCCTTCGGAAACTACTACTGGTCTACCATTAATTGATCAAAACATAGACAGTGTGAGACATTACTCCCATTGACAAAAGTCGACATGGTAAGTGTTGTATTCAATCCCGATGCAATTTCAGTGTTTGAGCAACACTTTGTAGGTCCACAGATTACAGGATGTCTCCAGCTGTGCTTCAGTAACTACTACTGGTCTTCCAGGAATCGATCAAAGCATAGAGAGTTTGAGACATTACTCCCATTGACAAAAGTCGGAATGGTGCCTGTTGTACTCAATCCCGATGCAACGTCTGCGTTTCAGCAACTCTGTGAACGACCACAGATTATAGGAAGCCTCCAGCTCTGCTTTGGAAAGTAATACTGGTCTTCCACGAATAGATCAAAAACGTAGACAGTTCGAGACATTTCTCCCACTGACAAAAGTCGGAATAGTGCCGGTTGTATTCAATCGCGATGCAATGTCTGCGTTTCAGCAACACTGTGAAGGTCCACAGATTACAGGAGGCCTCCAGCTGTGCCTCGGGAACTACTACTGGGCCTCCAGGAAACGGTCAAAGCATAGACAGTTTGAGACATTACTCCTATGGCCAAAAGTCAACTTGGTAACTGTTGTAATCAATCGCGATGCAATTTCTGTGTTTCAGCAAGAATGTGTAGGTCCACAAATTATAGGAAGCCTCCAACTTTGCTTCGGAAACTACTACCGGTCTTTCAGGAATCGATCGACGCATAGACAGTTTGAGACATTACTCCCATTGACAAAAGTCAGAATGGTGCCTGTTGTATTCAATCTCTATGCAATTTCTGTGTTTCACCAACACTCTGAAGGTCCACAGATTACAGGAAACCTCCTGGTGTGCTTCGGGAACTACTTCTGGTCTCCCAGGAATCGATCAAAGCATAGACAGTTTGAGACATTACTATTATGGCCAAAAATTGTCATGGTTCCTGTTGTGTTCAATAACGATGCAATTTCTGTCTTTCAGCAACACTGTGAAGGTCCACAGATTACAGGAAGCCTCCAGCTGTGCTTCGGAAATTACTACTGATCTTCCAGGAATGGATAAAACATAGACAGTTTGAGACATTACTCCCATTGACAAAAGTCAGAATGGTGCCTGTTGTATTCAGTCCGGATGCAATTTCTGTGTTTCAGCAATACTGTGAAGGTCCACAGATTACAGGAAGCCTACAGCTGAGCTTCGGAAATTATTACTATTCTTCCAGGAATCGATCAAAACATGGACAGTTTAGACATTTCTCTCATTGACAAAAGTCAGAATGGTGCCTGTTGTATTCAATCCCGATGCATTTTTGTGTTTCATCAACACTCTGAAAGACCACATATTACAGGAAGCCTCCAGCTGCGCTTCGGAAACTACTACTGGTCTTCCAGGAATCGATCAAATCATAGACAGTTTGAGAAACTACTCCCATTGACAAAAGTCAGAAATGTGCCTATTGTATTCAATTCTGATTTAATTTCTGTGTTTCAGCAACACTGTGAAGGTCCACAGTTTATAGCAAGCCTCCAGCTGTGCTTGTTATTCTACTACTGGTCTCCCAGGAATCGATCAAAGCATAGATAGTTTGACATATTACTCCTATTGAGAAATGTCAGAATGGTGCCTGTTGTATTCAATCCCGATGCCATTTCTGTGTTTCATCAACACTCTGAAGGTCCACAGATTACTGGAAGCCTCCAGCTGTTCTTCGGAAACCACTACTGGTCTTCAGAAATCAATCGAAGCATAGACTGTTTGAGCCATTACTCCCATTGACAAAAGTCAGATTAGTGCCTTTTGTATTCAATCCCGATGCAACTTCTGTGTTTGAGCAACACTGTGTAGGTCCACAGATTACAGGATGCCTCCAGCTGTGCTTCAGTAACTACTACTGGTCTTCCAGGAATCGATCAAAGCATAGACAGTTTGAGACATTACTCCCATTGACAAAAGTCAACATTGTAACTGTTGTATTCAATCCCGATGCAATTTCTGTGTTTCAGCAACACTGTGTAAGTCCATAGATTACAGGAAGCCTCCAGCTGTGCTTCGGAAACTACTACTGGTCCTCCATGAATCGATCAAAGCAAAGACAGTTTGAGACACCACTCCTATGGCCAAAAGTCAACATGGATACTGTTATATAAAATCCCGATGCAATTTCTGTGTTTCAGCTACACTATGTAGGTCCACAGAATACAGGATGCCTTCAGCTGTGCTTCTGGAACTACTTCTGGTCTTCCAGGAATCGATCAAAGCATAGATAGTTTGAGACATTACTATTATGCACAAAAGTTGACATGGTTCCTGTTGTGTTCAATAACGATTCAATTTCTGTGTCTCAGCAACACTGTGAAGGTCCACAGATTGCAGAAAGGCTCCAAGTGTGCTTCGGAAACTACTTCTGGTCTTCCAGGAATCGATGAAAGCATAGCCAGTTTGAGACATTACTCCTATGGCCAAAAGTAAACATGATAACTGTTGTATTCAATCCCGATGCAATTTCTGAGTTTCAGCAAGACTGTGAAGGTCCACAAATTATAGGAAGCTTCCAACTGTGCTTCGGAAACTACTACTGGTCTTCCAGGAATCGATCAAAGCATAGACAGTTTGAGACATTACTATTATGGACAAAAGTCGGAATGACAATTGTTGTATTCAACCCCGATGGAATTTCTGTGTTTCAGCAACACTGTGAAAGTCTACAGGTTACAGGAAGCCTCTAGCTGTGCGTCGGAAACTACTACAGGTCTTCCAGGTAGCGATCAAACCACAGACAGTTTGAGACATTACTCCCATGGACAAAAGTCAGAATAGTGCCTGTTGTATTCCATCCCGATGCAATTTCTGTGTGTCAGCAACACTGTTAAGGTCCACAGATTACAGGAGGCCTCCAGCTGTGCTTCGGAAACTACTTCTGGTCTTCCAGGAATCGATCAAAGCATAGACAGTTTGAGACATTAATCCTATGGCGAAAAGTCAACATTGTTACTGTTGTATTCAATCCCGATGCAATTTCTGTGTTTCAGCAACTCTGTGAAGGTCCACAAATTATAGGAAGCCTCCAACTGAGCTTCGGAAACTACTACTGCTCTTCCAGGAATCGATCAAAGCATAGATAGTTTGAGACATTACTATTATGGACAAAAGTCGGAATGACAACTGTTTTATTCAACCCCGATGAAATTTCTGTGTTTGAGGAACACTGTGAAGGTACACAGATTACAGGAGGCCTCCAGCTGTGCTTCGGAAAGTACTTCTGGTCTTCCAGGAATCGATCGAAGCGTAGACAGTTTGAGACATTACTCCCATGGCCAAAAGTCAACATGGTAACTGTTGTATTCAATCCCGATGAAATTTCTGTGTTTCAGCAACACTGTGAAAGTCCACAAATTACAGGAAGCCTCCAGCTGTGCCTCGTAAACTTCTACTGGTCCTCCAAAAATCGATCAAAACATAGACAGTTTGATATACTACTCCCATTGACAAAACTCAGAATGGTGCTTGTTGTATTCAATCCCGATGCAATTTCTGTGTATCATCAACACTCTGAAAGTCCACAGATTACAGGAGGCCTCCAGCTGCGCTTCAGACTCTACATCTGGCCTTCCAGGAATCGATCGAAGCATAGACAGTTTGAGACATTAATCCTATGGCGAAAAGTCAATATTGTAACTGTTGTATTCAATCCCGATACAATTGCTGTGTTTCAGCAACACTGTGAATGTCCACAGATTACAGGAGGCCTCCAGGTGTGCTTCGGAAACTACTTCTGGTCTTCCAGGAATCGATAAATGCATAGACGTTTTGAGACATTACTCCCATTGACAAAATTCAGAATGGTCCCTGTTGTATTCAATCCCGGTGCAATTTCTGTGTTTCAGAAACACTGTGAAGAACCAGAGATTACAGGAAGCTTCCAGCCGTCCTTCGGAATTTACTACTGGTCTTCAAGGGATAGATCAAAGCATAGATAGTTTCAGTCATTACTCCCATGGACAAAAGTCGCCATGTTAAGTTTTGTATTCAATAACGATGCAATTACTGTGTTTCAGCATCACTGTGAAAGTCCACAGATTACAGGAAGCCTCCAGCCGTCCTTCGGAAACTACTACTGGTCTTCCATAAATTGATCAAAACATAGACAGTTTGAGACATTACTCCCATTGACAAAAGTCGACATGGTAAGTGTTGTATTCAATCCCGATGCAATTTCTGTGTTTGAGCAACACTTTGTAGGTCCACAGATTACAGGATGATTCCAGCTGTGCTTCAGTAACTACTACTGGTCTTCTAGGAATCGATCAAAGCATAGACAGTTTGAGACATTACTCCCATTGACAAAAGTCGGAATGGTGCCTGTTGTATTCAATCCCGAGGCAACGTCTGCGTTTCAGCAACACAGTGAAGGACCACAGATTATAGGAAGCCTCCAGCTGTGCTTCGGAAAGTAATACTGGTCTTCCAGGAATAGATCAAAGCGTAGGCAGTTCGAGACATTTCTCCCACTGACAAAAGTCGGAATGGTGCCGGTAGTATTCAATCGTGATGCAATGTATGCGTTTCAGCAGCACTGTGAAGGTCCACAGATTACAGGAGGCCTCCAGCTGTGCCTCGGGAACTACTACTGGTCCTTCAGGAATCGGTCAAAGCATAGACAGTTTGAGACATTACTCCCATGGACAAAAGTCAACACTGTAACTGTTGTATACAATCCCGATGCAATTTCTGTGTTTCAGCAACACTGTGTATGTCCACAGATTACAGGAAGCCTCTAGCTGTGCTTCGGAAACTACTACTGGTCCCCCAGGAATCGATCAAAGCATAGCCAGTTTGAGACATTACTCCTATGGCCAAAAGTCAACATGGTAACTGTTGTATTCAATCCCGATGAAATTTCTGTGTTTCAGCAACACTGTGAAAGTCTACAGATTACAGGAAGCCTCCAGCTGTGCCTCGTAAACTACTACTGGTCCTCCAGGAATCGATCAAAACATAGACAATTTGATATACTACTCCCATTGACAAAACTCAGAATGGTGCTTGTTGTATTCAATCCCGATGCAATTTCTGTGTTTCATCAACACTCTGAAAGTCCACAGATTACAGGAAGCCTCCAGCTGTGCTTCGGAAACTACTTCTGGCCTTCCAGGAATCGATCAAAGCATAGACAGTTTGAGACATGAATCCTATGGCGAAAAGTCAACATTGTAACTGTTGTATTCAATCCCGATGCAATTGCTGTGTTTCAGCAACACTGTGAATGTCCACAGATTACAGGAGGCCTCCAGGTGTGCTTCGGAAACTACTTCTGGTCTTCCAGGAAACGATAAATCCACAGACGTTTTGAGACATTACTCCCATTGACAAAATTCAGAATGGTCCCTGTTGTATTCAATCCCGATGCAATTTCTGTGTTCCAGAAACACTGTGAAGATCCAGAGATTACAGGAAGCTTCCAGCTGTCCTTCGGAAATTACTACTGGTCTTCAAGGGATCGATCAAAGCATATATAGTTTCGGACATTACACCCATGGACAAAAGTCGGCATGGTAGGTTTTGTATTCAATAAGGATGCAATTTCTGTGTTTCAGCAACACTGTGAAAGTCCACAGATTACAGGAAGCCTAAAGCTGTCCTTCGGAAACTACTACTGGTCTACCATTAATTGATCAAAACATAGACAGTGTGAGACATTACTCCCATTGACAAAAGTCGACATGGTAAGTGTTGTATTCAATCCCGATGCAATTTCTGTGTTTGAGCAACACTTTGTAGGTCCACAGATTACAGGATGTCTCCAGCTGTGCTTCAGTAACTACTACTGGTCTTCCAGGAATCGATCAAAGCATAGAGAGTTTGAGACATTACTCCCATTGACAAAAGTCGGAATGGTGCCTGTTGTACTCAATCCCGATGCAACGTCTGCGTTTCAGCAACTCTGTGAACGACCACAGATTATAGGAAGCCTCCAGCTCTGCTTTGAAAAGTAATACTGGTCTCCACGAATAGATCAAAAACGTAGACAGTTCGAGACATTTCTCCCACTGACAAAAGTCGGAATAGTGCCGGTTGTATTCAATCGCGATGCAATGTCTGCGTTACAGCAACACTGTGAAGGTCCACAGATTGCAGGAGGCCTCCAGCTGTGCCTCGGGAACTACTACTGGTCCTCCAGGAAACGGTCAAAGCATAGACAGTTTGAGACATTACTCCTATGGACAAAAGTAAACATGGTAACTGTTGTAATCAATCGCGATGCAATTTCTGTGTTTCAGCAAGAATGTGTAGGTCCACAAATTATAGGAAGCCTCCAACTGTGCTTCGGAAACTACTACTGGTCTTTCAGGAATCGATCGACGAATAGACAGTTTGAGACATTACTCCCTTTGACAAAAGTCAGAATGGTGCCTGTTGTATTCAATCTCTATGCAATTTCTGTGTTTCACCAACACTCTGAAGGTCCACAGATTACAGGAAACCTCCAGGTGTGCTTCGGGAACTACTTCTGGTCTTCCAGGAATCGATCAAAGCATAGACAGTTTGAAACATTACTATTATGGCCAAAAATTGTCATGGTTCCTGTTGTGTTCAATAACGATGCAATTTCTGTCTTTCAGCAACACTGTGAAGGTCCACAGACTACAGGAAGCCTCCAGCTGTGCTTCGGAAATTACTACTGATCTTCCAGGAATGGATAAAACATAGACAGTTTGAGACATTACTCCCATTGACAAAAGTCAGAATGGCGCCTGTTGTATTCAATCCGGATGCAATTTCTGTGTTTCAGCAATACTGTGAAGGTCCACAGACTACAGGAAGCCTACAGCTGAGCTTCGGAAATTATTACTGGTCTTCCAGGAATCGATCAAAGCATGGACAGTTTAGACATTTCTCTCATTGACAAAAGTCAGAATGGTGCCTGTTGTATTCAATCCCGATGCATTTTTGTGTTTCATCAACACTCTGAAGGACCACATATTACAGGAAGCCTCCAGCTGCGCTTCGGAAACTACTACTGGTCTTCCAGAAATCGATCAAATCATAGACAGTTTAAGAAACTACTCCCATTGACAAAAGTCGGAAATGTGCCTATTGTATTCAATTCTGATTTAATTTCTGTGTTTCAGCAACACTCTGAAGGTCCACAGTTTATAGCAAGCCTCCAGCTGTGCTTGTTATTCTACTACTGGTCTCCCAGGAATCGATCAAAGCATAGATAGTTTGAGATATTACTCCTATTGAGAAATGTCAGAATGGTGCCTGTTGTATTCAATCCCGATGCCATTTCTGGGTTTCATCAAAACTCTGAAGGTCCACAGATTACTGGAAGCCTCCAGCTGTTCTTCGGAAACTACTACTGGTCTTCAGAAATCAATCGAAGCATAGACAGTTTGAGCCATTACTCCCATTGACAAAAGTCAGATTTATGCCTCTTGTATTCAATCCCGATGCAACTTCTGTGTCTGAGCAACACTGTGTAAGTCCACAGATTACAGGATGCCTCCAGCTGTGCGTCAGTAACTACTACTGGTCTTCCAGGAATCGATCAAAGCATAGACAGTTTGAGACATTACTCCCATTGACAAAAGTCAACATTGTAACTGTTGTATTCAATCCCGATGCAATTTCTGTGTTTCAGCAACACTGTGTAGGTCCATAGATTACAGGAAGCCTCCAGCTGTGCTTCGGAAACTACTACTGGTCCTCCAGGAATCGATCAAAGCACAGACAGTTTGAGACACCACTCCTATGGCCAAAAGTCAACATGGTTACTGTTATATTAAATCCCGATGCAATTTCTGTGTTTCAGCTACACTATGTAGGTCCACAGAATACAGGATGCCTTCAGCTGTGCTTCTGGAATTACTTCTGGTCTTCCAGGAATCGATCAAAGCATAGATAGTTTGAGACATTACTATTATGCCCAAAAGTTGACATGGTTCCTGTTGTGTTCAATAACGATTCAATTTCTGTGTCTCAGCAACACTGTGAAGGTCCACAGATTGCAGGAAGGCTCCAAGTGTGCTTCGGAAACTACTTCTGGTCTTCCAGGAATCGATCAAAGCATAGCCAGTTTGAGACATTACTCCTATGGCCAAAAGTAAACATGATAACTGTTGTATTCAATCCCGATGCAATTTCTGAGTTTCAGCAAGACTGTGAAGGTCCACAAATTATAGGAAGCTTCCAACTGTGCTTCGGAAACTACTACTGGTCTTCCAGGAATCGATCAAAGCATAGACAGTTGAGACATTACTATTATGGACAAAAGTCGGAATGACAACTGTTGTATTCAACCCCGATGGAATTTCTGTGTTTCAGCGACACTATGAAAGTCTACAGATTACAGGAAGCCTCTAGCTGTGCGTCGGCACCTACTACAGGTCTTCCAGGTAGCGATCAAACCATAGACAGTTTGAGACATTACTCCCATGGACAAAAGTCAGAATAGTGCCTGTTGTATTCCGGGTCCACAGATTACAGGAGGCCTCCAGCTGTGCTTCGGAAACTACTTCTGGTCTTCCAGGAATCGATCAAAGCATAGACAGTTTGAAACATTAATCCTATGGCGAAAAGTCAACATTGTTAGTGTTGTATTCAATCCCGATGCAATTTCTGTGTTTCAGCAACTCTGTGAAGGTCCACAAATTATAGGAAGCCTCCAACTGAGCTTCGGAAACTACTACTGCTCTTCCAGGAATCGATCAAAGCATAGATAGTTTGAGACATAACTATTATGGACAAAAGTCGGAATGACAACTGTTTTATTCAACCCCGATGAAATTTCTGTTTCAGGAACACTGTGAAGGTACACAGATTACAGGAGGCCTCCAGCTGTGCTTCGGAAACTACTTCTGGTCTTCCAGGAATCGATCGAAGCGTAGACAGTTTGAGACATTACTCCCATGGACAAAAGTCAACATAGTAACTGTTGTATTCAATCCCGATGAAATTTCTGTGTTTCAGCAAGACTGTGTAGGTCCACAAGTTATAGCAAGCCTCCAACTGTGCTCCGGAAGCTACTACTGCTGTTCCAAGGATCGTTAAAATCATAGACACTTTGAGACATTACTCCCATGGAGAAAAGTCAGAATGGTGCCTGTTGTATTCCATCCCGATGCAATTGCTGTGTTTTAGCAACACTGTGAAGGTCCACAGATTACAGGAGGCCTCCAGCTGTGCTTCGGAAACTACTTCTGGTCTTCTAGGAATCGATCAAAGCTTAGACAGCTTCAGACATTACTCCTATGGCCAAAAGTAAACATGGTAACTGTTGTATTCAATCCGGATGCAATTTCTGTGTTTCAGTAGTCTCTGTAGGTCCACAAATTATAGGAAGCCTTCAACTGTGCTTCAGAAACTACTTCTGCTCTTCCAGGAATCGATCAACGCGTAGACAGTTTGAGACATTACTCCCATTGACAAAAGTCAGAATGGTGCCTGTTGTGTTCAATAACGATTCAATTTCTGTGTCTCAGCAACACTGTGAAGGTCCACAGATTGCAGGAAGCCTCCAAGTGTGCTTCGGAAACTACTTCTGGTCTTCCAGGAATCGATCAAAGCATAGCCAGTTTGAGACATTACTCCTATGGCCAAAAGTCAACATGGTAACTGTTGTATTCAATCCCGATGCGATTTCTGAGTTTCAGCAAGACTGTGAAGGTCCACAAATTATAGGAAGCCTCCAACTGTGCTTCGGAAACTACTACTGGTCTTCCAGGAATCGAACAAAGCATAGACAGTTTGAGACATTAATCCTATGGCGAAAAGGCAACACTGTAACTGTTGTATTCAATCCCGATGCAATTGCTACATTTCAGCAACACTGTGAAGGTCCACAGATTACAGAAGGCCTCCAGCTGTGCTTCGGAAACTACTTCTGGCCTTCGAGGAATCGATCAAAGCATAGACAGTTTGAGACATTAATCCCATGGCGAAAAGTCAACATTGTAACTGTTGTATTCAATCCCGATGCAATTTCTGTGTTTCAGCAACACTGTGAAGGTCCACAAATTATAAGAAGCCTCCAACTGAGCTTCGGAAACTACTACTGCTTTTCCAGGAATCGATTAAAGCATAGATAGTTTGAGGAATTACTATTATGGACAAAAGTCGGAATGACAACTGTTTTATTCAACCCCGATGAAATTTCTGTGTTTCAGGAATACTGTGAAGGTACACAGATTACAGGAGGCCTCCTGCTGTGCTTCGGAAACTACTTCTGGTCTTTCAGGAATCGATCGAAGCGTAGACAGTTTGAGACATTACTCCCATAGACAAAAGTCAACATGGTAACTGTTGTATTCAATCCCGATGCAATATCTGTGTTTCAGAAAGACTGTGTAGGTCCACAAATTATAGGAAGCTTCCAACTGTGCTCCGGAAACTACTACTGCTGTTCCAATGATCGATCAAATCATAGACACTTTGAGACATTACTCCCATGGAGAAAAGTCAGAATGGTGCCTGTTGTATTCCATCCCGATGCAATTGCTGTGTTTCAGCAAAAATGTGAAACTCCACAGATTACAGGAGGCCTCCAGCTGTGCTTCGGAGACTACTTCTGGTCTTCCAGGAATCGATCAAAGCATAGACAGTTTGAGACATTACTCCCATGGACAAAAGTCGACATGGTAACTGTTGTATTCAATCCCGATGCAATTTCTGTGTTTCAGCAACACTGTGTTGGTCCACAGAATGCAGGATGCCACCAGCTGTGCTTCAGAAACTACTACTGCTCTTACAGGAATCGATCAAAGCATAGACACTTTGAGACATTACTCCCATGGAGAAAAGTCAGAATGGTGCCTGTTGTATTCAATCCCGAGGCAATATCTGTGTTTCAGCAACACTGTGATGGTCCACAGATTACAGTAGGCCTCCAGCTGTGCTTCGGAAACTACTTCTGGTCTTCTGGGAATCGATCAAAGCGTAGACAGTTTGAGACATTACTCCCATGGACAAAAGTCAACATGGTAACTGTTGTACTCAATCCCGATGCAATATCTGTGTTTCAGATAGATTGTGTAGGTCCACAAATTATAAGAAGCCTCCAACTGTGCTTCCGAAACTACTACTGCTCTTCCAGGAATCGATCAAAGCATAGACACTTTGAGACATTACTCCCATGGAGAAAAGTCAGAATGGTGCCTGTTGTATTCCATCCCGATGCAATTGCTGTGTTTCAGCAACACTGTGAAGGTACACAGATTACAGGAGGCCTCCAGCTGTGCCTCGGAAACTACTTCTGGTCTTCTAGGAATCGATCAAAGCATAGACAGCTTCAGACATTACTCCTATGGCCAAAAGTAAACATGGTAACTGTTGTATTCAATCCCGATGCAATTTCTGTGTTTCAGCAAGTCTCTGTAGGTCCAAAAATTATAGGAAGCCTCCAACTGTGCTTCGGAAACTACTACTGCTCTTCCAGGAATCGATCAAAGCATAGACACTTTGAGACATTACTCCCATGGGAAAAGTCAGAATGGTATCTGTTGTATTCCGTACCGATGCAATTGCTCTGTTTCAGGAACACTGTGAAGGTACACAGATTACAGGAGGCCTCCAGCTGTGCTTCGGAAACTACTTCTGGTCTTCTAGGAATCGATCAAAGCATAGACAGTTTGAGACATTACTCCTATGGCCAAAAGTTAACATGGTAACTGTTGTATTCAATCCCGATGCAATTTCTGTGTTTCAGCAAGTCTGTGTAGGCCCACAAATTATAGGAAGCCTCCAACTGTGCTTCGGAAACTACTACTGCTCTTCCAGGAATCGATCAAAGAATAGACACTTTGAGACATTACTCCCATGGAGAAAAGACAGAATGGTGCCTGTTGTATTCAATCCCGAGGCAATATGTGTGTTTCAGCAACACTGTGATGGTCCACAGATTACAGGAGGCCTCCAGCTGTGCTTCGGAAACTACTTCTGGTCTTCTAGGAATCGATCAAAGCATAGACAGTTTGAGACATTACTCCTATGGCCAAAAGTTAAAATGTTAACTGTTGTATTCAATCCCGATGCAATTTCTGTGTTTCAGCTAGTCTGTGTAAGACCACAAATTATAGGAAGCCTCCAACTGTGCTTCGGAAACTACTACTGCTCTTCCAGGAATCGATCAAAGCATAGACACTTTGAGACATTACTCCCATGGAGAAAAGTCAGAATGGTGCCTGTTGTATTCTATCCCGATGCAATTGCTGTGTTTCAGCAACACTGTGTAGGTCCACAGATTACATGAGGCCTCCAGCTGTGCTTCGGAAACTACTTCTGGTCTTCTAGGATCGATCAAAGCGTAGACAGCTTCTGACATTACTCCTATGGCCAAAAGTAAACATGGTAACTGTTGTATTCAATCCCGATGCAATATCTGTGTTTCAGCAAGTCTCTGTAGGTCCACAAATTATAGGAAGCCTTCAACTGTGCTTCAGAAACTACTTCTGCTCTTCCAGGAATCGATCAACGCATACACAGTTTGAGACATTACTCCCATTGACAAAAGTCAGAATGGTGCCTGTTGTATTCAATCTCGATGCAATTTCTGTGTTTCATCAACACTCTGAAGGTCCACAGATTACAGGAAACCTCCAGCTGTGCTTCGGGAACTACTTCTGGTCTTCCAGGAATCGATCAAAGCATAGATAGTTTGAGACATTACTATTATGCCCAAAAGTTGACATGGTTCCTGTTGTGTTTAATAACGATTCATTTTCTGTGTCTCAGCAATACTGTGAAGGTCCACAGATTGCAGGAAGCCTCCAAGTGTGCTTCGGAAACTACTTCTGGTCTTCCAGGAATCGATCAAAGCATAGCCAGTTTGAGACATTACTCCTATGGCCAAAAGTCAACATGGTAACTGTTGTATTCAATCCCGATGCGATTTCTGAGTTTCAGCAAGACTGTGAAGGTCCACAAATTATAGGAATCCTAAAACTGTGCTTCGGAAACTACTACTGGTCCTCCAGGAATCGATCAAAGCATAGACAGTTTGAGACATTACTATTATGGACAAAAGTCGGAATGACAACTGTTGTATTCAACCCCGATGGAATTTCTGTGTTTCAGCAACACTATGAAAGTCTACAGATTACAGGAAGCCTCTAGCTGTGCGTCGGAAACTACTACAGGTCTTCCAGGTAGCGATCAAACCATAGACAGTTTGAGACATTACTCCCATGGACAAAAGTCAGAATAATGCCTGTTGTATTCCATCCCGATGCAATTTCTGTGTTTCAGCAACACTGTTAAAGTCCACAGATTACAGGAGGCCTCCAGCTGTGCTTCGGAAAGTACTTCTGGTCTTCCAGCAATCGATCAAAGCATAGACAGTTTGAGACATTAATCCTATGGCGAAAAGTCAACACTGTAACTGTTGTATTCAATCCCGATGCAATTGCTGCATTTCAGCAACACTGTGAAGGTCCACAGATTACAGAAGGCCTCCAGCTGTGCTTCGGAAACTACTTCTGGCCTTCGAGGAATCGATCAAAGCATAGACAATTTGAGACATTAATCCCATGGCGAAAATTCAACATTGTAACTGTTGTATTCAATCCCGATGCAATTTCTGTGTTTCAGCAAGACTGTGTAGGTCCACAAGTTATAGCAAGCCTCCAACTGTGCTCCGGAAACTACTACTGCTGTTCCAAGGATCGATCAAATCATAGACACTTTGAGACATTACTCCCATGGAGAAAAGTCAGAATGGTGCCTGTTGTATTCCATCCCGATGCAATTGCTGTGTTTCAGCAACACTGTGAAGGTCCGCAGATTACAGGAGGCCTCCAGCTGTGCTTCGGAGACTACTTCTGGTCTTCCAGGAATCGATCAAAGCATAGACAGTTTGAGACATTACTCCCATGGACAAAAGTCGACATGGTAACTGTTGTATTCAATCCCGATGCAATTTCTGTGTTTCAGCAACACTGTGTTGGTCCACAGAATGCAGGATGCCACCAGCTGTGCTTCAGAAACTACTACTGCTCTTACAGGAATCGATCAAAGCATAGACACTTTGAGACATTACTCCCATGGAGAAAAGTCAGAATGGTACCTGTTGTATTCCATACCGATGCAATTGCTCTGTTTCAGGAACACTGTGAAGGTACACAGATTACAGGAGGCCTCCAGCTGTGCTTCGGAAACTACTTCTGGTCTTCTAGGAATCGATCAAAGCATAGACAGTTTGAGACATTACTCCTATGGCCAAAAGTAAACATGGCAACTGTTGTATTCAATCCCGATGCAATTTCTGTGTTTCAGCAAGTCTGTGTAGGTCCACAAATTATAGGAAGCCTCCAACTGTGCTTCGGAAACTACTACTGCTCTTCCAGGAATCGATCAAAGCATAGATAGTTTGAGACATTACTCCCATGGAGAAAAGTCAGAATGGTACCTGTTGTATTCCATCCCGATGCAATTGCTGTGTTTCAGCAACACTGTGAAGGTCCACAGATTACAGGAGGCCTCCAGCTGTGCTTCGGAAACTACTTCTGGTCTTCTAGGAATCGATCAAAGCATAGATAGTTTGAGACATTACTCCTATGGCCAAAAGTAAACATGGCAACTGTTGTATTCAATCCCGATGCAATTTCTGTGTTTCAGCAAGTCTGTGTAGGTCCACAAATTATAGGAAGCCTCCAACTGTGCTTCGGAAACTACTACTGCTCTTCCAGGAATCGATCAAAGCATAGACACTTTGAGACATTACTCCCATGGAGAAAAGTCAGAATGGTACCTGTTGTATTCCATACCGATGCAATTGCTCTGTTTCAGGAACACTGTGAAGGTATACAGATTACAGGAGGCCTCCAGCTGTGCTTCGGAAACTACTTCTGGTCTTCTAGGAATCGATCAAAGCATAGACAGTTTGAGACATTACTCCTATGGCCAAAAGTTAACATGTTAACTGTTGTATTCAATCCCGATGCAATTTCTGTGTTTCAGCAAGTCTGTGTAGGACCACAAATTATAGGAAGCCTCCAACTGTGCTTCGGAAACTACTACTGCTCTTCCAGGAATCGATCAAAGCATAGACACTTTGAGACATTACTCCCATGGAGAAAAGTCAGAATGGTGCCTGTTGTATTCCATCCCGATGCAATTGCCGTGTTTCAGCAACACTGTGTAGGTCCACAGATTACAGGAGGCCTCCAGCTGTGCTTCGGAAACTACTTCTGGTCTTCCAGGAATCGATCAAAGCATAGATAGTTTGAGACATTACTATTATGCCCAAAAGTTGACATGGTTCCTGTTGTGTTTAATAACGATTCAATTTCTGTGTCTCAGCAATACTGTGAAGGTCCACAGATTGCAGGAAGCCTCCAAGTGTGCTTCGGAAACTACTTCTGGTCTTCCAGGAATCGATCAAAGCATAGACAGTTTGAGACATTAATCCTATGGCGAAAAGTCAACACTGTAACTGCTGTATTCAATCCCGATGCAATTGCTGCATTTCAGCAACACTGTGAAGGTCCACAGATTACAGAAGGCCTCCAGCTGTGCTTCGGAAACTACTTCTGGTCTTCTAGGAATCGATCAAAGCATAGACAGATTTTGACATTAATCCCATGGCGAAAAGTCAACATTGTAACTGTTGTATTCAATCCCGATGCAATTTCTGTGTTTCAGCAACACTGTGAAGGTCCACAAATTATAGGAAGCCTCCAACTGAGCTTCGGAAATTACTACTGCTCTTCCAGGAATCGATTAAAGCATTGATAGTTTGAGACATTACTATTATGGACAAAAGTAGGAATGACAACTGTTTCATTCAACCCCGATGAAATTTCTGTGTTTCAGGAACACTGTGAAGGTACACAGATTACAGGAGGCTTCCAGCTGTGCTTCTGAAACTACTTCTGGTCTTTCAGGAATCGATCGAAGCGTAGACAGTTTGAGACATTACTCCCATAGACAAAAGTCAACATGGTAACTGTTGTATTCAATCCCGATGAAATTTCTGTGTTTCAGCAAGACTGTGTAGGTCCACAAGTTATAACAAGCCTCCAACTGTGCTCCGGAAACTACTACTGCTGTTCCAAGGATCGATCAAATCATAGACACTTTGAGACATTACTCCCATGGAGAAAAGTCAGAATGGTGCCTGTTGTATTCCATCCCGATGCAATTGCTGTGTTTTAGCAACACTGTGATGGTCCACAGATTACAGGAGGCCTCCAGCTGTGCTTCGGAAACTACTTCTGGTCTTCTAGGGATCGATCAAAGCATAGAAAGTTTGATACACTACTCCCATGGACAAAAGTCAGCATAGTAACTGTTGTATTCAATCCCGATGCAATATCTGTGTTTCAGAAAGACTGTGTAGGTCCACACATTATAGGAAGCCTCCAACTGTGCTTCCGAAAGTACTACTGCTCTTCTAGGAATCGATCAAAGCATAGACACTTTGAGACATTACTCCCATGGAGAAAAGTCAGAATGGTGCCTGTTGTATTCCATCCCGATGCAATTGCTGTGTTTCAGCAACACTGTGAAGGTCCACAGATTACAGGAGGCCTCCAGCTGTGCTTCGGAAACTACTTCTGGTCTTCTAGGAATCGATCAAAGCATAGACAGCTTCAGACATTACTCCTATGGCCAAAAGTAAACATGGTAACTGTTGTATTCAATCCCGATGCAATTTCTGTGTTTCAGCAAGTCTCTGTAGGTCCACAAATTATAGGAAGCCTCCAACTGTGCTTCCGAAACTACTACTGCTCTTCCAGGAATCGATCAAAGCATAGACACTTTGAGACATTACTCCCATGGAGAAAAGTCAGAATGGTGCCTGTTGTATTACATCCCGATGCAATTGCTGTGTTTCAGCAACACTGTGAAGGTACACAGATTACAGGAGGGCTCCAGCTGTGCTTCGGAAACTACTTCTGGTCTTCTAGGAATCGATCAAAGCATAGACAGCTTCAGACATTACTCCTATGTCCAAAAGTAAACATGGTAACTGTTGTATTCAATCCCGAAGCAATTTCTGTGTTTCTGCAAGTCTGTGTAGGTCCACAAGTTATAGGAAGCCTTCAACTGTGCTTCGGAAACTACTACTACTCTTCCAGTAATCGATCAAAGCATAGACACTTTGAGACATTACTCCCATGGAGAAAACTCAGAATGGTACCTGTTGTATTCCATCCCGATGCAATTGCTGTGTTTCAGCAACACTGTGAAGGTCCACAGATTACAGGAGGCCTCCAGCTGTGCTTCGGAAACTACTTCTGGTCTTCTAGGAATCGATCAAAGCATAGATAGTTTGAGACATTACTCCTATGGCCAAAAGTAAACATGGCAACTGTTGTATTCAATCCCGATGCAATTTCTGTGTTTCAGCAAGTCTGTGTAGGTCTACAAATTATAGGAAGCCTCCAACTGTGCTTCGGAAACTACTACTGCTCTTCCAGGAATCGATCAAAGCATAGACACTTTGAGACATTACTCCCATGGAGAAAAGTCAGAATGGTACCTGTTGTATTCCATACCGATGCAATTGCTCTGTTTCAGGAACACTGTGAAGGTACACAGATTACAGGAGGCCTCCAGCTGTGCTTCGGAAACTACTTCTGGTCTTCTAGGAATCGGTCAAAGAATAGACAGTTTGAGACATTACTCCTATGGCCAAAAGTAAACATGGCAACTGTTGTATTCAATCCCGATGCAATTTCTGTGTTTCAGCAAGTCTGTGTAGGTCCACACATTATAGGAAGCCTCCAACTGTGCTTCGGAAACTACTACTGCTCTTCCAGGAATCGATCAAAGCATAGACACTTTGAGACATTACCCCCATGGAGAAAAGTCAGAATGGTACCTGTTGTATTCCATACCGATGCAATTGCTCTGTTTCAGGAACACTGTGAAGGTATACAGATTACAGGAGGCCTCTAGCTGTGCTTCGGAAACTACTTCTGGTCTTCTAGGAATCGATCAAAGCATAGACAGTTTGAGACATTACTATTATGGACAAAAGTCGGAATGACAACTGTTGTATTCAACCCCGGTGGAATTTCTGTGTTTCAGCAACACTATGAAAGTCTACAGATTACAGGAAGCCTCTAGCTGTGCGTCGGAAACTACTACAGGTCTTCCAGGTAGCGATCAAACCATAGACAGTTTGAGACATTACTCCCATGGACAAAAGTCAGAATAATGCCTGTTGTATTCCATCCCGATGCAATTTCTGTGTTTCAGCAACACTGTTAAGGTCCACAGATTACAGGAGGCCTCCAGCTGTGCTTCGGAAACTACTTCTGGTCTTCCAGGAATCGATCAAAGCATAGACAGTTTGAGACATTAATCCTATGGCGAAAAGTCAACACTGTAACTGTTGTATTCAATCCCGATGCAATTGCTGCATTTCAGCAACACTGTGAAGGTCCACAGATTACAGAAGGCCTCCAGCTGTGCTTCGGAAACTACTTCTGGCCTTCGAGGAATCGATCAAAGCATAGACAGTTTGAGACATTACTCCTATGGCCAAGAGTAAACATGGCAACTGTTGTATTCAATCCCGATGCAATTTCTGTGTTTCAGCAAGTCTGGGTAGGTCCACAAATTATAGGAAGCCTCCAACTGTGCTTCGGAAACTACTACTGCTCTTCCAGGAATCGATCAAAGCATAGGCACTTTGAGACATTACTCCCATGGAGAAAACTCAGAATGGTACCTGTTGTATTCCATCCCGATGCAATTGCTGTGTTTCAGCAACACTGTGAAGGTCCACAGATTACAGGAGGCCTCCAGCTGTGCTTCGGAAACTACTTCTGGTCTTCTAGGAATCGATCAAAGCATAGATAGTTTGAGACATTACTCCTATGGCCAAAAGTAAACATGGCAACTGTTGTATTCAATCCCGATGCAATTTCTGTGTTTCAGCAAGTCTGGGTAGGTCCACAAATTATAGGAAGCCTCCAACTGTGCTTCGGAAACTACTACTGCTCTTCCAGGAATCGATCAAAGCATAGACACTTTGAGACATTACTCCCATGGAGAAAAGTCAGAATGGTACCTGTTGTATTCCATACCGATGCAATTGCTCTGTTTCAGGAACACTGTGAAGGTATACAGATTACAGGAGGCCTCCAGCTGTGCTTCGGAAACTACTTCTGGTCTTCTAGGAATCGATCAAAGCATAGACAGTTTGAGACATTACTCCTATGGCCAAAAGTTAACATGTTAACTGTTGTATTCAATCCCGATGCAATTTCTGTGTTTCAGCAAGTCTGTGTAGGACCACAAATTATAGGAAGCCTCCAACTGTGCTTCGGAAACTACTACTGCTCTTCCAGGAATCGATCAAAGCATAGACACTTTGAGACATTACTCCCATGGAGAAAAGTCAGAATGGTGCCTGTTGTATTCCATCCCGATGCAATTGCTGTGTTTCAGCAACACTGTGTAGGTCCACAGACTACAGGAGGCCTCCAGCTGTGCTTCGGAAACTACTTCTGGTCTTCCAGGAATCGATCAAAGCATAGATAGTTTGAGACATTACTATTATACCCAAAAGTTGACATGGTTCCTGTTGTGTTTAATAACGATTCAATTTCTGTGTCTCAGCAATACTGTGAAGGTCCACAGATTGCAGGAAGCCTCCAAGTGTGCTTCGGAAACTACTTCTGGTCTTCCAGGAATCGATCAAAGCATAGACAGTTTGAGACATTAATCCTATGGCGAAAAGTCAACACTGTAACTGTTGTATTCAATCCCGATGCAATTGCTGCATTTCAGCAACACTGTGAAGGTCCACAGATTACAGAAGGCCTCCAGCTGTGCTTCGGAAACTACTTCTGGTCTTCTAGGAATCGATCGAAGCATAGACAGATTTTGACATTAATCCCATGGCGACAAGTCAACATTGTAACTGTTGTATTCAATCCCGATGCAATTTCTGTGTTTCAGCAACACTGTGAAGGTCCACAAATTATAGGAAGCCTCCAACTGAGCTTCGGAAATTACTACTGCTCTTCCAGGAATCGATTAAAGCATTGATAGTTTGAGACATTACTATTATGGACAAAAGTCGGAATGACAACTGTTTTACCCAACCCCGATGAAATTTCTGTGTTTCAGGAACACTGTGAAGGTACACAGATTACAGGAGGCTTCCAGCTGTGCTTCTGAAACTACTTCTGGTCTTTCAGGAATCGATCGAAGCGTAGACAGTTTGAGACATTACTCCCATAGACAAAAGTCAACATGGTAACTGTTGTATTCAATCCCGATGAAATTTCTGTGTTTCAGCAAGACTGTGTAGGTCCACAAGTTATAGCAAGCCTCCAACTGTGCTCCGGAAACTACTACTGCTGTTCCAAGGATCGATCAAATCATAGACACTTTGAGACATTACTCCCATGGAGAAAAGTCAGAATGGTGCCTGTTGTATTCCATCCCGATGCAATTGCTGTGTTTTAGCAACACTGTGATGGTCCACAGATTACAGGAGGCCTCCAGCTGTGCTTCGGAAACTACTTCTGGTCTTCTAGGGATCGATCAAAGCATAGACAGTTTGATACACTACTCCCATGGACAAAAGTCAGCATAGTAACTGTTGTATTCAATCCCGATGCAATATCTGTGTTTCAGAAAGACTGTGTAGGTCCACACATTATAGGAAGCCTCCAACTGTGCTTCCGAAACTACTACTGCTCTTCTAGGAATCGACCAAAGCATAGACACTTTGAGACATTACTCCCATGGAGCAAAGTCAGAATGGTGCCTGTTGTATTCCATCCCGATGCAATTGCTGTGTTTCAGCAACACTGTGAAGGTCCACAGATTACAGGAGGCCTCCAGCTGTGCTTCGGAAACTACTTCTGGTCTTCTAGGAATCGATCAAAGCATAGACAGTTTGAGACATTACTCCTATGGCCAAAAGTTAACATGTTAACTGTTGTATTCAATCCCGATGCAATTTCTGTGTTTCAGCAAGTCTGTGTAGGACCACAAATTATAGGAAGCCTCCAACTGTGCTTCGGAAACTACTACTGCTCTTCCAGGAATCGATCAAAGCATAGACACTTTGAGACATTACTCCCATGGAGAAAAGTCAGAATGGTACCTGTTGTATTCCATACCGATGCAATTGCTCTGTTTCAGGAACACTGTGAAGGTATACAGATTACAGGAGGCCTCCAGCTGTGCTTCGGAAACTACTTCTGGTCTTCTAGGAATCGATCAAAGCATAGACAGTTTGAGACATTACTCCTATGGCCAAAAGTTAACATGTTAACTGTTGTATTCAATCCCGATGCAATTTCTGTGTTTCAGCAAGTCTGTGTAGGACCACAAATTATAGGAAGCCTCCAACTGTGCTTCGGAAACTACTACTGCTCTTCCAGGAATCGATCAAAGCATAGACACTTTGAGACATTACTCCCATGGAGAAAAGTCAGAATGGTGCCTGTTGTATTCCATCCCGATGCAATTGCCGTGTTTCAGCAACACTGTGTAGGTCCACAGATTACAGGAGGCCTCCAGCTGTGCTTCGGAAACTACTTCTGGTCTTCCAGGAATCGATCAAAGCATAGATAGTTTGAGACATTACTATTATGCCCAAAAGTTGACATGGTTCCTGTTGTGTTTAATAACGATTCAATTTCTGTGTCTCAGCAATACTGTGAAGGTCCACAGATTGCAGGAAGCCTCCAAGTGTGCTTCGGAAACTACTTCTGGTCTTCCAGGAATCGATCAAAGCATAGACAGTTTGAGACATTAATCCTATGGCGAAAAGTCAACACTGTAACTGCTGTATTCAATCCCGATGCAATTGCTGCATTTCAGCAACACTGTGAAGGTCCACAGATTACAGAAGGCCTCCAGCTGTGCTTCGGAAACTACTTCTGGTCTTCTAGGAATCGATCAAAGCATAGACAGATTTTGACATTAATCCCATGGCGAAAAGTCAACATTGTAACTGTTGTATTCAATCCCGATGCAATTTCTGTGTTTCAGCAACACTGTGAAGGTCCACAAATTATAGGAAGCCTCCAACTGAGCTTCGGAAATTACTACTGCTCTTCCAGGAATCGATTAAAGCATTGATAGTTTGAGACATTACTATTATGGACAAAAGTAGGAATGACAACTGTTTCATTCAACCCCGATGAAATTTCTGTGTTTCAGGAACACTGTGAAGGTACACAGATTACAGGAGGCTTCCAGCTGTGCTTCTGAAACTACTTCTGGTCTTTCAGGAATCGATCGAAGCGTAGACAGTTTGAGACATTACTCCCATAGACAAAAGTCAACATGGTAACTGTTGTATTCAATCCCGATGAAATTTCTGTGTTTCAGCAAGACTGTGTAGGTCCACAAGTTATAACAAGCCTCCAACTGTGCTCCGGAAACTACTACTGCTGTTCCAAGGATCGATCAAATCATAGACACTTTGAGACATTACTCCCATGGAGAAAAGTCAGAATGGTGCCTGTTGTATTCCATCCCGATGCAATTGCTGTGTTTTAGCAACACTGTGATGGTCCACAGATTACAGGAGGCCTCCAGCTGTGCTTCGGAAACTACTTCTGGTCTTCTAGGGATCGATCAAAGCATAGAAAGTTTGATACACTACTCCCATGGACAAAAGTCAGCATAGTAACTGTTGTATTCAATCCCGATGCAATATCTGTGTTTCAGAAAGACTGTGTAGGTCCACACATTATAGGAAGCCTCCAACTGTGCTTCCGAAAGTACTACTGCTCTTCTAGGAATCGATCAAAGCATAGACACTTTGAGACATTACTCCCATGGAGAAAAGTCAGAATGGTGCCTGTTGTATTCCATCCCGATGCAATTGCTGTGTTTCAGCAACACTGTGAAGGTCCACAGATTACAGGAGGCCTCCAGCTGTGCTTCGGAAACTACTTCTGGTCTTCTAGGAATCGATCAAAGCATAGACAGCTTCAGACATTACTCCTATGGCCAAAAGTAAACATGGTAACTGTTGTATTCAATCCCGATGCAATTTCTGTGTTTCAGCAAGTCTCTGTAGGTCCACAAATTATAGGAAGCCTCCAACTGTGCTTCCGAAACTACTACTGCTCTTCCAGGAATCGATCAAAGCATAGACACTTTGAGACATTACTCCCATGGAGAAAAGTCAGAATGGTGCCTGTTGTATTACATCCCGATGCAATTGCTGTGTTTCAGCAACACTGTGAAGGTACACAGATTACAGGAGGGCTCCAGCTGTGCTTCGGAAACTACTTCTGGTCTTCTAGGAATCGATCAAAGCATAGACAGCTTCAGACATTACTCCTATGTCCAAAAGTAAACATGGTAACTGTTGTATTCAATCCCGAAGCAATTTCTGTGTTTCTGCAAGTCTGTGTAGGTCCACAAGTTATAGGAAGCCTTCAACTGTGCTTCGGAAACTACTACTACTCTTCCAGTAATCGATCAAAGCATAGACACTTTGAGACATTACTCCCATGGAGAAAACTCAGAATGGTACCTGTTGTATTCCATCCCGATGCAATTGCTGTGTTTCAGCAACACTGTGAAGGTCCACAGATTACAGGAGGCCTCCAGCTGTGCTTCGGAAACTACTTCTGGTCTTCTAGGAATCGATCAAAGCATAGATAGTTTGAGACATTACTCCTATGGCCAAAAGTAAACATGGCAACTGTTGTATTCAATCCCGATGCAATTTCTGTGTTTCAGCAAGTCTGTGTAGGTCTACAAATTATAGGAAGCCTCCAACTGTGCTTCGGAAACTACTACTGCTCTTCCAGGAATCGATCAAAGCATAGACACTTTGAGACATTACTCCCATGGAGAAAAGTCAGAATGGTACCTGTTGTATTCCATACCGATGCAATTGCTCTGTTTCAGGAACACTGTGAAGGTACACAGATTACAGGAGGCCTCCAGCTGTGCTTCGGAAACTACTTCTGGTCTTCTAGGAATCGGTCAAAGAATAGACAGTTTGAGACATTACTCCTATGGCCAAAAGTAAACATGGCAACTGTTGTATTCAATCCCGATGCAATTTCTGTGTTTCAGCAAGTCTGTGTAGGTCCACACATTATAGGAAGCCTCCAACTGTGCTTCGGAAACTACTACTGCTCTTCCAGGAATCGATCAAAGCATAGACACTTTGAGACATTACCCCCATGGAGAAAAGTCAGAATGGTACCTGTTGTATTCCATACCGATGCAATTGCTCTGTTTCAGGAACACTGTGAAGGTATACAGATTACAGGAGGCCTCTAGCTGTGCTTCGGAAACTACTTCTGGTCTTCTAGGAATCGATCAAAGCATAGACAGTTTGAGACATTACTATTATGGACAAAAGTCGGAATGACAACTGTTGTATTCAACCCCGGTGGAATTTCTGTGTTTCAGCAACACTATGAAAGTCTACAGATTACAGGAAGCCTCTAGCTGTGCGTCGGAAACTACTACAGGTCTTCCAGGTAGCGATCAAACCATAGACAGTTTGAGACATTACTCCCATGGACAAAAGTCAGAATAATGCCTGTTGTATTCCATCCCGATGCAATTTCTGTGTTTCAGCAACACTGTTAAGGTCCACAGATTACAGGAGGCCTCCAGCTGTGCTTCGGAAACTACTTCTGGTCTTCCAGGAATCGATCAAAGCATAGACAGTTTGAGACATTAATCCTATGGCGAAAAGTCAACACTGTAACTGTTGTATTCAATCCCGATGCAATTGCTGCATTTCAGCAACACTGTGAAGGTCCACAGATTACAGAAGGCCTCCAGCTGTGCTTCGGAAACTACTTCTGGCCTTCGAGGAATCGATCAAAGCATAGACAGTTTGAGACATTACTCCTATGGCCAAGAGTAAACATGGCAACTGTTGTATTCAATCCCGATGCAATTTCTGTGTTTCAGCAAGTCTGGGTAGGTCCACAAATTATAGGAAGCCTCCAACTGTGCTTCGGAAACTACTACTGCTCTTCCAGGAATCGATCAAAGCATAGGCACTTTGAGACATTACTCCCATGGAGAAAACTCAGAATGGTACCTGTTGTATTCCATCCCGATGCAATTGCTGTGTTTCAGCAACACTGTGAAGGTCCACAGATTACAGGAGGCCTCCAGCTGTGCTTCGGAAACTACTTCTGGTCTTCTAGGAATCGATCAAAGCATAGATAGTTTGAGACATTACTCCTATGGCCAAAAGTAAACATGGCAACTGTTGTATTCAATCCCGATGCAATTTCTGTGTTTCAGCAAGTCTGGGTAGGTCCACAAATTATAGGAAGCCTCCAACTGTGCTTCGGAAACTACTACTGCTCTTCCAGGAATCGATCAAAGCATAGACACTTTGAGACATTACTCCCATGGAGAAAAGTCAGAATGGTACCTGTTGTATTCCATACCGATGCAATTGCTCTGTTTCAGGAACACTGTGAAGGTATACAGATTACAGGAGGCCTCCAGCTGTGCTTCGGAAACTACTTCTGGTCTTCTAGGAATCGATCAAAGCATAGACAGTTTGAGACATTACTCCTATGGCCAAAAGTTAACATGTTAACTGTTGTATTCAATCCCGATGCAATTTCTGTGTTTCAGCAAGTCTGTGTAGGACCACAAATTATAGGAAGCCTCCAACTGTGCTTCGGAAACTACTACTGCTCTTCCAGGAATCGATCAAAGCATAGACACTTTGAGACATTACTCCCATGGAGAAAAGTCAGAATGGTGCCTGTTGTATTCCATCCCGATGCAATTGCTGTGTTTCAGCAACACTGTGTAGGTCCACAGACTACAGGAGGCCTCCAGCTGTGCTTCGGAAACTACTTCTGGTCTTCCAGGAATCGATCAAAGCATAGATAGTTTGAGACATTACTATTATGCCCAAAAGTTGACATGGTTCCTGTTGTGTTTAATAACGATTCAATTTCTGTGTCTCAGCAATACTGTGAAGGTCCACAGATTGCAGGAAGCCTCCAAGTGTGCTTCGGAAACTACTTCTGGTCTTCCAGGAATCGATCAAAGCATAGACAGTTTGAGACATTAATCCTATGGCGAAAAGTCAACACTGTAACTGTTGTATTCAATCCCGATGCAATTGCTGCATTTCAGCAACACTGTGAAGGTCCACAGATTACAGAAGGCCTCCAGCTGTGCTTCGGAAACTACTTCTGGTCTTCTAGGAATCGATCGAAGCATAGACAGATTTTGACATTAATCCCATGGCGACAAGTCAACATTGTAACTGTTGTATTCAATCCCGATGCAATTTCTGTGTTTCAGCAACACTGTGAAGGTCCACAAATTATAGGAAGCCTCCAACTGAGCTTCGGAAATTACTACTGCTCTTCCAGGAATCGATTAAAGCATTGATAGTTTGAGACATTACTATTATGGACAAAAGTCGGAATGACAACTGTTTTACCCAACCCCGATGAAATTTCTGTGTTTCAGGAACACTGTGAAGGTACACAGATTACAGGAGGCTTCCAGCTGTGCTTCTGAAACTACTTCTGGTCTTTCAGGAATCGATCGAAGCGTAGACAGTTTGAGACATTACTCCCATAGACAAAAGTCAACATGGTAACTGTTGTATTCAATCCCGATGAAATTTCTGTGTTTCAGCAAGACTGTGTAGGTCCACAAGTTATAGCAAGCCTCCAACTGTGCTCCGGAAACTACTACTGCTGTTCCAAGGATCGATCAAATCATAGACACTTTGAGACATTACTCCCATGGAGAAAAGTCAGAATGGTGCCTGTTGTATTCCATCCCGATGCAATTGCTGTGTTTTAGCAACACTGTGATGGTCCACAGATTACAGGAGGCCTCCAGCTGTGCTTCGGAAACTACTTCTGGTCTTCTAGGGATCGATCAAAGCATAGACAGTTTGATACACTACTCCCATGGACAAAAGTCAGCATAGTAACTGTTGTATTCAATCCCGATGCAATATCTGTGTTTCAGAAAGACTGTGTAGGTCCACACATTATAGGAAGCCTCCAACTGTGCTTCCGAAACTACTACTGCTCTTCTAGGAATCGACCAAAGCATAGACACTTTGAGACATTACTCCCATGGAGCAAAGTCAGAATGGTGCCTGTTGTATTCCATCCCGATGCAATTGCTGTGTTTCAGCAACACTGTGAAGGTCCACAGATTACAGGAGGCCTCCAGCTGTGCTTCGGAAACTACTTCTGGTCTTCTAGGAATCGATCAAAGCATAGACAGCTTCAGACATTACTCCTATGGCCAAAAGTAAACATGGTAACTGTTGTATTCAATCCCGATGCAATTTCTGTGTTTCAGCAAGTCTCTGTAGGTCCACAAATTATAGGAAGCCTCCAACTGTGCTTCCGAAACTACTACTGCTCTTCCAGGAATCGATCAAAGCATAGACACTTTGAGACATTACTCCCATGGAGAAAAGTCAGAATGGTGCCTGTTGTATTACATCCCGATGCAATTGCTGTGTTTCAGCAACACTGTGAAGGTACACAGATTACAGGAGGCCTCCAGCTGTGCTTCGGAAACTACTTCTGGTCTTCTAGGAATCGATCAAAGCATAGACAGCTTCAGACATTACTCCTATGTCCAAAAGTAAACATGGTAACTGTTGTATTCAATCCCGAAGCAATTTCTGTGTTTCTGCAAGTCTGTGTAGGTCCACAAGTTATAGGAAGCCTTCAACTGTGCTTCGGAAACTACTACTACTCTTCCAGGAATCGATCAAAGCATAGACACTTTGAGACATTACTCCCATGGAGAAAACTCAGAATGGTACCTGTTGTATTCCATCCCGATGCAATTGCTGTGTTTCAGCAACACTGTGAAGGTCCACAGATTACAGGAGGCCTCCAGCTGTGCTTCGGAAACTACTTCTGGTCTTCTAGGAATCGATCAAAGCATAGATAGTTTGAGACATTACTCCTATGGCCAAAAGTAAACATGGCAACTGTTGTATTCAATCCCGATGCAATTTCTGTGTTTCAGCAAGTCTGTGTAGGTCTACAAATTATAGGAAGCCTCCAACTGTGCTTCGGAAACTACTACTGCTCTTCCAGGAATCGATCAAAGCATAGACACTTTGAGACATTACTCCCATGGAGAAAAGTCAGTATGGTACCTGTTGTATTCCATACCGATGCAATTGCTCTGTTTCAGGAACACTGTGAAGGTACACAGATTACAGGAGGCCTCCAGCTGTGCTTCGGAAACTACTTCTGGTCTTCTAGGAATCGATCAAAGCATAGACAGTTTGAGACATTACTCCTATGGCCAAAAGTAAACATGGCAACTGTTGTATTCAATCCCGATGCAATTTCTGTGTTTCAGCAAGTCTGTGTAGGTCCACAAATTATAGGAAGCCTCCAACTGTGCTTCGGAAACTACTACTGCTCTTCCAGGAATCGATCAAAGCATAGACACTTTGAGACATTACTCCCATGGAGAAAAGTCAGAATGGTGCCTGTTGTATTCGATCCCGATGCAATTGCTGTGTTTCAGCAACACTGTGTTGGTCCACAGATTACAGGAGGCCTCCAGCTGTGCTTCGGA
Organism: Schistocerca gregaria; assembly: GCF_023897955.1. NCBI lineage: Eukaryota > Metazoa > Arthropoda > Insecta > Orthoptera > Acrididae > Schistocerca > Schistocerca gregaria. The sequence goes on from NC_064930.1 coordinate 39,628,164, forward strand.
AACTATTTCTGGTCTTCTAGGAATCGATCAAAGCATAGACAGCTTCAGACATTACTCCTATGGCCAAAAGTAAACATGGTAACTGTTGTATTCAATCCCGATGCAATTTCTGTGTTTCAGCAAGTCTCTGTAGGTCCACAAATTATAGGAAGCCTTCAACTGTGCTTCAGAAACTACTTCTGCTCTTCCAGGAATCGATCAACGCATAGACAATTTGAGACATTACTCCCATTGACAAAAGTCAGAATGGTGCCTGTTGTATTCAATCTCGATGCAATTTCTGTGTTTCATCAACACTCTGAAGGTCCACAGATTACAAGAAACCTCCATCTGTGCTTCGGGAACCACTTCTGGTCTTCCAGGAATCGATCAAAGCATAGATAGTTTGAGACATTACTATTATGGCCAAAAGTTGACATGGTTCCGGTTGTGTTTAATAACGATTCAATTTCTGTGTCTCAGCAATACTGTGAAGGTCCACAGATTGCAGGAAGCCTCCAAGTGTGCTTCGGAAACTACTTCTGGTCTTCCAGGAATCGATCAAAGCATAGCCAGTTTGAGACATTACTCCTATGGCCAAAAGTCAACATGGTAACTGTTGTATTCAATCCCGATGCGATTTCTGAGTTTCAGCAAGATTGTGAAGGTCCACAAATTATAGGAAGCCTAAAACTGTGCTTCGGAAACTACTACTGGTCCTCCAGGAATCGATCAAAGCATAGACAGTTTGAGACATTACTATTATGGACAAAAGTCGGAATGACAACTGTTGTATTCAACCCCGATGGAATTTCTGTGTTTCAGCAACACTATGAAAGTCTACAGATTACAGAAAGCCTCTAGCTGTGCGTCGGAAACTACTACAGCTCTTCCAGGTAGCGATCAAACCATAGACAGTTTGAGACATTACTCCCATGGACAAAAGTCAGAATAATGCCTGTTGTATTCCATCCCGATGCAATTTCTGTGTTTCAGCAACACTGTTAAGGTCCACAGATTACAGGAGGCCTCCAGCTGTGCTTCGGAAAGTACTTCTGGTCTTCCAGGAATCGATCAAAGCATAGACAGTTTGAGACATTAATCCTATGGCGAAAAGCCAACACTGTAACTGTTGTATTCAATCCCGATGCAATTGCTGCATTTCAGCAACACTGGGAAGGTCCACAGATTACAGAAGGCCTCCAGCTGTGCTTCGGAAACTACTTCTGGCCTTCGAGGAATCGATCAAAGCATAGACAGTTTGAGACATTAATCCCATGGCGAAAAGTCAATATTGTAACTGTTGTATTCAATCCCGATGCAATTTCTGTGTTTCAGCAACACTGTGAAGCTCCACAAATTATAGGAAGCCTCCAACTGAGCTTCGGAAACTACTACTGCTCTTCCAGGAATCTATTAAAGCATAGATAGTTTGAGACATTACTATTATGGACAAAAGTCGGAATGACAACTGTTTTATTCAACCCCGATGAAATTTCTGTGTTTCAGGAACACTGTGAAGGTACACAGATTACAGGAGGCCTCCAGCTGTGCTTCGGAAACTACTTCTGGTCTTTCAGGAATCGATCGAAGCGTAGACAGTTTGAGACATTACTCCCATAGACAAAAGTCAACATGGTAACTGTTGTATTCAATCCCGATGAAATTTCTGTGTTTCAGCAAGACTGTGTAGGTCCACAAGTTATAGCAAGCCTCCAACTGTGCTCCGGATACTACTACTGCTGTTTCAAGGATCGATCAAAGCATAGACACTTTGAGACATTACTCCCATGGAGAAAAGTCAGAATGGTGCCTGCTGTATTCCATCCCGATGCAATTGCTGTGTTTTAGCAACACTGTGATGGTCCACAGATTACAGGAAGCCTCCAGCTGTGCTTCGGAAACTACTTCTGGTCTTCTAGGGATCGATCAAAGCATAGACAGTTTGATACACTACTCCCATGGACAAAAGTCAGCATAGTAACTGTTGTATTCAATCCCGATGCAATATCTGTGTTTCAGAAAGACTGTGTAGGTCCACAAATTATAGGAAGCCTCCAACTGTGCTTCCGAAACTACTACTGCTCTTCTAGGAATCGATCAAAGCATAGACACTTTGAGACATTACTCCCATGGAGCAAAGTCAGAATGGTGCCTGTTGTATTCCATCCCGATGCAATTGCTGTGTTTCAGCAACACTGTGAAGGTCCACAGATTACAGGAGGCCTCCAGCTGTGCTTCGGAAACTACTTCTGGTCTTCTAGGAATCGATCAAAGCATAGACAGCTTCAGACATTACTCCTATGGCCAAAAGTAAACATGGTAACTGTTGTATTCAATCCCGATGCAATTTCTGCGTTTCAGCAAGTCTCTGTAGGTCCACAAATTATAGGAAGCCTTCAACTGTGCTTCGGAAACTACTACTGCTCTTCCAGGAATCAATCAAAGCATAGACACTTTGAGACATTACTCCCATGGAGAAAAGTCAGAATGGTACCTGTTGTATTCCATCCCGATGCAATTGCTGTGTTTCAGCAACACTGTGAAAGTCCACAGATTACAGGAGGCCTCCAGCTGTGCTTCGGAAACTACTTCTGGTCTTCTAGGAATCGATCAAAGCATAGATAGTTTGAGACATTACTCCTATTGCCATAAGTAAACATGGCAACTGTTGTATTCAATCCCGATGCAATTTCTGTGTTTCAGCAAGACTGTGTAGGTCCACAAATTATAGGAAGCTTCCAACTGTGCTCCGGAAACTACTACTGCTGTTCCAAGGATCGATCAAATCATAGACACTTTGAGACATTACTCCCATGGAGAAAAGTCAGAATGGTGCCTGTTGTATTCAATCCCGAGGCAATATCTGTGTTTCAGCAACACTGTGATGGTCCACAGATTACAGGAGGCCTCCAGCTGTGCTTCGGAAACTACTTCTGGTCTTCTGGGAATCGATCGAAGCGTAGACAGTTTGAGACATTACTCCCATGGACAAAAGGCAACATGGTAACTGTTGTACTCAATCCCGATGCAATATCTGTGTTTCAGCAAGATTGTGTAGGTCCACAAATTATAGGAAGCCTCCATCTGTGCTTCCGAAACTACTACTGCTCTTCCAGGAATCGATCAAAGCATAGACACTTTGAGACATTACTCCCATGGAGAAAAGTCAGAATGGTGCCTGTTGTATTCCATCCCGATGCAATTGCTGTGTTTCAGCAACACTGTGAAGGTACACAGATTACAGGAGGCTTCCAGCTGTGCTTCGGAAACTACTTCTGGTCTTCTAGGAATCGATCAAAGCATAGACAGCTTCAGACATTACTCCTATGGCCAAAAGTAAACATGGTAACTGTTGTATTCAATCCCGATGCAATTTCTGTGTTTCAGCAAGTCTCTGTAGGTCCACAAATTATAGGAAGCCTCCAACTGTGCTTCCGAAACTACTACTGCTCTTCCAGGAATCGATCAAAGCATAGACACTTTGAGACATTACTCCCATGGAGAAAAGTCAGAATGGTGCCTGTTGTATTACATCCCGATGCAATTGCTGTGTTTCAGCAACACTGTGAAGGTACACAGATTACAGGAGGCCTCCAGCTGTGCTTCGGAAACTACTTCTGGTCTTCTAGGAATCGATCAAAGCATAGACAGCTTCAGACATTACTCCTATGTCCAAAAGTAAACATGGTAACTGTTGTATTCAATCCCGAAGCAATTTCTGTGTTTCTGCAAGTCTGTGTAGGTCCACAAGTTATAGGAAGCCTTCTACTGTGCTTCGGAAACTACTACTACTCTTCCAGGAATCGATCAAAGCATAGACACTTTGAGACATTACTCCCATGGAGAAAACTCAGAATGGTACCTGTTGTATTCCATCCCGATGCAATTGCTGTGTTTCAGCAACACTGTGAAGTCCACAGATTACAGGAGGCCTCCAGCTGTGCTTCGGAAACTACTTCTGGTCTTCTAGGAATCGATCAAAGCATAGATAGTTTGAGACATTACTCCTATGGCCAAAAGTAAACATGGCAACTGTTGTATTCAATCCCGATGCAATTTCTGTGTTTCAGCAAGTCTGTGTAGGTCTACAAATTATAGGAAGCCTCCAACTGTGCTTCGGAAACTACTACTGCTCTTCCAGGAATCGATCAAAGCATAGACACTTTGAGACATTACTCCCATGGAGAAAAGTCAGAATGGTACCTGTTGTATTCCATACCGATGCAATTGCTCTGTTTCAGGAACACTGTGAAGGTACACAGATTACAGGAGGCCTCCAGCTGTGCTTCGGAAACTACTTCTGGTCTTCTAGGAATCGATCAAAGCGTAGACAGTTTGAGACATTACTCCTATGGCCAAAAGTAAACATGGCAACTGTTGTATTCAATCCCGATGCAATTTCTGTGTTTCAGCAAGTCTGTGTAGGTCCACAAATTATAGGAAGCCTCCAACTGTGCTTCGGAAACTACTACTGCTCTTCCAGGAATCGATCAAAACATAGATAGTTTGAGACATTACTCCCATGGAGGAAAGTCAGAATGGTACCTGTTGTATTCCATCCCGATGCAATTGCTGTGTTTCAGCAACACTGTGAAGGTCCACAGATTACAGGAGGCCTCCAGCTGTGCTTCGGAAACTACTTCTGGTCTTCTAGGAATCGATCAAAGCATAGATAGTTTGAGACATTACTCCTATGGCCAAAAGTAAACATGGCAACTGTTGTATTCAATCCCGATGCAATTTCTGTGTTTCAGCAAGTCTGGGTAGGTCCACAAATTATAGGAAGCCTCCAACTGTGCTTCGGAAACTACTACTGCTCTTCCAGGAATCGATCAAAGCATAGACACTTTGAGACATTACTCCCATGGAGAAAAGTCAGAATGGTACCTGTTGTATTCCATACCGATGCAATTGCTCTGTTTCAGGAACACTGTGAAGGTATACAGATTACAGGAGGCCTCCAGCTGTGCTTCGGAAACTACTTCTGGTCTTCTAGGAATCGATCAAAGCATAGACAGTTTGAGACATTACTATTATGGACAAAAGTCGGAATGACAACTGTTGTATTCAACCCCGGTGGAATTTCTGTGTTTCAGCAACACTATGAAAGTCTACAGATTACAGGAAGCCTCTAGCTGTGCGTCGGAAACTACTACAGGTCTTCCAGGTAGCGATCAAACCATAGACAGTTTGAGACATTAATCCTATGGCGAAAAGTCAACACTGTAACTGTTGTATTCAATCCCGATGCAATTGCTGCATTTCAGCAACACTGTGAAGGTCCACAGATTACAGAAGGCCTCCAGCTGTGCTTCGGAAACTACTTCTGGCCTTCGAGGAATCGATCAAAGCATAGACAGTTTGAGACATTACTCCTATGGCCAAAAGTAAACATGGCAACTGTTGTATTCAATCCCGATGCAATTTCTGTGTTTCAGCAAGTCTGGGTAGGTCCACAAATTATAGGAAGCCTCCAACTGTGCTTCGGAAACTACTACTGCTCTTCCAGGAATCGATCAAAGCATAGACACTTTGAGACATTACTCCCATGGAGAAAACTCAGAATGGTACCTGTTGTATTCCATCCCGATGCAATTGCTGTGTTTCAGCAACACTGTGAAGGTCCACAGATTACAGGAGGGCTCCAGCTGTGCTTCGGAAACTACTTCTGGTCTTCTAGGAATCGATCAAAGCATAGATAGTTTGAGACATTACTCCTATGGCCAAAAGTAAACATGGCAACTGTTGTATTCAATCCCGATGCAATTTCTGTGTTTCAGCAAGTCTGTGTAGGTCTACAAATTATAGGAAGCCTCCAACTGTGCTTCGGACACTACTACTGCTCTTCCAGGAATCGATCAAAGCATAGACACTTTGAGACATTACTCCCATGGAGAAAAGTCAGAATGGTACCTGTTGTATTCCATACCGATGCAATTGCTCTGTTTCAGGAACACTGTGAAAGTACACAGATTACAGGAGGCCTCCAGCTGTGCTTCGGAAACTACTTCTGGTCTTCCAGGAATCGATCAAATCATAGATAGTTTGAGACATTACTATTATGCCCAAAAGTTGACATGGTTCCTGTTGTGTTTAATAACGATTCAATTTCTGTGTCTCAGCAATACTGTGAAGGTCCACAGATTGCAGGAAGCCTCCAAGTGTGCTTCGGAAACTACTTCTGGTCTTCCAGGAATCGATCAAAACATAGACAGTTTGAGACATTAATCCTATGGCGAAAAGTCAACACTGTAACTGTTGTATTCAATCCCGATGCAATTGCTGCATTTCAGCAACACTGTGAAGGTCCACAGATTACAGAAGGCCTCCAGCTGTGCTTCGGAAACTACTTCTGGTCTTCTAGGAATCGATCAAAGCATAGACAGATTTGACATTAATCCCATGGCGAAAAGTCAACATTGTAACTGTTGTATTCAATCCCGATGCAATTTCTGTGTTTCAGCAACACTGTGAAGGTCCACAAATTATAGGAAGCCTCCAACTGAGCTTCGGAAATTACTACTGCTCTTCCAGGAATCGATTAAAGCATTGATAGTTTGAGACATTACTATTATGGACAAAAGTCGGAATGACAACTGTTTTATTCAACCCCGATGAAATTTCTGTGTTTCAGGAACACTGTGAAGGTACACAGATTACCGGAGGCTTCCAGCTGTGCTTCTGAAACTACTTCTGGTCTTTCAGGAATCGATCGAAGCGTAGACAGTTTGAGACATTACTCCCATAGACAAAAGTCAACATGGTAACTGTTGTATTCAATCCCGATGAAATTTCTGTGTTTCAGCAAGACTGTGTAGGTCCACAAGTTATAGCAAGCCTCCAACTGTGCTCCGGAAACTACTACTGCTGTTCCAAGGATTGATCAAATCATAGACACTTTGAGACATTACTCCCATGGAGAAAAGTCAGAATGGTGCCTGTTGTATTCCATCCCGATGCAATTGCTGTGTTTTAGCAACACTGTGATGGTCCACAGATTACAGGAGGCCTCCAGCTGTGCTTCGGAAACTACTTCTGGTCTTCTAGGGATCGATCAAAGCATAGACAGTTTGATACACTACTCCCATGGACAAAAGTCAGCATAGTAACTGTTGTATTCAATCCCGATGCAATATCTGTGTTTCAGAAAGACTGTGTAGGTCCACACATTATAGGAAGCCTCCAACTGTGCTTCCGAAACTACTACTGCTCTTCTAGGAATCGATCAAAGCATAGACACTTTGAGACATTACTCCCATGGAGAAAAGTCAGAATGGTGCCTGTCGTATTCCATCCCGATGCAATTGCTGTGTTTCAGCAACACTGTGAAGGTCCACAGATTACAGGAGGCCTCCAGCTGTGCTTCGGAAACTACTTCTGGTCTTCTAGGAATCGATCAAAGCATAGACAGCTTCAGACATTACTCCTATGGCCAAAAGTAAACATGGTAACTGTTGTATTCAATCCCGATGCAATTTCTGTGTTTCAGCAAGTCTCTGTAGGTCCACAAATTATAGGAAGCCTCCAACTGTGCTTCCGAAACTACTACTGCTCTTCCAGGAATCGATCAAAGCATAGACACTTTGAGACATTACTCCCATGGAGAAAAGTCAGAATGGTGCCTGTTGTATTACATCCCGATGCAATTGCTGTGTTTCAGCAACACTGTGAAGGTACACAGATTACAGGAGGCCTCCAGCTGTGCTTCGGAAACTACTTCTGGTCTTCTAGGAATCGATCAAAGCATAGACAGCTTCAGACATTACTCCTATGTCCAAAAGTAAACATGGTAACTGTTGTATTCAATCCCGAAGCAATTTCTGTGTTTCTGCAAGTCTGTGTAGGTCCACAAGTTATAGGAAGCCTTCAACTGTGCTTCGGAAACTACTACTACTCTTCCAGGAATCGATCAAAGCATAGACACTTTGAGACATTACTCCCATGGAGAAAACTCAGAATGGTACCTGTTGTATTCCATCCCGATGCAATTGCTGTGTTTCAGCAACACTGTGAAGGTCCACAGATTACAGGAGGCCTCCAGCTGTGCTTCGGAAACTACTTCTGGTCTTCTAGGAATCGATCAAAGCATAGATAGTTTGAGACATTACTCCTATGGCCAAAAGTAAACATGGCAACTGTTGTATTCAATCCCGATGCAATTTCTGTGTTTCAGCAAGTCTGTGTAGGTCTACAAATTATAGGAAGCCTCCAACTGTGCTTCGGAAACTACTACTGCTCTTCCAGGAATCGATCAAAGCATAGACACTTTGAGACATTACTCCCATGGAGAAAAGTCAGAATGGTACCTGTTGTATTCCATACCGATGCAATTGCTCTGTTTCATGAACACTGTGAAGGTACACAGATTACAGGAGGCCTCCAGCTGTGCTTCGGAAACTACTTCTGGTCTTCTAGGAATCGATCAAAGCATAGACAGTTTGAGACATTACTCCTATGGCCAAAAGTAAACATGGCAACTGTTGTATTCAATCCCGATGCAATTTCTGTGTTTCAGCAAGTCTGTGTAGGTCCACAAATTATAGGAAGCCTCCAACTGTGCTTCGGAAACTACTACTGCTCTTCCAGGAATCGATCAAAACATAGATAGTTTGAGACATTACTCCCATGGAGGAAAGTCAGAATGGTACCTGTTGTATTCCATCCCGATGCAATTGCTGTGTTTCAGCAACACTGTGAAGGTCCACAGATTACAGGAGGCCTCCAGCTGTGCTTCGGAAACTACTTCTGGTCTTCTAGGAATCGATCAAAGCATAGATAGTTTGAGACATTACTCCTATGGCCAAAAGTAAACATGGCAACTGTTGTATTCAATCCCGATGCAATTTCTGTGTTTCAGCAAGTCTGGGTAGGTCCACAAATTATAGGAAGCCTCCAACTGTGCTTCGGAAACTACTACTGCTCTTCCAGGAATCGATCAAAGCATAGACACTTTGAGACATTACTCCCATGGAGAAAAGTCAGAATGGTACCTGTTGTATTCCATACCGATGCAATTGCTCTGTTTCAGGAACACTGTGAAGGTATACAGATTACAGGAGGCCTCCAGCTGTGCTTCGGAAACTACTTCTGGTCTTCTAGGAATCGATCAAAGCATAGACAGTTTGAGACATTACTCCTATGGCCAAAAGTTAACATGTTAACTGTTGTATTCAATCCCGATGCAATTTCTGTGTTTCAGCAAGTCTGTGTAGGACCACAAATTATAGGAAGCCTCCAACTGTGCTTCGGAAACTACTACTGCTCTTCCAGGAATCGATCAAAGCATAGACACTTTGAGACATTACTCCCATTGACAAAAGTCAGAATGGTGCCTGTTGTATTCAATCTCGATGCAATTCCTGTGTTTCATCAACACTCTGAAGGTCCACAGATTACAGGAAACCTCCATCTGTGCTTCGGGAACTACTTCTGGTCTTGCAGGAATCGATCAAAGCATAGATAGTTTGAGACATTACTATTATGGCCAAAAGTTGACATGGTTCCGGTTGTGTTTAATAACGATTCAATTTCTGTGTCTCAGCAATACTGTGAAGGTCCACAGATTGCAGGAAGCCTCCAAGTGTGCTTCGGAAACTACTTCTGGTCTTCCAGGAATCGATCAAAGCATAGCCAGTTTGAGACATTACTCCTATGGCCAAAAGTCAACATGGTAACTGTTGTATTCAATCCCGATGCGATTTCTGAGTTTCAGCAAGATTGTGAAGGTCCACAAATTATAGGAAGCCTAAAACTGTGCTTCGGAAACTACTACTGGTCCTCCAGGAATCGATCAAAGAATAGACAGTTTGAGACATTACTATTATGGACAAAAGTCGGAATGACAACTGTTGTATTCAACCCCAATAGAATTTCTGTGTTTCAGCAACACTATGAAAGTCTACAGATTACAGAAAGCCTCTAGCTGTGCGTCGGAAACTACTACAGCTCTTCCAGGTAGCGATCAAACCATAGACAGTTTGAGACATTACTCCCATGGACAAAAGTCAGAATAATGCCTGTTGTATTCCATCCCGATGCAATTTCTGTGTTTCAGCAACACTGTTAAGGTCCACAGATTACAGGAGGCCTCCAGCTGTGCTTCGGAAAGTACTTCTGGTCTTCCAGGAATCGATCAAAGCATAGACAGTTTGAGACATTAATCCTATGGCGAAAAGTCAACACTGTAACTGTTGTATTCAATCCCGATGCAATTGCTGCATTTCAGCAACACTGTGAAGGTCCACAGATTACAGAAGGCCTCCAGCTGTGCTTCGGAAACTACTTCTGGCCTTCGAGGAATCGATCAAAGCATAGACGGTTTGAGACATTAATCCCATGGCGAAAAGTCAATATTGCAACTGTTGTATTCAATCCCGATGCAATTTCTGTGTTTCAGCAACACTGTGAAGGTCCACAAATTATAGGAAGCCTCCAACTGAGCTTCGGAAACTACTACTGCTCTTCCAGGAATCTATTAAAGCATAGATAGTTTGAGACATTACTATTATGGACAAAAGTCGGAATGACAACTGTTTTATTCAACCCCGATGAAATTTCTGTGTTTCAGGAACACTGTGAAGGTACACAGATTACAGGAGGCCTCCAGCTGTGCTTCGGAAACTACTTCTGGTCTTTCAGGAATCGATCGAAGCGTAGACAGTTTGAGACATTACTCCCATAGAGAAAAGTCAACATGGTAACTGTTGTATTCAATCCCGATGAAATTTCTGTGTTTCAGCAAGACTGTGTAGGTCCACAAGTTATAGCAAGCCTCCAACTGTGCTCCGGAAACTACTACTGCTGTTTCAAGGATCGATCAAATCATAGACACTTTGAGACATTACTCCCATGGAGAAAAGTCAGAATGGTGCCTGTTGTATTCCATCCCGATGCAATTGCTGTGTTTTAGCAACACTGTGAAGGTCCACAGATTACAGGAGGCTTCCAGCGGTGCTTCGGAAACTACTTACGGTCTTCTAGGAATCGATCAAAGCGTAGACAGTTTGAGACATTACTCCCATGTACAAATGTCAACATAGTAACTGTTGTATTCAATCTCCATGCAATTTCTGTGTTTCATCAAGACTGTGTAGGTCCACAAATTATAAGAAGCCTCCAACTGTGCTTCGAAAACCACTACTGCTCTTCCAGGAATCGATAAAAGGCATAGACACTTTGAGACATTACTCCCATGGAGAAAAGTCAGAATGGTGCTTTCGTATTCCATCCCGATGCAACTTCTGTGTTTCAGGAAGACTGTGTAGGTCCACAAATTATAGGAAGCCTCCAACGGTGCTTCGGAAACTACTACTGCTCTTCCAGGAATCGATCAAAGCATAGACACTTTGAGACATTACTCCCATGGAGAAAAGTCAGAATGGTACCTGTTGTATTCCATACCGATGCAATTGCTCTGTTTCAGGAACACTGTGAAGGTATACAGATTACAGGAGGCCTCCAGCTGTGCTTCGGAAACTACTTCTGGTCTTCTAGGAATCGATCAAAGCATAGACAGTTTGAGACATTACTCCTATGGCCAAAAGTTAACATGTTAACTGTTGTATTCAATCCCGATGCAATTTCTGTGTTTCAGCAAGTCTGTGTAGGACCACAAATTATAGGAAGCCTCCAACTGTGCTTCGGAAACTACTACTGCTCTTCCAGGAATCGACCAAAGCATAGACACTTTGAGACATTACTCCCATGGAGAAAAGTCAGAATGGTGCCTGTTGTATTCGATCCCGATGCAATTGCTGTGTTTCAGCAACACTGTGTAGGTCCACAGATTACAGGAGGCCTCCAGCTGTGCTTCGGAAACTACTTCTGGTCTTCTAGGAATCGATCAAAGCATAGACAGCTTCAGACATTACTCCTATGGCCAAAAGTAAACATGGTTACTGTTGTATTCAATCCCGATGCAATTTCTGTGTTTCAGCAAGTCTCTGTAGGTCCACAAATTATAGGAAGCCTTCAACTGTGCTTCAGAAACTACTTCTGCTCTTCCAGGAATCGATCAACGCATAGACAGTTTGAGACATTACTCCCATTGACAAAAGTCAGAATGGTGCCTGTTGTATTCAATCACGATGCAATTTCTGTGTTTCATCAACACTCTGAAGGTCCACAGATTACAGGAAACCTCCATCTGTGCTTCGGGAACTACTTCTGGTCTTCCAGGAATCGATCAAAGCATAGATAGTTTGAGACATTACTATTATGGCCAAAAGTTGACATGGTTCCGGTTGTGTTTAATAACGATTCAATTTCTGTGTCTCAGCAATACTGTGAAGGTCCACAGATTGCAGGAAGCCTCCAAGTGTGCTTCGGAAACTACTTCTGGTCTTCCAGGAATCGATCAAAGCATAGCCAGTTTGAGACATTACTCCTATGGCCAAAAGTCAACATGGTAACTGTTGTATTCAATCCCGATGCGATTTCTGAGTTTCAGCAAAATTGTGAAGGTCCACAAATTATAGGAAGCCTAAAACTGTGCTTCGGAAACTACTACTGGTCCTCCAGGAATCGATCAAAGCATAGACAGTTTGAGACATTACTATTATGGACAAAAGTCGGAATGACAACGGTTGTATTCAACCCCGATGGAATTTCTGTGTTTCAGCAACACTATGAAAGTCTACAGATTACAGAAAGCCTCTAGCTGTGCGTCGGAAACTACTACAGCTCTTCCAGGTAGCGATCAAACCATAGACAGTTTGAGACATTACTCCCATGGACAAAAGTCAGATTAATGCCTGTTGTATTCCATCCCGATGCAATTTCTGTGTTTCAGCAACACTGGTAAGGTCCACAGATTACAGGAGGCCTCCAGCTGTGCTTCGGAAAGTACTTCTGGTCTTCCAGGAATCGATCAAAGCATAGACAGTTTGAGACATTAATCCTATGGCGAAAAGTCAACACTGTAACTGTTGTATTCAATCCCGATGCAATTGCTGCATTTCAGCAACACTGTGAAGGTCCACAGATTACAGAAGGCCTCCAGCTGTGCTTCGGAAACTACTTCTGGCCTTCGAGGAATCGATCAAAGCATAGACAGTTTGAGACATTAATCCCATGGCGAAAAGTCAATATTGTAACTGTTGTATTCAATCCCGATGCAATTTCTGTGTTTCAGCAACACTGTGAAGGTCCACAAATTATAGGAAGCCTCCAACTGAGCTTCGGAAACTACTACTGCTCTTCCAGGAATCTATTAAAGCATAGATAGTTTGAGACATTACTATTATGGACAAAAGTCGGAATGACAACTGTTTTATTCAACCCCGATGAAATTTCTGTGTTTCAGGAACACTGTGAAGGTACACAGATTACAGGAGGCCTCCAGCTGTGCTTCGGAAACTACTTCTGGTCTTTCAGGAATCGATCGAAGCGTAGACAGTTTGAGACATTACTCCCATAGACAAAAGTCAACATGGTAACTATTGTATTCAATCCCGATGAAATTTCTGTGTTTCAGCAAGACTGTGTAGGTCCACAAGTTATAGCAAGCCTCCAACTGTGCTCCGGAAACTACTACTGCTGTTTCAAGGATCGATCAAATTATAGACACTTTGAGACATTACTCCCATGGAGAAAAGTCAGAATGGTGCCTGTTGTATTCCATCCCGATGCAATTGCTGTGTTTTAGCAACACTGTGATGGTCCACAGATTACAGGAAGCCTCCAGCTGTGCTTCGGAAACTACTTCTGGTCTTCTAGGGATCGATCAAAGCATAGACAGTTTGATACACTACTCCCATGGACAAAAGTCAGCATAGTAACTGTTGTATTCAATCCCGATGCAATATCTGTGTTTCAGAAAGACTGTGTAGGTCCACAAATTATAGGAAGCCTCCAACTGTGCTTCCGAAACTACTACTGCTCTTCTAGGAATCGATCAAAGCATAGACACTTTGAGACATTACTCCCATGGAGCAAAGTCAGAATGGTGCCTGTTGTATTCCATCCCGATGCAATTGCTGTGTTTCAGCAACACTGTGAAGGTCCACAGATTACAGGAGGCCTCCAGCTGTGCTTCGGAAACTACTTCTGGTCTTCTAGGAATCGATCAAAGCATAGACAGCTTCAGACATTACTCCTATGGCCAAAAGTAAACATGGTAACTGTTGTATTCAATCCCGATGCAATTTCTGTGTTTCAGCAAGTCTCTGTAGGTCCACAAATTATAGGAAGCCTTCAACTGTGCTTCGGAAACTACTACTGCTCTTCCAGGAATCAATCAAAGCATAGACACTTTGAGACATTACTCCCATGGAGAAAAGTCAGAATGGTACCTGTTGTATTCCATCCCGATGCAATTGCTGTGTTTCAGCAACACTGTGAAAGTCCACAGATTACAGGAGGCCTCCAGCTGTGCTTCGGAAACTACTTCTCGTCTTCTAGGAATCGATCAAAGCATAGATAGTTTGAGACATTACTCCTATTGCCATAAGTAAACATGGCAACTGTTGTATTCAATCCCGATGCAATTTCTGTGTTTCAGCAAGACTGTGTAGGTCCACAAATTATAGGAAGCTTCCAACTGTGCTCCGGAAACTACTACTGCTGTTCCAAGGATCGATCAAATCATAGACACTTTGAGACATTACTCCCATGGAGAAAAGTCAGAATGGTGCCTGTTGTATTCAATCCCGAGGCAATATCTGTGTTTCAGCAACACTGTGATGGTCCACAGATTACAGGAGGCCTCCAGCTGTGCTTCGGAAACTACTTCTGGTCTTCTGGGAATCGATCGAAGCGTAGACAGTTTGAGACATTACTCCCATGGACAAAAGGCAACATGGTAACTGTTGTACTCAATCCCGATGCAATATCTGTGTTTCAGCAAGATTGTGTAGGTCCACAAATTATAGGAAGCCTCCATCTGTGCCTCGGAAACTACTACTGCTCTTCCAGGAATCGATCAAAGCATAGACACTTTGAGACATTACTCCCATGGAGAAAAGTCAGAATGGTGCCTGTTGTATTCCATCCCGATGCAATTGCTGTGTTTCAGCAACACTGTGAAGGTACACAGATTACAGGAGGCTTCCAGCTGTGCTTCGGAAACTACTTCTGGTCTTCTAGGAATCGATCAAAGCATAGACAGCTTCAGACATTACTCCTATGGCCAAAAGTAAACATGGTAAATGTTGTATTCAATCCCGATGCAATTTCTGTGTTTCAGCAAGTCTCTGTAGGTCCACAAATTATAGGAGGCCTTCAACTGTGCTTCGGAAACTACTACTGCTCTTCCAGGAATCGATCAAAGCATAGACACTTTGAGACATTACTCCCATGGAGAAAAATCAGAATGGTACCTGTTGTATTCCATCCCGATGCAATTGCTGTGTTTCAGCAACACTGTGAAGGTCCACAGATTACAGGAGGCCTCCAGCTGTGCTTCGGAAACTACTTCTGGTCTTCTAGGAATCGATCAAAACATAGATAGTTTGAGACATTACTCCTATGGCCAAAAGTAAACATGGCAACTGTTGTATTCAATCCCGATGCAATTTCTTTGTTTCAGCAAGTCTGTGTAGGTCCACAAATTATAGGAAGCCTCCAACTGTGCTTCGGAAACTACTACTGCTCTTCCAGGAATCGATCAAAGCATAGACACTTTGAGACATTACTCCCATGGAGAAAAGTCAGAATGGTACATGTTGTATTCCATACCGATGCAATTGCTCTGTTTCAGGAACACTGTGAAGGTACACAGATTACAGGAGGCCTCCAGCTGTGCTTCGGAAACTACTTCTGGTCTTCTAGGAATCTATCAAAGCATAGACAGTTTGAGACATTACTCCTATGGCCAAAAGTTAACATGGTAACTGTTGTATTCAGTCCCGATGCAATTTCTGTGTTTCAGCAAGTCTGTGTAGGCCCACAAATTATAGGAAGCCTCCAACTGTGCTTCGGAAACTACTACTGCTCTTCCAGGAATCGATCAAAGCATAGACACTTTGAGACATTACTCCCATGGAGAAAAGACAGAATGGTGCCTGTGGTATTCAATCCCGAGGCAATATCTGTGTTTCAGCAACACTGTGAAAGTCCACAGATTACAGGAGGGCTCCAGCTGTGCTTCGGAAACTACTTCTGGTCTTCCAGGAATCGATCGAAGCGTACACAGTTTGAGACATTACTCCCATGGACAAAAGTCAACATGGTAACTGTTGTACTCAATCCCGATGCAATATCTGTGTTTCAGCAACACTATGAAAGTCTACAGATTACAGAAAGCCTCTAGCTGTGCGTCGGAAACTACTACAGCTCTTCCAGGTAGCGATCAAACCATAGACAGTTTGAGACATTACTCCCATGGACAAAAGTCAGATTAATGCCTGTTGTATTCCATCCCGATGCAATTTCTGTGTTTCAGCAACACTGTTAAGGTCCACAGATTACAGGAGGCCTCCAGCTGTGCTTCGGAAAGTACTTCTGGTCTTCCAGGAATCGATCAAAGCATAGACAGTTTGAGACATTAATCCTATGGCGAAAAGTCAACACTGTAACTGTTGTATTCAATCCCGATGCAATTGCTGCATTTCAGCAACACTGTGAAGGTCCACAGATTACAGAAGGCCTCCAGCTGTGCTTCGGAAACTACTTCTGGCCTTCGAGGAATCGATCAAAGCATAGACAGTTTGAGACATTAATCCCATGGCGAAAAGTCAATATTGTAACTGTTGTATTCAATCCCGATGCAATTTCTGTGTTTCAGCAACACTGTGAAGGTCCACAAATTATAGGAAGCCTCCAACTGAGCTTCGGAAACTACTACTGCTCTTCCAGGAATCTATTAAAGCATAGATAGTTTGAGACATTACTCCCATGGAGAAAAGTCAGAATGGTGCCTGTTGTATTCCATCCCGATGCAATTGCTGTGTTTTAGCAACACTGTGATGGTCCACAGATTACAGGAAGCCTCCAGCTGTGCTTCGGAAACTACTTCTGGTCTTCTAGGGATCGATCAAAGCATAGACAGTTTGATACACTACTCCCATGGACAAAAGTCAGCATAGTAACTGTTGTATTCAATCCCGATGCAATATCTGTGTTTCAGAAAGACTGTGTAGGTCCACAAATTATAGGAAGCCTCCAACTGTGCTTCCGAAACTACTACTGCTCTTCTAGGAATCGATCAAAGCATAGACACTTTGAGACATTACTCCCATGGAGCAAAGTCAGAATGGTGCCTGTTGTATTCCATCCCGATGCAATTGCTGTGTTTCAGCAACACTGTGAAGGTCCACAGATTACAGGAGGCCTCCAGCTGTGCTTCGGAAACTACTTCTGGTCTTCTAGGAATCGATCAAAGCATAGACAGCTTCATACATTACTCCTATGGCCAAAAGTAAACATGGTAACTGTTGTATTCAATCCCGATGCAATTTCTGTGGTTCAGCAAGTCTCTGTAGGTCCACAAATTATAGGAAGCCTTCAACTGTGCTTCGGAAACTACTACTGCTCTTCCAGGAATCAATCAAAGCATAGACACTTTGAGACATTACTCCCATGGAGAAAAGTCAGAATGGTACCTGTTGTATTCCATCCCGATGCAATTGCTGTGTTTCAGGAACACTGTGAAAGTCCACAGATTACAGGAGGCCTCCAGCTGTGCTTCGGAAACTACTTCTCGTCTTCTAGGAATCGATCAAAGCATAGATAGTTTGAGACATTACTCCTATTGCCATAAGTAAACATGGCAACTGTTGTATTCAATCCCGATGCAATTTCTGTGTTTCAGCAAGACTGTGTAGGTCCACAAATTATAGGAAGCTTCCAACTGTGCTCCGGAAACTACTACTGCTGTTCCAAGGATCGATCAAATCATAGACACTTTGAGACATTACTCCCATGGAGAAAAGTCAGAATGGTGCCTGTTGTATTCAATCCCGAGGCAATATCTGTGTTTCAGCAACACTGTGATGGTCCACAGATTACAGGAGGCCTCCAGCTGTGCTTCGGAAACTACTTCTGGTCTTCTGGGAATCGATCGAAGCGTAGACAGTTTGAGACATTACTCCCATGGACAAAAGGCAACATGGTAACTGTTGTACTCAATCCCGATGCAATATCTGTGTTTCAGCAAGATTGTGTAGGTCCACAAATTATAGGAAGCCTCCATCTGTGCTTCGGAAACTACTACTGCTCTTCCAGGAATCGATCAAAGCATAGACACTTTGAGACATTACTCCCATGGAGAAAAATCAGAATGGTACCTGTTGTATTCCATCCCGATGCAATTGCTGTGTTTCAGCAACACTGTGAAGGTCCACAGATTACAGGAGGCCTCCAGCTGTGCTTCGGAAACTACTTCTGGTCTTCTAGGAATCGATCAAAACATAGATAGTTTGAGACATTACTCCTATGGCCAAAAGTAAACATGGCAACTGTTGTATTCAATCCCGATGCAATTTCTTTGTTTCAGCAAGTCTGTGTAGGTCCACAAATTATAGGAAGCCTCCAACTGTGCTTCGGAAACTACTACTGCTCTTCCAGGAATCGATCAAAGCATAGACACTTTGAGACATTACTCCCATGGAGAAAAGTCAGAATGGTACATGTTGTATTCCATACCGATGCAATTGCTCTGTTTCAGGAACACTGTGAAGGTACACAGATTACAGGAGGCCTCCAGCTGTGCTTCGGAAACTACTTCTGGTCTTCTAGGAATCTATCAAAGCATAGACAGTTTGAGACATTACTCCTATGGCCAAAAGTTAACATGGTAACTGTTGTATTCAATCCCGATGCAATTTCTGTGTTTCAGCAAGTCTGTGTAGGCCCACAAATTATAGGAAGCCTCCAACTGTGCTTCGGAAACTACTACTGCTCTTCCAGGAATCGATCAAAGCATAGACACTTTGAGACATTACTCCCATGGAGAAAAGACAGAATGGTGCCTGTTGTATTCAATCCCGAGGCAATATCTGTGTTTCAGCAACACTGTGAAAGTCCACAGATTACAGGAGGCCTCCAGCTGTGCTTCGGAAACTACTTCTGGTCTTCCAGGAATCGATCGAAGCGTACACAGTTTGAGACATTACTCCCATGGACAAAAGTCAACATGGTAACTGTTGTACTCAATCCCGATGCAATATCTGTGTTTCAGCAAGATTGTGTAGGTCCACAAATTATAGGAAGCGTCCAACTGTGCTTCCGAAACTACTACTGCTCTTCCAGGAATCGATCAAAGCATAGACACTTTGAGACATTACTCCCATGGAGAAAAGTCAGAATGGTGCCTGTTGTATTACATCCCGGTGCAATTGCTGTGTTTCAGCAACACTGTGAAGGTACACAGATTACAGGAGGCCTCCAGATGTGCTTCGGAAACTACTTCTGGTCTTCTAGGAATCGATCAAAACATAGACAGCTTCAGACATTACTCCTATGTCCAAAAGTAAACATGGTAACTGTTGTATTCAATCCCGATGCAATTTCTGTGATTCAGCAAGTCTGTGTAGGTCCAAAAGTTATAGGAAGCCTTCAACTGTGCTTCGGAAACTACTACTACTCTTCCAGGAATCGATCAAAGCATAGACACTTTGAGACATTACTCCCATGGAGAAAAGTCAGAATGGTACCTGTTGTATTCCATCCCGATGCAATTGCTGTGTTTCAGCAACACTGTGAAGGTCCACAGATTACAGGAAGCCTCCAGGTGTGCTTCGGAAACTACTTCTGGTCTTCTAGGAATCGATCAAAGCATAGATAGTTTGAGACATTACTCCTATGGCCAAAAGTAAACATGGCAACTGTTGTATTCAATCCCGATGCAATTTCTGTGTTTCAGCAAGTCTCTGTAGGTCCACAAATTATAGGAAGCCTCCAACTGTGCTTCGGAAACTACTACTGCTCTTCCAGGAATCGATCAAAGCATAGACACTTTGAGACATTACTCCCATGGAGAAAAGTCAGAATGGTACCTGTTGTATTCCATACCGATGCAATTGCTCTGTTTCAGGAACACTGTGAAGGTACACAGATTACAGGAGGCCTCCAGCTGTGCTTCGGAAACTACTTCTGGTCTTCTAGGAATCGATCAAAGCATAGACAGTTTGAGACATTACTCCTATGGCCAAAAGTTAACATGGTAACTGTTGTATTCAATCCCGATGCAATTTATGTGTTTCAGCAAGTCTGTGTAGGCCCACAAATTATAGGAAGCCTCCAACTGTGCTTCGGAAACTATTACTGCTCTTCCAGGAATCGATCAAAGCATAGACACTTTGAGACATTTCTCCCATGGAGAAAAGTCAGAATGGTACCAGTTGTATTCCATCCCGATGCAATTGCTGTGTTTCAGCAACACTGTGAAGGTCCACAGATTACAGGAGGCCTCCAGCTGTGCTTCGGAAGCTACTTCTGGTCTTCTAGGAATCGATCAAAGCATAGATAGTTTGAGACATTACTCCTATGGCCAAAAGTAAACATGGCAACTGTTGTATTCAATCCCGATGCAATTTCTGTGTTTCAGCATGTCCGTGTAGGTCCACAAATTATAGGAAGCCTCCAACTGTGCTTCGGAAACTACTACTGCTCTTTCAGGAATCGATCAAAGCATAGACACTTTGAGACATTACTCCCATGGAGAAAAGTCAGAATGGTACCTGTTGTATTCCATACCGATGCAATTGCTCTGTTTCAGGAACACTGTGAAGGTACACAGATTACAGGAGGCCTCCAACTGTGCTTCGGAAACTACTACTGGTCTTCCAGGAATCGATCAAAGCATAGACAGTTTGAGACATTACTCCCGTTGACAATAGATGACATGGTAACTGTTGTACTCAATCCCGATGCAATTTCTGTGTTTCAGCAACACTGTGTAGGTCCACAGAATGCAGGATGCCTCCAGCTGTGCTTCAGAAGCTACTACTGCTCTTCCAAGGATCGATCAAATCATAGACACTTTGAGACATTACACCCATGGAGAAAAGTCAGAATGGTGCCTGTTGTATTCCATCCCGATGCAATTGCTGTTTTTCAGCAACACTGTGAAGGTCCACAGATTACAGGAGGCTTCCAGCGGTGCTTCGGAAACTACTTACGGCCTTCTAGGAATCGATCAAAGCGTAGACAGTTTGAGACATTACTCCCATGGACAAAAGTCAACATGGTAACTGTTGTATTCAATCTCCATGCAATTTCTGTGTTTCAGCAAGACTGTGTAGGTCCACAAATTATAAGAAGCGTCCAACTGTGCTTCGAAAACCACTACTGCTCTTCCAGGAATCGATAAAAAGCATAGACACTTTGAGACATTACTCTCATGGAGAAAAGTCAGAATGGTGCTTTTGTATTCCATCCCGATGCAACTTCTGTGTTTCAGGAAGACTGTGTAGGTCCACAAATTCTAGGAAGCCTCCAACGGTGCTTCGGAAACTACTACTGCTCTTCCAGGAATCGATCAAAGCATAGACACTTTGAGACATTACTCCCATGGAGAAAAGTCAGAATGGTACCTGTTGTATTCCATACCGATGCAATTGCTCTGTTTCAGGAACACTGTGAAGGTACACAGATTACAGGAGGCCTCCAGCTGTGCATCGTAAACTACTTCTGGTCTTCTAGGAATCGATCAAAGCATAGACAGTTTGAGACATAACTCCTATGGCCAAAAGTTAACATGGTAACTGTTGTATTCAATCCCGATGCAATTTCTGTGTTTCAGCATGTCTGTGTAGGCCCACAAATTATAGGAAGCCTCCAACGGTGCTTCGGAAACTACTACCGCTCTTCCAGGAATCGATCAAAGCATAGACACATTGAAACATTACTCCCATGGAGAAAAGTCAGAATGGTGCCTGTTGTATTCCATCCCGATGCAATTGCTGTTTTTCAGAAACACTGTGAAGGTCCACAAATTACAGGAGGCTTCCAGCGGTGCTTCGGAAACTACTTACGGTCTTCTAGGAATCGATCAAAGCGTAGACAGTTTGAGACATTACTCCCGTTGACAAAAGTCAACATGGTAACTGTTGTATTCAATCTCCATGCAATTTCTGTGTTTCAGCAAGTCTGTGTAGGCCCACAAATTATAGGAAGCCTCCAACTGTGCTTCGGAAACGACTACTGCTCTTCCAGGAATCGATCAAAGCATAGACACTTTGAGACATTACTCCCATGGAGAAAAGTCAGAATGGTACCTGTTGTATTCCATCCCGATGCAATTGCTCTGTTTCGGGAACACTGTGAAAGTCCACAGATTACAGGAGGCTTCCAGCGGTGCTTCGGAAACTACTTACGGTCTTCTAGGAATCGATCAAAGCGTAGACAGTTTGAGACATTACTCCCATGGACAAAAGTCAACATGGTAATTGTTGTATTCAATCTCCATGCAATTTCTGTGTTTCAGCAAGTCTGTGTAGGCCCACAAATTATAGGAAGCCTCCAACTGTGCTTCGGAAACTACTACTGCTCTTCCAGGAATCGATCAAAGCATAGACACTTTGAGACATTACTCCCATGGAGAAAAGTCAGAATGGTACCTGTTGTATTCCATCCCGATGCAATTGCTGTTTTTCAGCAACACTGTGAAGGTCCACAGATTACAGGAGGCTTCCAGCGGTGCTTCGGAAACTACTTACGGTCTTCTAGGAATCGATCAAAGCGTAGACAGTTTGAGACATTACTCCCATGGACAAAAGTCAACATGGTAACTGTTGTATTCAATCTCCATGCAACTTCTGTGTTTCAGCAAGTCTGTGTAGGCCCACAAATTATAGGAAGCCTCCAACTGTGCTTCGGAAACTACTACTGCTCTTCCAGGAATCGATCAAAGCATAGACACTTTGAGACATTACTCCAATGGAGAAAAGTCAGAATGGTGCCTGTTGTATTCCATCCCGATGCAATTGCTGTTTTTCAGCAACACTGTGAAGGTCCACAGATTACAGGAGGCTTCCAGCGGTGCTTCGGAAACTACTTACGGTCTTCTAGGAATCGATCAAAGCGTAGACAGTTTGAGACATTACTCCTATGGACAAAAGTCAACATGGTAACTGTTGTATTCAATCTCCATGCAATTTTTGTGTTTCAGCAAGTCTGTGTACACCCACAAATTATAGGAAGCCTCCAACTGTGCTTCGGAAACTACTACTGCTCTTCCAGGAATCGATCAAAGCATAGACACTTTGAGACATTACTCCCATGGAGAAAAGTCAGAATGGTACCTGTTGTATTCCATACCGATGCAATTGATGTTTTTCAGCAACACTGTGAAGGTCCACAGATTACAGGAGGCTTCCAGCGGTGCTTCGGAAACTACTTACGGTCTTCTAGGAATCGATCAAAGCGTAGACAGTTTGAGACATTACTCCCATGGACAAAAGTCAACATGGTAACTGTTGTATTCAATCTCCATGCAATTTCTGTGTTTCAGCAAGTCTGTGTAGGCCCACAAATTATAGGAAGCCTCCAACTGTGCTTCGGAAACTACTACTGCTCTTCCAGGAATCGATCAAAGCATAGACACTTTGAGACATTACTCCCATGGAGAAAAGTCAGAATGGTGCCTGTTGTATTCCATCCCGATGCAATTGCTGTTTTTCAGCAACACTGTGAAGGTCCACAGATTACAGGAGGCTTCCAGCGGTACTTCGGAAACTAGTTACGGTCTTCTAGGAATCGATCAAAGCGTAGACAGTTTGAGACATTACTCCCATGGACAAAAGTCAACATGGTAACTGTTGTATTCAATCTCCATGCAATTTCTGTGTTTCAGCAAGTCTGTGTAGGCCCACAAATTATAGGAAGCCTCCAACTGTGCTTCGGAAACTACTACTGCTATTCCAGGAATCGATCAAAGCATAGACACTTTGAGACATTACTCCCATGGAGAAAAGTCAGAATGGTGCCTGTTGTATTCCATCCCGATGCAATTGCTGTTTTTCAGCAACACTCTGAAGGTCCACAGATTACAGGAGGCTTCCAGCGGTGCTTCGGAAACTACTTATGGTCTTCTAGGAATCGATCAAAGCGTAGACAGTTTGAGACATTACTCCCATGGACAAAAGTCAACATGGTAACTGTTGTATTCAATCTCCATGCAATTTCTGTGTTTCAGCAAGTCTGTGTAGGCCCACAAATTATAGGAAGCCTCCAACTGTGCTTCGGAAACTACTACTGCTCTTCCAGGAATCGATCAAAGCATAGACACTTTGAGACATTACTCCCATTGACAAAAAACGATATGGTAACCGTTGTACTCAATCCCGATGCAATTTCTGTGTTTCAGCAACACTGTGTAGGTCCACAGAATGCAGGA
The DNA here is from genome assembly GCF_023897955.1 of Schistocerca gregaria. Classification (NCBI taxonomy): domain Eukaryota; kingdom Metazoa; phylum Arthropoda; class Insecta; order Orthoptera; family Acrididae; genus Schistocerca; species Schistocerca gregaria. Next base: position 39,652,423 of record NC_064930.1, read on the forward strand.
TGCCTCCAGCTGTGCTTCGGAAACTACTTCTGGTCTTCTAGGAATCGATCTAGGCATAGACAGTTTGAGACATTACTCCCATGGACAAAAGTCAACATGGTAACTGTTGTATTCAATCCCGATGCAATTTCTGTGTTTCAGCAAGACTGTGTAGGTCCACAAATTGTAAGACGCCTCCAACTGTGCTTCGGAAACTACTACTGGTCTTCCAGGAATCGATCAAAGCATAGAGAGTTTGAGACATTACTCCCGTTGACAAAAGTCGACATGGTAACTGTTGTACTCAATCCCGATGCAATTTCTGTGTTTCAGCAACACTGTGTAGGTCCACAGAATGCAGGCTGCCTCCAGCTGTGCTTCAGAAGCTACTACTGTTCTTCCAGGAATCGATCAAATCATAGACACTTTGAGACATTACTCCCATGGAGAAAAGTCAGAATGGTGCCTGTTGTATTCCATCCCGATGCAACTGCTGTTTTTCAGCAACACTGTGAAGGTCCACAGATTACAGGAGGCTTCCAGCGGTGCTTCATAAACTACTTACGGTCTTCTAGGAATCGATCAAAGCGTAGACAGTTTGAGACATTACTCCCATGGACAAAAGTCATCATAGTAACTGTTGTATTCAATCTCCATGCAATTTCTGTGTTTCATCAAGACTGTGTAGGTCCACAAATTATAAGAAGCCTCCAACTGTGCTTCGAAAACCACTACTGCTCTTCCAGGAATCGATAAAAGGCATAGACACTTTGAGACATTACTCCCATGGAGAAAAGTCAGAATGGTGCTTTCGTATTCCATCCCGATGCAACTTCTGTGTTTCAGGAAGACTGTGTAGGTCCACAAATTATAGGAAGCCTCCAACGGTGCTTCGGAAACTACTACTGCTCTTCCAGGAATCGATCAAAGCATAGACACTTTGAGACATTACTCCCATGGAGAAAAGTCAGAATGGTACCTGTTGTATTAAATACCGATGCAATTACTCTGTTTCAGGAACACTGTGAAGGTACACAGATTACAGTAGGCCTCCAGCTGCGCTTTGGAACTACTTCTGGTCTTCTAGGAATCGATCAAAGCATAGACAGTTTGAGACAATACTCCTATGGCCAAAAGTTAACATGGTAACTGTTGTACTCAATCCCGATGCAATTTCTGTGTTTCAGCAAGTCTGTGTAGGCCCACAAATTATAGGAAGCCTCCAACTGTGCTTCGGAAACTACTACTGCTCTTCCAGGAATCGATCAAAGCATAGACACTTTGAGACATTACTCCCATGGACAAAAGTCAGAATGGTGCCTGTTGTATTCCATCCAGATGCAATTGCTGTGTTTCAGCAACACTGTGAAGGTCCACAGATTACAGGAGGCCTCCAGCTGTGCTTCGGAAACTACTTCTGGTCTTCTAGGAATCGATGAAGGAATAGATAGTTTGAGAATTTACTCCCATGGACAAAAGTCAACATGGTAACTGTTGTATTCAATCCCGATGCAATATCTGTGTTTCAGCATGACTGTGTAGGTCCACAAATTGTAAGAAGCCTCCAACTGTGCTTCGGAAACTACTACTGGTCTTCCAGGAATCGATCAAAGCATAGACAGTTTGAGACATTACTCCCGTTGACAAAAGTCGACATGGTAACTGTTGTACTCAATCCCGATGCAATTTCTTTGTTTCAGCAACTCTGTGTAGGTCCACAGAATGCAGGATGCCTCCAGCTGTGCTTCAGAAGCTACTACTGCTCTTCCAGGAATCGATCAAATCATAGACACTTTGAGACATTACTGCCATGGAGAAAAGTCAGAATGGTGCCTGTTGTATTCCATCCCGATGCAATAGCTGTTTTTCAGCAACACTGTGAAGGTCCACAGATTACAGGAGGCTTCCAGCTGTTCTTCGGAAACTACTTACGGTCTTCTAGGAATCGATCAAATCGTAGACAGTTTGAGACATTACTCCCATGGACAAAAGTCAACATGGTAACTGTTGTATTCAATCCCGATGCAATTGCTGTGTTTCAGCAAGACTGTGTAGGTCCACAAATTATAGGAAGCCACCAACTGTGCTTCGGAAACTACTACTGCTCTTCCAGGAATCGATCAAAGCATAGACACTTTGAGTCATTACTACTATCGAGAACAGTCAGAATGGTGCCTGTTGTATTCCATCCAGATGCAATTGCTGTGTTTCAGCAACACTGTAAAGGTCCACAGATTTCAGGAGGCCTCCAGCTGTGCTTCGAAAACTACTTCTGGTCTTCTAGGAATCGATCAAAGCACAGACATCTTGAGACATTACTCCCATGGACGAAAGTCAACATGGTAACTGTTGTATTCAATCCCGATGCAATTTCTGTGTTTCAGCATGACTGTGTAGGTCCACAAATTGTAAGAAGCCTCCAACTGTGCTTCGGAAACTACTACTGGTCTTCCAGGAATCGATCAAAGCATAGACACTTTGAGACATTACTCCCGTTGACAAAAGTCGACATGGTAACTGTTGTACTCAATCCCGATGCAATTTCTTTGTTTCAGCAACTCTGTGTAGGTCCACAGAATGCAGGATGCCTCCAGCTGTGCTTCAGAAGCTACTACTGCTCTTTTAGGAATCGATCAAATCATAGACACTTTGAGACATTACTCCCATGGAGAAAAGTCAGAATGGTGCCTGTTGTATTCCATCCCGATGCAATAGCTGTTTTTCAGCAACACTGTGAAGGTCCACAGATTACAGGAGGCTTCCAGCTGTGCTTCGGAAACTACTTACGGTCTTCTAGGAATCGATCAAATCGTAGACAGTTTGAGACATTACTCCCATGGACAAAAGTCAACATGGTAACTGTTGTATTCAATCCCCATGCAATATCTGTGTTTCAGCAAGACTGTGTAGGTCCACAAATTATAAGAAGCCTCCAACTGTGCTTCAAAAACCACTACTGCTCTTCCAGGAATCGAAAAAAAGCATAGACACTTTGAGACATTACTCCCATGGAGAAAAGTTAGAATGGTGCCTGTTGTATTCCATCCCGATGCAATAGCTGTATTTCAGCAACACTGTAAAGGTGCACAGATTACAGGAGGCCTCCAGCTGTGCTTCGGAAACTACTTCTGGTCTTCTAGGGATCGATCAAAGCATAGACAGTTTGAGACATTACTCCCATGGACAAAAGTCGACATGGTAACTGTTGTATTCAGTACCGATGCAATTTCTGTGTTTCAGCAACACTGTGAAGGTCCCCAGAATGCAGGATGCCTCCAGCTGTGCTTCAGAAACTACTACTAATCTTCCAGGAATCGATCAAAGCATAGACACTTTGAGACATTACTCCTATGGAGAAAAGACAGAATGGTGCCTGTTGTATTCCATCCCGATGCAATTGCTGTGTTTCAGCAACACTGTGAAGGTCCACAGATTACAGGAGGCCTCCAGCTGTGCTTCAGAAACTACTTCTGGTCTTCTAGGAATCGATCAAAGCATAGACAGTTTGAGACATTACTCAAATGGACAAAAGACAACATGGTAACTGTTGTATTCAATCCCGATGCAATTTCTGTGATTCAGCAAGACTGTGTAGGTCAACAAATTATAGGAAGGCGTCAACTGTGGTTCGAAAACTACTACTGCTCTTCCAGGAATCGATCAAAGCATAGACACTTTAAGACATTACTCCCGTGGAGAAAAGTCAGAATGGTGCCTGTTGTATTCCATCCCGATGAAATTGCTGTGTTTCAGCAACACTGTGAAGGTCCACAGATTACTGGAGGCCTCCAGCTGTGCTTCGGAAACTACTTCTGGTCTTCTAGGAATCGATCAAAGCATAGACAGTTTGAGACATTATTCCCATGGACAAAAGTCAACATGGTAACTGTTGTATTCAATCCCGATGCAATTTCTGTGTTTCAGCAACCGTGTGAAGGTCCACATATTACAGGAAACCTCCAGCTGTGCTTCGGAAACTACTACTGGTCTTCCAGGAATCGATCAAAGCATAGACAGATTGAGACATTACTCCAATGGACAAAAGTCGGCATGGTAACTGTTGTACTCAATAACGATGCAATTTCTGTGTCTCAGCAACACTGTGTAGGTCCACAGAGTACAGGAAGCCTCCAGCTGTGCTTCGGAAACTACTACTGGTCATTCAGGAATCGATCAAAGCATTCACAGTTTTAGACATTACTCCCATGGACAAAAGTCGGCATGGTAACTGTTGTATTCAATCCCGATGCAATTTCTGTGTTTCAGCAAGACTGTGTAGGTCCACAAATTATAGGAAGCCTCCAACTGTGCTTCGGAAACTACTACTGCTCTTCCAGGAATCGATCAAAGCATAGACACTTTGAGACATTACTCCCATGGAGAAAAGTCAGAATGGTGCCTGTTGTATTCCATCCCGATGCAATTGCTGTGTTTCAGCAACACTGTGAAGGTCCACAGATTACAGGAGGCCTCCAGCTGTGCGTCGGAAACTACGTCTGGTCTTCTAGGAATCGATCAAAGCATAGACAGTTTGAGACATTACTCCCATTGACAAAAGTCAAAATGGTAACTGTTGTATTCAATCCCGATGCAATTTCTGTGTTTCAGCAAGACTGTGTAGGTCCACAAATTATAAGAAGCCTCCAACTGTGGTTCGAAAACCACTACTGCTCTTCCAGGAATCGATAAAACGTATAGACACTTTGAGACATTACTCCCATAGAGAAAAGTCAGAATGGTGCTTTTGTATTCCATCCCGATGCAACTTCTGTGTTTCAGGAAGACTGTGTAGGTCCACAAATTATAGGAAGCCTCCAACTGTGCTTCGGAAACTACTACTGCTCTTCCAGGAATCGATCAAAGCATAGACACTTTGAGACATTACTCCCATGTAGAAAAGTCAGAATGGTTCCTGTTGTATTCCATCCCGATGCAATAGCTGTGTTTCAGCAACACTGTGAAGGTCCACAGATTACAGGAGGCCTCTGGCTGTGGTTCAGAAACTACTTCTGGTTTTCTAGGAATCGATCAAAGCATTTACAGTTTGAGACATTACCCCTACGGCCAAAAGTCAACATGGTAACTGTTGTATTCAATCCCGATGCAATTGCTGTGTTTCAGCAAGACTGTGTAGGTCCACAAATTATAGGAGGCCTCCAACTGTGCTTCGGAAACTACTACTGGTCTTCCAATAATCGATCAAAGCATAGACAGTTTGAGACATTACCCCCATGGAGAAAAGTCAGAATGGTGCCTGTTGTATTCCATCCCGATGCAATTGCTGTGTTTCAGCAACACTGTGAAGGTGCACATATTACAGGAGGCCTCCAGCTGTGCTTCGGAAACTACTTCTGGTCTTCTAGGAATCGATCAAAGCATAGACAGTTTGAGACATTACTCCCATGAACAAAAGTCAACATGGTAACCGTTGTATGCAATCTCGATGCAATTTCTGTGTTTCAACAAGACTGTGTAGGTCCATAAATTATAGGAAGCCTCCAACTGTGCTTTGGAAACTACTACTGGTCTTCCAGGAATCGATCAAAGCATAGACACATTCAGACATTACTACCATTGACATAAGTCGACATGGTAACTGTTGTATTCAGTACCGATGCAATTTCTGTGTTTCAGCAACACTGTGAAGGTCCCCAGAATGCAGGATGCTTCCAGCTGTGCTTCAGAAACTACTACTGATCTTCCAGGAGTCGATCAAAGCATAGACACTTTGAGACATTACTCCCATGGAGAAAAGACAGAATGGTGCCTGTTGTATTCCATCCCGATGCAATTGCTGTGTTTCAGCAACACTGTGAAGGTCCACAGATTACAGGAGGCCTCCAGCTGTGCTTCAGAAACTACTTCTGGTCTTCTAGGAATCGATCAAAGCATAGACAGTTTGAGACATTACTCAAATGGACAAAAGACAACATGGTAACTGTTGTATTCAATCCCGATGCAATTTCTGTGATTCAGCAAGACTGTGTAGGTCAACAAATTATAGGAAGGCTTCGAAAACTACTACTGCTCTTCCAGGAATCGATCAAAGCATAGACACTTTGAGACATTACTCCCGTGGAGAAAAGTCAGAATGGTGCCTGTTGTATTCCATCCCGATGCAATTTCTGTGTTTCAGCAACACTGTGAAGGTCCACATATTACAGGAAGCTTCCAGCTGTGCTTCGGAAACTACTACTGGTCTTCCAGGAATCGATCAAAGCATAGACAGTTTGAGACATTACTCCCGTGGACAAAAGGCGGCATGGTAACTGTTGTACTCAATAACGATGCAATTTCTGTGTCTCAGCAACACTGTGAAGGTCCACATATTACAGGAAGCTTCCAGCTGTCCTTCGGAAACTACTAATGGTCTTCCAGGAATCGATCAAAATATAGACAGGTTGAGACATTACTCCCACTGACAAAAGTCAGTATTGTGCCTGCTGTATTCAATCCAGATGCAATTTCTGTGTTTCAGCAACACTGTGTAGGTCCACGGAGTACAGGAAGCCTCCAGCTGTGCTTCGGAAACTACTACTGGTCATCCAGGAATCGATCAAAGCATTCACAGTTTTAGACATTACTCCCATGGACAAAAGTCGGCATGGTAACTGTTGTATTCAATCCCGATGCAATTTCTGTGTTTCAGCAAGACTGTGTAGGTCCACAAATTATAGGAAGCCTCCAAATGTGCTTCGGAAACTACTACTGCTCTTCCAGGAATCGATCAAAGCATAGACACTTTGAGACATTACTCCCATGGAGAAAAGTCAGAATGGTGGCTGTTGTATTCCATCCCGATGCAATTGCTGTGTTTCAGCAACACTGTGAAGGTCCACAGATTACAGGAGGCCTCCAGCTGTGCTTCGGAAACTACTTCTGGTCTTCTAGGGATCGATCAAAGCATAGACAGTTTGAGACACTACTCCCATGGACAAAAGTCAGCATAGTAACTGTTGTATTCAATCCCGATGCAATATCTGTGTTTCAGTAAGACTGTGTAGGTCCACAAATTATAGGAAGCCTCCAACTGTGCTCCGGAAACTACTACTGGTCTTCCAGGAATCGATCGAAGCGTAGACAGTTTGAGACACTACTCCCATAGACAAAAGTCAACATGGTAACTGTTGTATTCAATCCCGATGCAATTTCTGTGTTTCAGCAAGACTGTGTAGGTCCACAAATTATAGGAAGCTTCCAACTGTGCTCCGGAAACTACTACTGCTGTTCCAAGCATCGATCAAATCATAGACACTTTGAGACATTACTCCCATGGAGAAAAGTCAGAAAGGTGCCTGTTGTATTCCATCCCGATGCAATTGCTGTGTTTCAGCAACACTGTGTTGGTCCACAGAATGCAGGATGCCTCCAGCTGTGCTTCAGAAACTACTACTGCTCTTACAGGAATCGATCAAAGCATAGACACTTTGAGACATTACTCCCATGGAGAAAAGTCAGAATGGTACCTGTCGTATTCAATCCCGATTCAATTGCTGTGTTTCAGCAACACTGTGAAGGTCCACAGATTACAGGAGGCCTATAGCTGTGCTTCGGAAACTACTTCTGGTCTTCTAGGAATCGATCAAACCACAGATAGTTTGAGACGTTACTCCTATGGCCAAAAGTAAACATGGCAACTATTGTATTCAATCCCGATGCAATTTCTGTGTTTCAGCAAGTCTGTGTAGGCCCAAAAATTATAGGAAGCCTCCAACTGTGCTTCGGAAACTACTACTGCTCTTCCAGGAATCGATCAAAGCATAGACACTTTGAGACATTATTCCCATGGAGAAAAGTCAGAATGGTGCCTGTTGTATTCCATCCCGATGCAATTGCTGTGTTTCAGCAACACTGTGAAGGTCCACAGATTACAGGGGCATCCAGCTGTGTTTCGGAAACTACTTCTGGTCTTCTAGGAATCGATCAAGGCATAGACAGTTTGAGACATTATTCCCATGGACAAAAGTCAACATGGTAACTGTTGTATTCAATCCCGATGCAATTTCTGTGTTTCAGGAAGACTGTGTAGGTCATCAAATTATAAGAAGCCTCCAACTGTGCTTCGAAAACCACTACTGCTCTTCCAGGAATCGATAAAAAGCATAGACACTTTGAGACATCACTCCCATGGAGAGAAGTCAGAATGGTGCCTGTTGTATTCCATCCCGATGCCATTGCTGTGTTTCAGCAACACTGTGAACGTCCACAGATTACAGGAGGCCTCCAGCTGTGCTTCGGAAACTACTTCTGGTCTTCTAGGAATCGATCAAAGCATAGACAGTTTGAGACATTACTCCTATGGCCAAAAGTTAACATGGTAACTGTTGTATTCAATCCCGATGCAATTTCTGTGTTTCAGCAAGTCTGTGTAGGCCCACAAATTATAGGAAGCCTCCAACTGCGCTTCGGAAACTACTACTGCTCTTTCAGGAATCGATCAAAGCATAGACACTTTGAGACATTACTCCCATGGAGAGAAGTCAGAATGGTGCCTGTTGTATTCCATCCCGATGCCATTGCTGTGTTTCAGCAACACTGTGAACGTCCACAGATTACAGGAGGCCTCCAGCTGTGCTTCGGAAACTAGTTCTGGTCTTCCAGGAATCGATCAAAATATAGACCGGTTGAGACATTACTCCTATGGCCAAAAGTTAACATGGTAACTGTTGTATTCAATCCCGATGCAATTTCTGTGTTTCAGCAAGACTGTGTAGGTCCACAAATTATAGGAAGCCTCCAACTGTGCTTCGGAAACTACTACTGCTCTTCCAGGAATCGATCAAAGCATAGACACTTTGAGACATTACTCCCATGGAGAAAAGTCAGAATGGTGCCTGTTGTATTGCATCCCGATGCAAATGCTGTGTTTCAGCAACACTGTGAAGGTCCACGGATTACAGGAGGCCTCCAGCTGTGCTTCGGAAACTACTTCTGGTCTTCTAGGGATCGATCAAAGCATAGACAGTTTGAAACATTACTCCCATGGCCAAAAGTCAACATGGTAACTGTTGTATTCAATCCCGATGCAATTTCTGTGTTTCAGCAAGACTGTGTAGGTCCACAAATTATAGGAAGCCTCCAACTGTGCCTCGGAAACTACTACTGCTCTTCCAGGAATCGATTAAGCTTAGACACTTTGAGACATTACTCCTATGGAGAAAAGTTAGAATGGTGCCTGTTGTATTCCATCCCGATGCAATTGCTGTGTTTTAGCAACACTGTGAAGGTCCACAGATTACAGGAGGCCTCCAGTTGTGCATCGAAAACTACTTCTGGTCTTCTAGGAATCGATCAAAGCACAGACAGTTTGAGACATTACTCCCATGGACAAAAATCAACATGGTAACGGTTGTATTCAATCCCGATGCAATTTCTGTGTTTCAGCGAGTCTGTGTAGGTCCAGAAATTGTAGGAAGCCTCCAACTGTGCTTCGGAAACTACTACTGGTCTTCCAGGAATCGATCAAAGCATAGACACTTTGAGACATTAATACCATTGACAAAAGTCGACATGGTAACCGTTGTATTCAGTACCGATGCAATTTCTGTGTATCAGCAACACTGTGAAGGTCCCCAGAGATTAGGATGCCTCCAGATGTGCTTCAGAAACTACTACTGATCTTCCAGGAATCGATCAAAGCATAGACACTTTGAGACATTACTCCCATGGAGAAAAGACAGAATGGTGCCTGTTGTATTCCATCCCGATGCAATTCCTGTGTTTCAGCAACACTGTGAAGGTTCACAGATTACAGGAGGCCTCCAGCTGTGCTTCGGAAACTAGTTCTGGTCTTCCAGGAATCGATCAAAATATAGACAGGTTGAGACATTACTCCCATTGACAAAAGTCAGTATTGTGCCTGCTGTATTCAATACCGATGCAATTTCTGTGTTTCAGCAACACTGTGTAGGTCCACAGAGTACAGGAAGCCTCCAGCTGTGCTTCGGAAACTACTACTGGTCATCCAGGAATCGATCAAAGCATTCACAGTTTTAGACATTACTCCCATGGACAAAAGTCGGCATGGTAACTGTTGTATTCAATCCCGATGCAATTTCTGTGTTTTAGCAAGACTGTGTAGGTCCACAAATTATAGGAAGCCTCCAACTGTGCTTCGGAAACTACTACTGCTCTTCCAGGAATCGATCAAAGCATAGACACTTTGAGACATTACTCCCATGGAGAAAAGTCAGAATGGTGCCTGTTGTATTCCATTCCGATGCAATTGCTGTGTTTCAGCAACACTGTGAAGGTGCACAGATTGCAGGAGGCCTCCAGCTGTGCTTCGGAAACTACTTCTGGTCTTCTAGGAATCCATCAAAGCGTAGACAGTTTGAGACATTACTCCCATGGCCAAAGGCAATATGGTAACTGTTGTATTCAATCCCGATGCAATTTCTGTGTTTCAGCAAGACTGTGTAGGTCCATAAATTATAGGAAGCCTCCAACTGTGCTTCGGAAACTACTACTGCTCTTCCAGGAATCGATCAAAGCATAGACACTTTGAGACATTACTCCCATGTAGACACGACAAAATGGTGCTTGTTGTATTCCATCCCGATGCAATTGAAGTGTTTCAGCAACACTGTGAAGGTCCACAGATTACTGGAGGCCTTCAGCTGTGCTTCGGAAACTACTTCTGGTCTTCTAGGAATCGTTCAAAGCATAGACAGTTTAAGACATTACTCCCATTGACAAAAGTCAAAATGGTAACTCTTGTATTCAATCCCGATGCAATATCTGTGTTTCAGCAAGACTGTGTACGTTCACAAATTATAGGAAGCCTCCAAGTGTGCTTCGGAAACTACTACTGCTCTTCCAGGAATCGATCAAAGCATAGACACTTTGAGACATTACTCCCATGGACAAAAGTCAACATGGTATCTGTTGTACTCAATCCCGATGCAATTTCGGTGTTTCAGCAAGACTGTGTAGGTCCACAAATTATAGGAAGCCTCCAACTGTGCTTCGGAAAGTACTACTGCTCTTCCAGGAATCGATCAAAGCATAGACACTTTGAGACATTACTCCCATGGAGGAAAGTCCGAATGGTGCCTGTTGTATTCCATCCCGATGAAATTGCTGTGTTTCATCAACACTCTGAAGGTTCACATATTACAGGAAGCCTCCAGCTGTGCTTCAGAAACTACTACAGGTCTTCCAGTTAGCTATCAAACAATAGACAGTTTGAGACATTACTCCCATGGACAAAAGTCAGAATAGTGCCTGTTGTATTCCATCCCGATGCAATTTCTGTGTTTCAGCAACACTGTTATGTTCCACAGATTACAGGAGGCCTCCAGGTGTGCTTCGGAAACTACTTCTGGTCTTCCAGGAATCGATCAAAGCATAGACAGTTTTAGACATTAATCCTATGGCGAAACGTCAGCATTGTAACAGTTGTATTCAATCCCGATGCAATTGCTGTGTTTCAGCAACACTGTGAATTTCCACAGATTACAGGAGGCCTCCAGCGGTGCTAAGGAAACTACTTCTGGTCTTCCAGGATACGATAAAAGCATAGACAGTTTGAGACATTACACCCGTTGACAAAAGTCGACATGGTAACTGTTGTATTCAATCCCGATGCAATTTCTGTTTTTCAGCAAGACTGTGTAGGTTCACAAATCATAGGAAGCCTCCAACTGTGCTTCGGAAACTACTACTGCTCTTCCAGGAATCGATCAAAGCATAGACACTTTGAGACATTATCCCCATGGAGAAAAGTCAGAATGGTGCCTGTTATATTCCATCCCGATGCAATTGCTGTGTTTCAGCAACACTGTGAAGGTCCACAGATTACAGGAGGCCTCCAGCTTTGCTTCGGAAACTACTTCTGGTCTTCTAGGAATCGATCAAAGCATAGACAGTTTGAGACATTACTCCTATGGCCAAAAGTCAACATGGTAAATGTTGTATTCAATCCGGATGCAATTTTTGTGTTTCAGCAAGACTGTGTAGGTCCACAAATTATACTAAGCCTCCAACTGTGCTTCGGAAGCTACTTCTGCTCTTCCAGGAAACGATCACAGCATAGACACTTTGAGACATTACTCCCATGGAGAAAAGTCAGAATGGTGCCTGTTGTGTTCCATCCCGATGCAATTGCTGTGTTTCAGCAACACTGTGAAGGTCCACAGATTACAGGAGGCCTCCAGCTGTGCTTCGGAAACTACTTCTGGTCTTCTAGGAATCGATCAAAGCATAGACAGTTTGAGACATTACTCCCATGGACAAAAGTCAACATGGTATCTGTTGTATTCAATCCCGATGATATCGGTGTTTCAGCAAGACTGTGTAGGTCCACAAATTATAGGATGCCTCCAACTGTGCTTCGGAAAGTACTACTGCTCTTCCAGGAATCGATCAAAGCATAGACACTTTGAGACATTACTCCCATTTAGGAAAGTCAGAATGGTGCCTGTTGTATTCCATCCCGATGCAATTGCTGTGTTTCATCAACACTGTGAAGGTCCGCAGATTACAGGAGGCCTCCAGCTGTGCCTCAGAAACTACTTCTGGTCTTCTAGGAATCGATCAAAGCATAGAAAGTTTGAGACATTACTCCCATGGACAAAAGTCAACATGGTAACAGTTGTATTCAATCCCGATGCAATTTCTGTGTTTCAGCAAGACTGTGTAGGTCCACAAATTATAGGAAGCCTCCAGCCGTGCTTCTGAAACTACTACTGGTCTTCCAGGAATCGATCAAAGCATAGACAGATTGAGACATTACTCCCATGGACAAAAGTCGGAATTGTAACTGTTATATTCAATAACGATGCAATTTTTGTGTCTCAGCAACACTGTGAAAGTCCACAGATTACAGGAAGCCTCCAGCTGTCCTTCGGAAACTACTAATGGTCTTCCAGGAATCGATCAAAGCATAGACAGTTTGAGACATTACTCCCATTGACAAAAGTGAGAATGGTGCCTGTTGTATTCCATCCCGATGCAATTTCTGTGTTTCAGCAACACTGTTATGTTCCACAGATTACAGGTGGCCTCCAGGTGTGCTTCGGAAACTACTTCTGGTCTTCCACGAATCGATCAAAACATAGACAGTTTTAGACATTAATCCTATGGCGAAACGTCAACATTGTAACTGTTGTATTCAATCCCGATGCAATTGCTGTGTTTCAGCAACACTGTGAATTTCCACAGATTACAGGAGGCCTCAAGCGGTGCTTCGGAAACTACTTTTGGTCTTCCAGGATACGATCAAAGCATAGACAGTTTGAGACATTACACCCTTTGACAAAAGTCGACATGGTAACTGTTGTATTTAATCCCGATGCAATTTCTGTGTTTCAGCAACACTGTGTACGTCCGCAGATTACAGGATGCCTCCAGCTGTGCTTTAGAAACTACTACTGCTCTTCCAGGAATCGATCAAAGCATAGACACTTTGATACATTACTCCCATTGACAAAAGTCAGTTTGGTGCCTATTGTATTCAGTCTCGATGCAATTTCTGTGTTTCATCAACACTGTGAAGGTCCACTGATTACAGGAGGCCTCCATCTGTGCTTCGGAAACTACTTCTGGTCTTCTAGGAATCGATCAAAGCATAGACAGTTTGAGACATTACTCCCATGGACAAAAGTCGGCATGGTAACTGTTGTATTCAATAACGATGCAATTTTTGTGTCTCAGCAACACTGTGAAGGTCCACAGATTACAGGAAGCCTCCAGCTGTCCATCGGAAACTACTAATGGTCTTCCAGGAATCGATCAAAGCATAGACAGGTTGAGACATTACTCCCATTGACGAAAGTCAGAATTGTGATTGTTGTATTCAACCCGATGCAATTTCTGTGTTAAAGCAACATGTGTAGGTCCACAGATTACAGGAAGCCACCAGCTATCCTTCGGAAACTACTACTGGTCTTCCAGGAATCGATCAAAGCATAGACAAATTGAGGCATTACTCCCATTGACAAAAGTCAGAAAGGTGCCTGTTTTATTTAATCCCGATGCAGTTTGTGTCTTTCAGCAATACTGTGAAGGTCCACAGATTACAGTAAGCCTCCAGCTGTCCTTCGGAAATTACTACTGTTCTTCCAGGAATAGAATAAAGCATAGACAGATTGAGACATTACTCCCATGGAAAAAAGTTGGCATGGTGACTGTATGATTCAATAACGATGCAATTTGTTTATTTCAGCAACACTGTGAAGGTCCACATATGACAGGAAGTAGCCAGCTGTGCTTCGGAAACTAATACTGGTCTTACAGGAATCGATCAAAGAATAGACAGTTTGAAACATTACTCCCATTGACAAAAGTGAGAATAGTGCCGGTTGTATTCCATCCCTTGCAATTTCTGTGTTTCATCAACACTCTGAAGGTCCACAGATTACAGGAAGGCAGCAGCTGTGGTTCGGAAACTACTACTGGTCTTCCACGAATCGATCAAACCATAGACAATTTGAGATATTACTCCCATGGACAAAAGTCAGAATCGTGCCTGTTGTATTCCATCCCGATGCAATTTCTGTGTATCAGCAACACTGGTAAGGTCCACGGATTACATGAGGTTTCCAGCTGTGCTTCAGAAACTACTACCGGTCTTCCAGGAATGGATCAAATCATCGACAGTTTGAGACATTACTCCCATTGACAAAAGTCAAAATTGTGCCTGTTTTATCCAATCACGATGCAATTTCTGTGTTTAATCAACACTGTTAAGGTCCATATATTATAGGAAGCCTCCAGCTGTGCTTCGAAAACTACTACTGGTCTTCCAGGAATCGATCAAACCATAGACAGATTGAGACATTACTTCCATTGACAAAAGTCAGAATGGTGGCTGTTGTTTTCATTCCCGATGCAATTTCTGTGTTTCATCAACACCGTGAAGGTCCATATATTACAGGAAGCCTCCAGCTGTGCATCCGAAACTACTACTGGTGTTCCAGGAATCGATCAAAGCGTAGACAGTTTGAGACATTACTCCCATTGAAAAAAAATCAGAATGGTCCCTGTTGTATTCCATCCCATGCAATTTCTGTGTTTCATCAACACTCTGAAGGTCCACAGATTACAGGATGATTCCACCTGTGCTTCAGAAACTACTACTGCTCTTCCAGGTATCGGCAAAGCATAGACAGTTTGAGACATTACTCCCATTGACAAAAGTCAGTATTGTGCCTGTTGTATTCAATCCCGATACAATTTCTGTGTTTCAGCAACACTGTGTAGGTCCTCAGATTACAGGTGGCCTCCAGCTGTCTTTCGAAAACTACTACTGGTCCTCCAGGTATAGATCAAAGCATAGACAGTTAGAGACATTACTCCCATTGACAAAAGTCGACATGGTAACTGTTGTATTGAATCCCGATGCAATTTCTGTGTTTCAGCAACACTGTGAAGGTCCACATATTACAGGAAGCCTCCAGCTGTGCTTCGGAAACAACTACTGGTCTTCCAGGAATCGATCAAAGCATAGACAGTTTGAGACACTACTCCCATGGACAAAAGTCGGCATGGTAACTGTTGTACTCAATAACGAAGCAATTTCTGTGTCTCAGCAACACTTTGATGGTCCACAGGTTGCAGGAAGCTTCCAGCTGTCCTTCGGAAACTACTAATGAACATCCAGGAATCGATCATAATGTAGACAGGTTGAGACATTACTCCCATTGACAAAAGTCAGTATTGTGCCTGCTGTATTCAATCCCGATGCAATTTCTGTGTTTCAGCAACACTGTGTAGGTCCACAGAGTACAGGAAGCCTCCAGCTGTGCTTCGGAAACTACTACTGGTCATCCAGGAATAGATCAAAGCATTCACAGTATTAGACATTACTCCCATGGACAAAAGTCGGCATGGTAACTGTTGTATTCAATCCCGATGAAATTTCTGTGTTTCAGCAACACTGTGAAAGTCCACAGATTACAGGAAGAGTCCAGCTGTGCTTCGGAAAGTACTACTGCTCCTCCAGGAATCGATCAAAACATAGACAGTTTGAGATATTACTCCCACTGACAAAAGTCAGAATGGTGCCTGTTGTATTTAACCCCGATGCAA
Source organism: Schistocerca gregaria (assembly GCF_023897955.1). Classification (NCBI taxonomy): domain Eukaryota; kingdom Metazoa; phylum Arthropoda; class Insecta; order Orthoptera; family Acrididae; genus Schistocerca; species Schistocerca gregaria. The sequence goes on from NC_064930.1 coordinate 39,668,434, forward strand.
TTTCTGTGTTTCAGCAACACTGTGAGGGTCCACAGATTACAGGTAGCCACCAGCTGTGCTTCGAAAACTACTACTGGTCTTCCAATAATCGATCAAAGCATAGACAATTTGAGACATTACTCCCATTGACAAAAGTCACAATGGTGCCTGTTGTATTCCATCCCTTCCAATTTCTGTGTTTCATTAACAATCTTAAGGTCCACAGATTACAGGAAGCCTCCAGCTGTCCTTCGGAAATTACTACTAGTCTTCAAGGAATCGATCAAACCATAGACAGATTGAGACATTACTCCCATTGACAAAAGTCAGAATGGTGGCTGTTGTTTTCATTCCCGATGCAATTCCTGTGTTTCATCAACACCGTGAAGGTCCACATATTACAGGAAGCCTCTGGCTGTGCTTCGGAAACTACTACTGGCCTTTCAGGAATCGTTCAAATCATAGACAATTTGAGAAATTTCTCCTATTGACAAAAGTCAGAATAGCCCCTGTTGTTTCCAATCCCGATGCAATTTCTGTGTTTCAGCAACACTGTGAAAGTCCACACATTATAGGAAGCCTCCAGGTGTGCTTTGGAATCTACTACTGCTCTTCCCGGAAACGATCAAAGCATAGACAGTTTGAGACATTACTCCCATTGACAAAAGTCAGAATGGTGACTGTTGTATTCTATCCCAATGCAAACTCTGTGTTTAAGCATAGACAGATCTTCCATGAAGACCAGTAGTAATTTCCGAAGGACAGCTGGAGGCTTCCTGTAATCTGTGGACCTTCAGAGTGTTAATGAAACACAGAAATTGCAAGGGATGGAATACAACAGGCACCATTCTAACTTTTGTCAATGGGAGTAATGTCTCAAGCTATCTATGCTTTGATCGATTCCTGGAAGACCAGTAGAAGTTTCCGAAGCACAGTTGGAGGCTTCCAGCAATATGTGGACTTTCACAGTGTTGCTGAAACACAGAAATAGCATCGGGATTGACTACAACAGGCACTATTCTGACTTTTTTTTTCAATGGGAATAATGTCTCAAACTGTCTCCGCTTTGATCGATTCCTGGAAAACCACAAGTAGTTTCCGAATCACAGCTGGAGGCTTCCTGTAATCTGTGGACCTTCACAGTGTTACTGAAACACAGAAATTGCATCGGGATAGAATACAACAGGCAACATTCTGACTTTTGTAGATGGGAGTAATGACTCAAATTGTCTATGGTTTGATCGCTTCCTGGAAGACCAGTAGTAGCTTCCGAAGCGCATCTGGAGGTTTCCTGTAATCTGTGGATTTTCAGAGTGTTGATGAAACACAGAAATTGCATCGGGATTGAACACACAAGTCACCATTCTGCCTTTTGTCAATGGGAAAAATATCTCAAACTGTCTATGCTTTGATCGATACCTGGAAGACCAGTAGTAGTTTCGGATGCACAGCTGGAGGCTTGCTGTAATCTGTGGACTTTCAGAGTGTTAATGAAACACAGAAATTGCAAGGGATGTTATACAACAGGCTCCATTCTGACTTTTGTCTATGGGAATAATGTCTCAAACTGTCTATGCTTTGATCGATTCTTAAAAGACCTATAGTAGTTTAGGAAGCTTAGCTGGAGACTTCCTATAATATATGGAACTTAACAGTGTTGATTAAACACAGAAATTGCATCGGGATTGAATACAACAAGCACCATTTTGACTTTTGTCAATGGGAGTAATGTCTCAAAACGTCTATGCTTTGATCGATTCCTGGAAGACCTGTAGTACTTTCTGAGGCACAGCTGGAGGCTTCCTGTAATATGTGGTCATTCAGAGTGTTGATGAAACACAGACATTGCATCGGGATTGAATACAACAGGCACCATTCTGACTTTTCTCAATGGGAGTAATGTCTCAACCTGTATATGTTTTGATCGATTCCTGGAAGACCATTAGTAGTTTCCGAAGGACAGCTGGAGGCTTCCTGTAAACTGTGGACCTACACAGTGTTGCTGAAACACAGAAATTGCATCGGGATTGAATACAACAGGCACAATATTGACTTTTGTCAATGGGAGTAATGTCTCAACCTGTATATGTTTTGATCGATTCCTGGAAGACCATTATAGTTTCCGAAGGACAGCTCGAGGCTTCCTGTAATCTGTGGACTTTCACAGTGTTGCGCAATCACATAAATTGCATCGGGATTGAATACAACAGGCACCATTCGGACTTTTGTCCATGAAAGTAATGTCTCAAACCGTCTACGGTTTAATCGTTTCCTGGAAGACCAGTAGTAGGTTCCGAAGCTCTGCTGGAGGTCTCCTGTAATCTGTGACCCTTCAGAGTGTTGATGAAACATAGAAATTGCAAGGGGTCTATTACAACCAGCATCATTCTGACCTTTTTTCAATGGGAGTAATGTCTCAAACTGTCTACGCTTTGATCCATTCCTGGAACACCAGAAGTAGTTTCGGATGCACAGCTGGAGGCTCCCTGTAATCTGTGGACGTTCACAGTGTTGCTGAAACACAGAAATTGCATCGGGATTGAATACAATATTTACCATGCCGACTTTTGTCCATGGGAGTAATGTCTCAAACTGTCTATGCTTTGATCGATTCCTGGAAGACCAGATGTAGTTTCCGAAGCACAGCTGCACGCTTCCTGTAATCTGTGGACCTTCAGATTGTTGCTGAAACACAGAAATTGCAAGGGATGGAATACAACAGGCACCATTCTGACTTTTGTCAATGGGAGTAATGTCTCAAACTGTCTATGCTTTGATCGACTCCTGGAAGACCTATAGTAGTTTAGGAAGCACAGCTGGAGACTTCCTATAATCTATGGACCTTCGCAGCGTTGATTAAACACAGAGATTGCATTGGGATTGAATACAACAGTCACCATTCTGACTTTTGTCAATGGGAGTAATATCTCAAAGTGTCTATGCTTTGATCGATTCCGGGAAGAGCAGTAGTAGATTCCAAAGCACAGCTGGAGGCTTCCTATAATTTATGGACCTTCACAGTCTTGCTGAAACACAGATATTGCATCGGGATTGAATACAACAGCCATTATTCTTACTTTTGTCATTGCGAGTAATGTCTCAAATTGTCTATGATTTGATCGATTCCTGGAAGACCAGTAGTACATTCCGAAGCGCAGCTGGAGGCTTCCTGTAATCTGTGGACCTTCACAGGGTCGGTGAAACACAGAAATTGCATCGGGATTGAATACAACAGCCACCATTCTGACTTTTGTCAATGGTAGTAATGTCTCAATCTGTCTATGCTTTGATCGATTCCTTGAGGCCAGTAGTAATTTCTGAAGGACAGCTGGAGGCATCCTGTGATCTGTGGACCTTCAGAGTGTTAATGAAACACAGTAATTGCAAGGGATGGAATACAACAGGCACCATTCTGACTTTTGTCAAGCTTTTGTCAAGCATAGACAGATTGAGACATTACACCCATTGACAAAAGTCAAAATGGTGCCTGTTGTATTCAATCCCGATGCAAATTCTGTGTTTAATCAGCACTGTTAAGGTCCATATATTATAGGAAGTCTCCAGCTGTGCTTCTTAAACTACTATAGGTCTTTTAAGAATCGATCAAAGCATAGACAGTTTGAGACATTATTCCCATTGACAAAAGTCAGAATAGTGCCTGTTGTATTCCATCCCTTGCAATTTCTGTGTTCCATTAACGCTCTGAAAGACCACAGATTACAGGAAGCCTCCAGCTGCCTTCAGAATTTACTACTGGTCTTCAAGGAATCGATCAAAGCATAGACAGATTGAGACATTACTCCCATTGGCAAAAGTCAGAATGGTGGCTGTTGTATTCAATCTCAATGCAATTTCTGTGTTTCATCAACTCTGGGAAGGTCCACAGATTGCAGGACGCCTCCAGCTGTGCTTCGGAAACTACTACTGCTCTTCCAGGAATCGATCAAATCGTAGATAGTTTGAGATATAACTCCCATTGACAAAAGTCAGAATGGTGACTGTTGTATTCAAACCCGATGCAATTTTTGTGTTTCATCATCACTCTGAAAGTCCACAGATTACAGGAAACCTCCAGCTGCGCTTCGGAAGCTACTACTGGTCTTCCAGGAAGCGATCAAACGATAGCCAGTTTGAGACATTACTCTTATGGACAAAAGTCAGAATGGTGCCTGTTGTATTCAATCCCGATGAAATTTCTGTGTTTGAGCAACACTGTGAAGGTCCACAGATTACAAGAGGCCTCCAGCTGTGCTTCGGATACTACTTCTGGTCTTCCAGGAATCGATCAAAGCATAGACAGATTGAGAGGTTACTCCTATGGAAAAAAGTCAACATGGTAACTGTTGTATTCAATCCCGATGCAATTTCTGTGTTTCTGCAACACTGTGAAGGTCCACATATTACAGGAAGCCTCCAGCTGTGCTTCGGAAACTACTACTGTTCTTCCAGGAATCGATCAATAACGATGCAATTTCTGTGTCTCAGCAACACTGCGAATGTCCATATATTACAGGAAGACTCCAGCTGCCCTACGGCAACTACTAATGGTAACTGTTGTATTCAATCCCGATGAAATTTCTGTGTTTCAGTAACACTGTGAAAGTCGTCAGATTACAGGAAGCCTCAGCTGTGCTTCGGAAACTACTACTGGTCTTCCAGGAATCGATCAATAACGATGCTGTTTCTGTGTCTCAGCAACACTGTGAACGTACACATGTTACAGGAAGCCTACAGCTGTCCTTCGGCAACTACTAATGGTAACTGTTGTATTCAATCCCGATGAAATTTCTGTGTTTCAGCAACACTGTGAAAGTCCGCAGATTACAGGAAGCCTCCAGCTGTGCTTCGGAAACTACTACTGGTCCTCCAGGAATCGATCAAAGCATAGACAGTTTGAGATATTACTCCCATTGACAAAAGTCAGAATGGTGCCTGTTGTATTCCATCCCTTGCAATTTCTGTGTTTCATTAACACTCTGAAGGTGCACAGATTACAGGAAGCCTCCAGCTGTCCTTCGGAAATTACTACGTGTCTTCAAGGAATCGATCAAAGCATAGACAGATTGAGACATTACACCCACTGACAAAAGTATGAATGGTGGCTGTTGTATTCAATCCCGATACAATTTCTGTGTTTTCCCTCAACACTCTGAAGGTCTACATGTTACAGGAAGCTGTGCTTCTGAAACTACTACTGGCCTTTCAGAAATCGATCAAATCAGAGACAATTTGAGAGATTACTCCCACTGACAAAAGTCAGAATAGCCCCTGTTGTATTCAATCCCGATACAATTTCTGTGTTTCAGCAAGACTGTGAAGGTCCACAAATTGTAGGAAGCCTCCAGCTCTGCTTTGGAATTTACTACTGCTCTTCCAGGAATCGATCAAGCCATAACCCGTTTTAGATATTACTCCCATTGACAAACGTCAGAATGTTGACTGTTGTATTCAATCCCGATGCAATCTCTGTGTTTCATCAACACTGGGAAGGTCCACAGATTATAGGAAGTTTCCAGCTGTGCATCGGAAACTACTACAGGTCTTGCAGGAAACGATCAAATCATACACAGTTTGAGACATTACTCCCATTGACAAAAGTCAGAATGGTGCCTGTTGTATTCGACCCGATGCAATTACTGTGTTTAATTAACACGGTGAATGTCCACATATTATAGGAAACCTCAAGATGTGCTTCTGAAACTACTATAGGTCTTCAAGGATTCGATCAAAGCATAGACAGTTTGAGACATTACTCCCATTGACAAAAGTCGACATGGTAACAGTTGTATTCATCGCGATGGAATTTCTGTGTTTCAGAAACACTCTGTAGGCCCACAAATTACAGGATGCCTCCAGCTGTGCTTCGGAAACTACTACTGGTCTTCCAGGAATATATCATAGCATAGACAGGTTGAGACATTACTCCCGTTGACAAAAGTCAGAACGGGGCTTGTATTCAATCTCGATGCAATTTCTGTGTTTTATCAATACTCTGAATGTCCACAGATTACAGAAAAACCTCCAGCTGCGCTTCAGAAGCTACTACTGGTCTTCCAGGAAGTGATCAAACCATAGACAGTTTCAGACATTACTCCCATGGACAAACGTCAGAATGACGCCTGTTGTTTTCAATCCCGATGCAATTTCTGTGTTTCAGAAACACTGTGCATGTCCACAAATTACAGGAATCCTCCAGCTGTGCTTCGGAAACTACTTCTGGTCTTCCAGGAATCGATCAAAGCATAGGCAGTGCGAGACATTACTCCCATGGACAAAAGTCGGCATGTTAACAGTTGTAATCAATAACGATGCAATTTCTGTGTCTCAGCAACACTGTGAAGGTCCACATATTACAGGAAGCCTCCAACTTTGCTTCGGAAACTAATACAGGTCTTCCAGGAATCGATCAAAGCATAGACAGTTTGAGACATTACTCCCATGGACAAAAGTCGGCATGGTAACTGTAGTATTCAATCCCGATGAAATTTCTGTGTTTCTGCAACACTGTGAAAGTCCACAGATTACAGGAAGCCTCCAGCTGTGCTTCGGAAACTACTACGGGTCCTCCAGGAATCGATCAAAGCATAGACAGATTGAGATATTACTAACATATACAAAAGTCAGAATGGTGCCTGTTGTATTCAACCCCGATGCAATTTCTGTGTTTCACCAAAACTCTGAATGTCCACAGATTACAGGAGACCTCCACCTGTGCTTCGGAAACTACTGCTGGTCTTCCAGGAATCGATTAAAGCATAGACAGTTTGGGACATTACTCCCATGGACAAAAGTCAGAATGGTGCCTGTTGTATTCTATCCCGATGCAATTTCTGTGTTTCAGCAACACTGTGAAGGTGCACAGATTACAGGACGCCTCCAGCTGTCCTTCTAAAATTACTACTGTTCTTCCAGGAATCGAATAAAGCATAGACAGATTGTGACATTACTTCTATGGACAAAAGTCGGCATGGTAACTGTTGTATTCAATAACGATGCAATTTCTGTATTTCAGCAACACTCTGAAGGACCATAGACTACAGGAAGCCTCCAGATGTCCTTCGCAAACTACTACTGGTCTTCCAGGAATCGATCAAAGCATAGACAGTTTGAGACATTACTCCCATTGACAAAAGTCGGAATGGTGCACGTTGTATTCAATCTCGATGAAATTTCTGTGTTTTGTCAATATTCTGAAGGTCCACAGATTACAGAAAAACTTCCAGCTGCTCTTCAGAAGCTGCCACAGGTATTCCAGGAAGCGATCAAACCATAGACAGTTTGAGACATTACTCCCATGGACAAAAGTCGGCATGGTAACTGTTGTAATCAATAACGATGCAATTTCTGTGTCTCAGCAACACTGTGAAGGTCCACAGATTACAGGAAGCCTCCAGCTGTCCTTCGGAAACTACTAATGGTCTTCCAGGAATCGATCAAAGCATAGACAGGTTGAGACATTACTCCCATTGACAAAAGTCAGAATTGCGCCTGTTGTATTCAATCCCGATGCAATTTCTGTGTTTCAGCAACACTGTGTAAGGCCACAGATTACTGGAAGCCTCCAGCTGTGCTTAGAAAACTACTACTGGTCTTCCAGGAATAGATCAAAGCATAGATAGTTTGAGACATTACTCCCATGGCCAAAAGTCTTCATGGTAACTGTTGTATTCAATCCCGATGCAATTTCTGAATTTCAGCAACGCTGTGAAGGTGCGCAGTTTACAGAAAGCCTCCAACTGTGCTTCGGAACTACTACTGGTCTTGCAGGAATCGATCAAAGCATAGACAGTTAGAGACATTACTCCCATGGACAAAAGTCGGCATGGTAGCTGTTGTATTCAATCCCGATGCAATTTCTGTGTTTCAGCAACACTGTGAAGGTCCACAGATTACAGGAGGCCTCCAGCTGTGCTTCGGAAACTACTTCTGATCTTCCAGGAATCGATCAAAGCATAGGCAGTTTGACACATTGCTCCCATGGACAAAAGTTGGCATGGTAACTGTTGTAATCAATAACGTTGCAATTTCTGTGTCTCAGCAACACTGTGAAGGTCCACAGATTACAGGAAGCCTCCAGCTGTCCTTCGGAAACTACTAATGGTCTTCCAGGAATCGATCAAAACATAGACAGGTTGAGACATTACTCCCATTGACAAAAGTCAGAATTGTGCCTGTTGTATTGAATCCCGATGCAATGTATGTGTTTCAGCAACACTGTGTAGGTCCACAGATTACAGGAAGCCTTCAGCTGTCCTTCGGGAACTACTAATGGTCTTCCAGGAATCGATCAAAGCATAGACAGGTTGGGACATTACCCCCATTGACAAAAGGCAGAATTGTGCCTGTTGTATTCAATCCCGATGCAATTTCTGTGTTTAATCAATACTGTGAAGGTCCACATATTATAGAAAGCCTGAACTGTGCTTCAGATATTACTATATGTCTTCCAGGAATCGATCAAAGCATAGACAGTTTGAGGTATTACTCCCATTGACATAAGTGAGAATGGTGGCTGTTGTATTTCATCCCGATGCAATTTTTGTGTTTCATCAACACTCTGAAGGTCAACAGATTACAGGGAGCCTCCAGCTGTGCTTCGGAAACTACTACTGGTCTTCCAGGAATCGATCAAATCATAGACAGTTTGAGACATTACTCCCATGGCCAAAAGTCGGCATGGTAACTGTTGTATTCAATCCCGATGAAATTACTGTGTATCTCCAACACTGTGAAAGTCCACAGATTACAGAAAGCCTCCAGCTGTGCTTCGGAAACTACTACTGGTCCTCCAGGAATCGATCAAAGCATAGACAGTTTGAGATATTACCGACATTGACAAAAGTCAGAATGGTGCCTGTTGTATTCAATCCCGATTCAGTTTCTGTGTTTCACCAAAACTCTGAATGTCCATAGATTACAGGAAGCCTCCACCTGTGGTTCGGAAACTACTGCTGGTCTTCCAGGAATCGATCAAAGCATAGACAGTTTTGGACATTACTCTCATTAACAAAAGTCCGAATGGTGCCTGTTGTATTCACTCTCGATGTAATTTCTGTGTTTCAGCAACACTGTGTAGGTCCATAGATTACAGGAAGCCTCCAGCTGTCCTTCGGGAACTACTAATGGTCTTCCAGGAATCGATCAAAGCATAGACAGTTTGAGACGTTACTCCCATGGATAAAAGTCAGAATGGTGCCTGTTGTGTTCTATCCCGATGCATTTTATGTGTTTCAGCAACACTGTGAAGGTCCACAGATTACAGGAAGCCTCCAGCTGTGCTTCGGGAACTACTTCTGGTCTTCCAGGAATCGATCAAAGCATAGACAGTTTGAGACATTACTCCCATGGACAAAAGTCGTCATTGTAACTGTTGTGTTCAATAACGATGCAATTTCTGTGTATCAGTAACACTGTGAAGGTCCACAGATTACAGGAAGCCTCCAGCTGTCCTTCGGAAACTACTACTGATCATCCAGGAATCGATCAAAGCATAGACTGTTTGATACATTACTCCCATTGACAAAAGTCAGAATGGTGCCTGTTTTATTCAATCCCGATGCAGTTTGTGTGTTTCAACAACACTGTGAACTTCCACAGATTACAGGAAGTCTTCAGCTGTCCTTCGGGAACTACTAATGGTCTTCGAGGAATCGATCAAAACATAGACAGTTTGAGACATTACTCCAATTGACAAAAGTCAGAATTGTGCCTCTTGTATTCAATCCCGATGCAATTTCTGTGTTTAATCAATACTGTGAAGGTCCACATATTATAGGAAGCCTGAACTGTGCTTCAGATATTGCTATATGTCTTCCAGGAATCGATCAAAGCATAGACAGTTTGAGGTATTACTCCCATTGACATAAGTGAGAATGGTGGCTGTTGTATTTCATCCCGATGCAATTTTTGTGTTTCATCAACACTCTGAAGGTCAACAGATTACAGGGAGCCTCCAGCTGTGCTTCGGAAACTACTACTGGTCTTCCAGGAATCGATCAAATCATAGACAGTTTGAGACATTACTCCCATGGCCAAAAGTCGGCATGGTAACTGTTGTATTCAATCCCGATGAAATTTCTGTGTATCTCCAACACTGTGAAAGTCCACAGATTACAGAAAGCCTCCAGCTGTGCTTCGGAAACTACTACTGGTCCTCCAGGAATCGATCAAAGCATAGACAGTTTGAGATATTACCGACATTGACAAAAGTCAGAATGGTGCCTGTTGTATTCAATCCCGATTCAGTTTCTGTGTTTCACCAAAACTCTGAATGTCCATAGATTACAGGAAGCCTCCACCTGTGGTTCGGAAACTACTGCTGGTCTTCCAGGAATCGATCAAAGCATAGACAGTTTTGGACATTACTCTCATTAACAAAAGTCCGAATGGTGCCTGTTGTATTCACTCTCGATGTAATTTCTGTGTTTCAGCAACACTGTGTAGGTCCATAGATTACAGGAAGCCTCCAGCTGTCCTTCGGGAACTACTAATGGTCCTCCAGGTATCGATCAAAGCATAGACAGTTTGAGACATTACTCCAATTGACAAAAGTCTGAATGGTAACTGTTGTATTCAATCCCGATGCAATTTCTGCGTTTCAGCAACACTGTGATGGTCCACAGAATACAGGAAACCTCCAGCTGCGCTTCGGAAGCTACTACTGGTCTTCCAGGAAGCGATCAAACCATAGACAGTTTGAGACATTACTCCCATGGACAAAAGTCAGAATGGTGACTGTTGTATTCAATCCCAATGCAATTTCTGTGTTTCATCAACACTCTGAAGGTGCACATTTTACAGGAAGCCTCCAGCTGTGCTTCGGAAACTACTACTGGAATTTCAGGAATCGATCAAATCATAGTCAATTTGAGATATTACTCCCATTGAGAAAAGTCGGAATAGCCCCTGTTGTATTCAATCCCGATGCAATTTCTGTGTTTCAGCAAGACTGTGAAGGTCCATAAATTAAGAGAGCCTCCAGCTGTGCTTTGGAATCTACTACTGCTCTTCCAGGAATTGATCAAAGCCTAGACAGTCTGAGATATTACTCCCATTGACAAAGATCAGAATTGTGAATGTTGTATTCAATCCCAATGCAATTTCTGTGTTTCATCAACACTGCGAAGGTCCATATATTGTAGAAAGTCTCCAGCTGTGCTTCCTAAACTACTATAGGTCTTCCAGGACTCGATCAAAGCATAGACAGTTTGAGACATTACTCCCATTGACAAAAGTCAGAATGGTGCCTGTTGTATTCCATCCTTTGCAATTTATGTGTTTCATTAACACTCTGAAGGTCCACAGATTACAGGAAGCCTCCAGCTGTGCTTCGGAAACTACTACTGGAATTTCAGGAATCGATCAAATCATAGACAATTTGAGATATTACTCCCATTGACAAAAGTCACAATAGCCCCTGTTGTACTCAATCCCGATGCAATATCTGTGTTTCAGCAAGACTGTGAAGGTACATAAATTATAGGAAGCCTCCAGCTGTGCTTTGGAATCTACTACTGCTCTTCCCGGAAACGATCAAAGCATAGACAGTTTGAGACATTACTCCCATTGACATAAGTGAGAATGGTGGCTGTTGTATTTCATCCCGATGCAATGTCTGTTTTTCATCAACACTCTGAAGGTCAACAGATTACAGGAAGCCTCCAGCTGTGCTTCGGAAACTACTCCTGGTCTTCCTAGAATCGATCAAATCATAGACAGTTTCAGGTATTACTCCCATTGACATAAGTGAGAATGGTGGCTGTTGTATTTCATCCCGATGCAATTTCTGTTTTTCATCATCACTCTGAAGGTCCACAGATTACAGGAAGCCTCCAGCTGTCCTTCGGAAACTACGAGGGTCTGTCAATAAGTAATGCCTCCCATTTTTTTCTACTTAAAAAAATTAAGTTAAGTGAAAAATTTGAATTTGGCGCCATTCCTCAAACCTTCTTCTGCAATCCACTGCAGTAGTATCTTTCTGTGTCAACAGGTGGCAGCACAGCAGAAGTTTGTAAGATGGCCGACATCGATGTTCGTTTGAGACAGCGTTGTGTGACTGAATTCTTGAATGCAGAGGGTGAAACGCCCATACGCATTCATGAAAGACTGGAGAAGGTGTATGGTGTTGTGACAGTGGATGTCAGCACTGTTAGACGATGGGTTCGTCGTTGTAAGGAAGCTGAAGGGCAAACACCGTTGACTGACGAAAAGCGGAGCGGCAAGCCGGTGAGTGCAGTGACTCCACACAACATTCAGCAAGTTGATGACATCATTCGTGGTGACCGTCGGCTGACTGCAGATGAAGTGTGTCGCATTATTTCTCTTAGTAAAGGCAGTGTGATCACGATTATTAAACAATTGGGGTTCTCAAAAGTTTGTGCACGGTGGGTTCCAAGAATGTTAACCGATCAGAATGAAGAGGCAAGGAAAACAATAGCCTCCCAACACTTGCAGCCCTTCCGTTAGGAGGGAGATGAGTTTCTGAAAAAAATTGTGACCGGGGACGAAACATGGGTGCATTTTTTTGAACCCAAATCAAAGAGGCAGTCAATGGACTGGCGTCACACAAGCTCGCCGAGGAAGAAAAAATTCAAAACTGTGCGATCGGCAGGGAAAGTTATGGCAACAGTTTTCTGGGATACAGAGGGTGTGATTTTGGTTGATTTTTTGGAGCAGGGATGCACAATAAATTCTGTTCAATACGCCACAAACCTCAAAAAACTTAAAGCACGTCTTCAGCGAGTTCGCCCAACAAAATCAATGGCAGATGTTCTTCTTTTGCATGACAATGCAAGACCACACACCAGTCGTCACACCTCTGACGAGATTGTCAAAATTGGATGGGAAGTTTTGCCTCATCCCCCATACAGCCCTGACTTGGCACCATCAGACTTCAATCTGTTCGGGCCACTAAAAGAAGCTCATCGTGGGATTCATTTTGAAGATGAGGAGGCCATCAAAATATCCGTGCGTCAATGGCTTAGGAAGCAGAGCTGTGATTTTTACCGTGCTGGGATACATGCGCTTGTTCAAAGATGGACCAAAACTGTAGAGATGGGCGGAGATTACATTGAAAAATGACAAAATGATCCTCAATGTTGTGGTTTTCAACCTATGTAATTGCATTTAAATTTCCTGACAATTAAACGTAGAAAAAAAATAGGAGGCATTACTTTTTGACTGACCCTCGTACTACTGGTCTTCCAGGAATCGATCAAAGCATAGACTGTTTGAGACATTACTCCCATTGACCAAGTCAAAATGGTGCCTGTTGTATTCAATCCCGATGCAATTTCTGTGTTTAATCAACACTGTGAAGGTCCATGTATTATAGGAAGCCTCCAGTTGTGCTTCCGAAACTGTTATAGGTCTTCTAGGAATCGATGAAAGCATAGACTGTTTGAGACATTACTCCCATTGACAAAAGTCAGAATGGTGCCAGTTTTATTCAATCCCGATGCAGTTTGTGTGTTTCAGCAACACTGTGAAGATCCACAGATTACAGGAAGCCTCCAGCTGTCCTTCGGAAATTACTACTGTTCTTCCAGGAATCGAATAAAGCATAGACAGATTGAGACATTACTCCTATGGACAAAAGTTGGCATGGTAACTGTTGTATTCAATAACGATGCAATTTCTGTATTTCAGCAACACTGTGAAAGTCCACAGATTACAGGAAGACTCCAGCTGTGCTTCAGAAACTACTACTGGTCTTCCAGGAACCTATCAAAGCATAGACAGTTTGAGTCATTACTCCCATTGACAAAAGTCGGAATGTTGCACGTTGTATTCAGTCTTGATGCAATTTCTGTGTTTTGTCAATACTCTGAAGGTCCACAGATTACAGAAAAACATCCAGCTGCGCTTCAGAAGCTACTAATGGTCTTCCAGGAAGCCATAAAACCATAGACAGTTTGAGACATTACCCCCATGGACAAAAGTCAGAATGATGCCTGTTGTTTTCAATCCCGATGCAATTTCTGTGTTTCAGCAAGACTGTGAAGGTCCACAGATTACAGGAGGCCTCCAGCTGTGCTTCAGAAAGTACTACTGGTCTTCCAGGAATCGATCAAAGCATAGACAATTTTAGACATTACTCCCATTGACAAAAATCGACATGGTAACTGTTGTATTCATCCCGATGGAATTTCTGTTTCAGAATTACTCTGTAGGCCCACAGATTACAGGATGCCTCCAGCTGTGCTTCAGAAACTACTACTGGTCTTCCAGGAATCTATCAAAGCATAGACATGTTGAGACATTACTCCCGTTGCCAAAAGTCAGAATGGTGCATGTTGTATTTAATCTCGATGCAATTTCTGTGTTTCATCAATACTCTGAATGTCCACAGATTACAGAAAAACATCCAGCTGCGCTTCAGAAGCTACTAATGGTCTTCCAGGAAGCGATCAAACCATAGACAGTTTGAGACATTACTCCCATGGACAAAAGTCAGAATGATGCCTGTTGTTTTCAATCCCGATGCAATTTCTGTGTTTCAGCAACACTGCGAAGGTCCACAGATTACAGGAGTCCTCCAGCTGTGCTTCGGAAACTACTAATGGTCTTCCAGGAATCGATCAAAACATAGACAGGTTGAGACATTACTCCCATTGACAAAAGTCAGAATTGTGCCTGTTGTACTGAATCCCGATGCAATTTCTGTGTTTCAGCAACACTGTGTAGGTCCACAGATTACAGGAAGCCTTCAGCTGTCCTTCGGAAACTACTAATGGTCTTCCAGGAATCGATCAAAACATAGACAGGTTGAGACATTACTCCCATTGACAAAAGTCAGAATTGTGCCTGTTGTATTCAATCCCGATGCAATTTCTGTGTTTTATCAATACTGTTAAGGTCCACATATTGTAGGAAGCCTGACCTGTGCTTCAGAAACTACTATATGTCTTCCAGGAATCGATCAAAGCATAGACAGTTTGAGGTATTACTCCCATTGACATAAGTGAGAATGGTGGCTGTTGTAATTCATCCCGATGCAATTTCTGAGATTCATCAACACTCTGAAGGTCAACAGATTACAGGAAGCATCCAGCTGCGCTTCGGAAACTACTCTTGGTCTTCCTGGAATCAATCAAATCATAGACAGTTTGAAACTTTACTCCCATGGCCAAAAGTCGGCATGGTAACTGTTGTATTCAATCCCGACGCAATTTCTGTGTTTCAGGAACGCTGTGAAGGTCCACATATTACAGGAAGCCTCCAACTTTGCTTCGGAAACTACTACAGGTCTTCCAGGAATCGATCAAAGCATAGACAGGTTGAGACATTACTTTTATGGACAAAAGTCGGCATGGTAACTCTTGTATTCAATCCCGATGAAATTTCTGTGATTCTGCAACACTGTGGAAGTCCACAGATTACAGAAAGCCTCCAGCTGTGCTTCGGAAACTACTACTGGTCCTCCAGGAATCGATCAAAGCATAGACAGTTTGAGATATTACTAACATTGACAGAAGTCAGAATTGTGCCTGTTGTATTCAATCCCGACGCAGTTTCTGTCTTTCACCAAAACTCTGAATGTCCATAGATTACAGGAAGCCTCCACCTGTGCTTCGGAAACTACTGCTGGTCTTCCAGGAATCGATCAAAGCATAGACAGATTGGGACATTACTCTCATTAACAAAAGGCAGAATGGTGAATGTTGTATTCGCTCCCGATGTAATTTCTGTGTTTCAGCAACACTGTGTAGGTCCACAGATTACAGGAAGCCTCCAGATGGCCATCGGGAACTACTAATGGTCTTCCAGGAATTGATCAAAGCATAGACAGGTTGAGACATTACTCCCATGGACAAAAGTCGGCATTGTAACTGTTGTATTCAATAACGATGCAATTTCTGTGTCTCAGTAACACTGTGAAGGTCCACAGATGACAGGAAGCCTCCAGCTGTCCTTCGGAAACTACTACTGGTCTTCCAGGATTCGTTCAAAGCATAGACTTTTTGAGACATTACTCCCATTGACAAAGGCAAAGTGGTGCCTGTTGTATTCAATCCCGATGCAATTTCTGTGTTTAATCAACACTGTGAAGGTCCATGTATTATAGGAAGCCTCCAGCTGTGCTTCCGAAACTGCAATAGGTCTTCTAGGAATCGATCAAAGCATAGACTGTTTGAGACATTACTCATATTGACAAAAGTCAGAATGGTCCCTGTTGTATTCCATCTCTTGCAATTTCTGTGTTTCATCAACACTATGAAGGTCCACAGGATACAGGATGCCTCCAGCTGTTCTTCAGAAACTACTACAGGTCTTCCAGGAATCGATCAAAGCATAGACTTTTTCAGACATTACTCCCATTGACAAAAGTCAGATTGGTGCCTGTTGTATTCAATACCGATGCAATTTGTGTTTTTCAGCAACACTGTATAAAGTCCACAGATTACAGGAAGACTCCTGCTGTGCTTCGGAAAGTACTACTGGTCTACCAGAAATCGATCAAAACATAGACAATTTGAGACATTACTCCCGATGACAAAAGTCAGAATGGTGCCTGTTTTATTCAATCTCGATGCAGTTTGTGTGTTTCAGCAACACTGTGAAGGTCCACACATTACAGGAAGCCTCCAGCTGCCCTTTGGAAATTACTACTGTTCTTCCAGGAATCGAATAAAGCATAGACATTACTCCTATGGACAAAAGTCGGCATGGTAACTGTTGTATTCAATAACGATGCAATTTCTGTATTTCAGCAACACTGTGAAAGTCCACAGATTACAGGAAGCCTCCAGCTGTGCTTCAGAAACTACTACTGGTCTTCCAGTCATCTATCAAAGCACAGACAGTTTGAGACATTACTCCCACTGACAAAAGTCGGAATGGTGCACGTTGTATTCAATATTGATGCAATTTCTGTGTTTTGTCAATACTCTGAAGGTCCACAGGTTACAGAAAAAGTTCCAGCTGCGCTTCAGAAGCTACTACAGGTCTTCCAGGAAGCGATCAAATCATGGACAGTTAGAGACATTACTCCCATGGACAAAAGTCGGCATGGTAACCGTTGTGTTCAATCCCGATGAAATTTCTGCGTCTCTGCAACACTGTGAAAGTCCACAGATTAGAGTAAGCCTCCAGCTGTGCTTCGGAAACTACTACTGGTCCTCCAGGAATCGATCAAAGCATAGACAGTTTGAGATATTACTAATATTGACAAAAGTCAGAATGGTTCCTGTTGTATTCAATCCCGATGCAATTTCTGTGTTTCAGCAACACTCTGAGGGCCCACAGATTACAGGAAGCCACCAGCTGTGCTTCGAAAACTACTACCGGTCTTCCTGGAGTCGATCAAAGCATAGACAATTTGAGACATTACTCCCATTGACAATAGTCAGAATGGTGCCTCCTGTATTCAATCCCGATGCAATTTCTGTGTTTAATGAACACTGTGAAGGTCCACATATTATAGGAAGTCTCCACTGTGTTTCCGAAACTACTATAGGTCTTCCAGGAATAGATCAAAGCATATACAGTTTGAGACATTACTCCGATTGTTAAAAGTTAAAATGGTGCCTGTTGTTTTCAATCCCGATGCAATTTCTGTGTTTAATCAACACTGTGATGGTCCACATATTATAGGAAGCCTCCACTGTGTTTCCGAAACTACTATAGGTCTTCCAGGAATCGATCAAAGCATAGACAGTTTGAGGTATTACTCCCATTGTTAAAAGTCAGAATGGTGCATGTTGTATTCAATCCCGATGCAATTTCTGTGCTTCAGCAACACTGTGAGGGTTCACAGATTACAGGAAGCCAACAGCTGTGCTTCGAAAAATACTACTGGTCTTCCAGGAATCGATCAAAGCATAGACTATTTGAGACATTACTCCTATTGACAAAAGTCAGAATGGTGCCTGTTGTATTCAATCCCGATGCAATTTCTGTGTTTAATCAACATTGTGAAGGTCCACATATTATAGGAAGCCTCCACTGTGTTTCCGAAACTACTATAGGTCTTCCAGGAACCGATCAAAGCATAGACAGTTTGAGACATTACTTCCATTGTTTAAAGTCAGTATGGTGCATGTTGTATTCAGTCCCGATGCAATTTCTGTGTTTCAGCAACACTGTGAGGGTCCTCAAATTACAGGAAGCCACCAGCTGTGCTTCGAAAACTGCTACTGGTCTTCCGGGAATCGATCAAAGCATAGACAATTTGAGACATTACTCCCATTGACAATGGTCAGAATGGTGCCTCTTGTATTCAATCCCGATGCAATTTCTGTGTTTAATGAACACTGTGAAGGTCCACATACTATAGGATGCCTCCACTGTGTTTCCGAAACTACTATAGGTCTTCCAGGAATTGATCCAAGCTTAGACAGTATGAGACATTACTCCCATTGTTAAAAGTGAATATGGTGCATGATGTATTCAATCCCAATGCAATTTATGTGTTTCAGCAACACTGTGAGGGTCCACAGATTACAGAAAGCCACCAGCTGTGCTTCGAAAACTACTAGCGGTCTTCCTGGAATCGATCAAAGCATAGACAATTTGAGACACTACTCCCATTGACAAAAGTCAGAATGGTGCCTGTCGTATTCAATCCCGATTCAATTTCTGCGCCTAATCAACACTGTGAAGGTCCACATGTTATAGGAAGCCTCCACTGTGTTTCCGAAACTGCTATAGGTCTTCCAGGAATCGATCAAATCATAGACAGTCTGAGACGTTACTCCCATTGTTAAAATCCAGAATGGTGCCTGTTGTATTCAATGCCGATGCAATTTTTGTGTTTCATCAAAACTCTGATGGTCCACAGATTACAGGAAGCCTCCAGCTGTGCTTCAGAAACTAGTACAAGTCTTCCAGGAATCGATCAATACATAGACTTTTTGAGACATACCTCCCATTGACAAAAGTTACAATGGTGCCTGTTTTATTCAATCCCGATGCAATTTCGGTGTTTCATCAACACTCGGAAGGTCCACTTTTTACAGGAAGCCTCCAGCTGTTCTTCAGAAACCACTACTGGTCTTCCAGGAATCGATCAAAGCTTAGACAGTTTGAGACATTACTCCCATGGACAAAAGTCGGCATGGTAACTGTTGTATTCAATCCCGATGAAATTTCTGTGTTCCAGCAACACTGTGTAAGTCCACAGATTACAGGAAGCCTCCAGCTGTACTTCGGAAACTACTACTGGTCCTCCAGAAATCGGTCAAAGCATTGACAGTTTGGGATGTTACTCCAATTGACAAAAGACAGAATGGTGCCTGTTGTATTCAATCCCGATGCAAATTCTGTGTTTCAGCTACACTGTGAAGGTCCACAGATTACAAGGAGCCTCCAGGTGTGCTTCAGAAACTACTACAGGTCTTCCAGGAATCGATCAATGCATAGACAATTTGAGACACTAATCCCATTGACAAAAGACAGAATGGTGCCTGTTGTATTCAATCCCGATGCAAATTCTGTGTTTCCGCCACCCTGTGAAGGTCCACAGATTACAGGGTGCCTCCAGGTGTGCTTCGGAAACTAATACTGGTCTTCCAGGAATCGATAAAGGCATTGACAGTTTGAGACATTATTCACATGGACATAAGTCAGAATGGTGCCTGTTGTATTTAATCCCGGTGCAATTTCTGTGTTTCATCAAAACTCTGAAGGTCCACAGATTACAGGAAGCCTGCAGCTGTGCATCGGAAACTACTACCGCTCTTCAAGGAATCGATCACATCATAGACAGTTTTAGACATTACTCTCATTAACAAAACTCAGAATGATGCCTGTTGTATTCAATCCCAATGTAATTTCTGTGTTTAATCAACACTGTGAAGGTCCACATATTATTGGAAGCCTCCACTGTGCTTCCGGAACTACTATAGGTCGTCCAGGAATCGATCAAAGCATTGACAGTTTGAGACATTCCTCCCATTGACAACAGTCAGAATTCTGCCTGTTGTATTCAATCCCGATGAAATTTCTGTGTTTAATCAACACTGTGAATGTCCACTTATTATAGGAAGCCTCCAGCTGTCCTTCCGAAGCTACTATAGGTCTTCCAGGAATCGATCAAAGCATATACAGTTTGAGACATTACTCCCATTGGCAAAAGTCAGAATGGTGCCTGTTGTATTCCATCCCGATGCAATTTCTGCGTTTCATCAACACTCTGTAGGTACACAGATTACAAAAAAACCACCAGCTGCGATTCGGAAACTACTAATGGTCTTCCAGGAATCGATCGTAGCATAGACAGATTCAGACATTACTCACATGGACAAAAGTCGGCATGGTAAATGTTGCATTCAATCCCGATGCAATTTCTGTGTTTCAGCAACACTGTGAAGGTCCACAGTTTACAGGAAACCTCCAACTGTGCTTCGTAAACTACTTCTGGTCTTCCAGGGTACGATTAAAGCATAGACAGTCTGAGACATTACTTCCATTGAAAAAGACGACATGGTAACTGTGGTATTCAATCCCGATGCAATTTCTGTGTTTCAGCTACACTCTGTAGGTCCACAGATTACAGGATGCCTCCAGCTGTGCTTCAGAAACTACTACTGGTTCTCCAGGAATCTATCAAAGCATAGACAGTTTGAGGTATTTCTCCCATTGAACAAGTCGTAATGGTAACTGTTGTATTCAATCCCGATGCAATTTCTGTGTTTCAGCAACACTGTGTAGGTCCACAGATTACAGGAAGCCTCCAGCTGTGCTTCAGAAACTAGTACAGGTCTTCCAGGAATCGATAAATGCATAGACTTTTTGAGACATACCTCCCATTGACAAAAGTTACAATGGTGCCTGTTGTATTCAATCCCGATGCAATTTCGGTGTTTCATCAACACTCGGAAGGTCCACATTTCCAGGAAGCCTCCAGCTGTGCTTCAGAAACTACTACTGGTCTTCCAGGAATCGATCAAAGCTTAGACAGTTTGAGACATTACTCCCATGGACAAAAGTCGGCAAGGTAACTGTTGTATTCAATCCCGATGAAATTTCTGTGTTTCAGCAACACTGTGTAAGTCCACAGATGAGAGGAAGCCTCCAGCTGTGCTTCGGAAACTACTACTGGTCCTCCAGAAATCGGTCAAAGCATAGACAGTTTCAGATATTACTCCCATTGACAAAAGACAGAATGGTGCCCGTTGTATTCAATCCCGATGCAAATTCTGTGTTTCAGCTACACTGTGAAGGTCCACAGATTACAGGGAGCCTCCAGGTGTGCTTCAGAAACTACTACAGGTCTTCCAGGAAACGATCATAGGATAGACAATTTGAGACGCTACTCCCATTGACAGAAGACAGAATGGTGCCTGTTGTATTCAATCCCGATGCAAATTCTGTGTTTCCGCCACTCTGTGAAGGTCCACAGATTACAGGGTGTCTCCAGGTGTGCTTCGGAAACTACTACTGGTCTTCCAGGAATCGATAAAGGCATTGACAGTTTGAGACATTACTCTCATGGACATTAGTCAGAATGGTGCCTGTTGTATTTAATCCCGGTGCAATTTCTGTGTTTCATCAAAACTCTGAAGGTCCACAGATTACAGGAAGCCTGCAGCTGTGCATCGGAAACTACTACTGCTCTTCAAGGAATCGATCACATCATAGACAGTTTTAGACATTATTCTCATTAACAAAACTCAGAATAATGCCTGTTGTATTCAATCCCAATGCAATTTCTGTGTTTAATCAACACTGTGAAGGTCCACATATTATTGGAAGCCTCCACTGTGCTTCCGGAACTACTATAGGTCTTCCAGGAATCGATCAAAGCATTGACAGTTTGAGACATTCCTCTAATTGACAAAAGTCCGAATTCTGATAGTTGTATTCAAACCCGATTAAATTTCTGTGTTTAATCAACACTGTGAATGTCCACTTATTATAGGAAGCCTCCAGCTGTCCTTCCGAAGCTACTATAGGTCTTCCAGGAATCGATCAAAGCATAGACAGTTTGAGACATTACCCCCATTGGCAAAAGTCAGAATGGTGGCTGTTGTATTCCATCCCGATGCAATTTCTGCGTTTCATCAACACTCTGTAGGTACACAGATTACAGAAAAACCACCAGCTGCGCTTCGGAAACTACTACTGGTCTTCCAGGAAGCGATCATAGCATAGACAGATTCAGACATTACTCACATGGAGAAAAGTCGGCATGGTAACTGTTGTATTCAATCCCGATGCAATTTCTGTGTTCCAGCAACACTGTGAAGGTCCAAAATTTACAGGAAACCTCCAACTGTGCTTCGTAAACTACTTCTGCTCTTCCAGGGTACATTTAAAGCATAGACAGTTTGAGACATTACTTCCATTGAAAAAGACGACATGGTAACTGTGGTATTCAATCCTGATGCAATTTCTGTGTTTCAGCTACACTCTGTAGGTCCACAGATTACAGGATGCCTCCAGCTGTGCTTCAGAAACTACTACTGGTTCTCCAGGAATCTATCAAAGCGTAGACAGTTTGAGACAATACTCCCATTGAAAAAATTCAGAATGGTGCATGTTGTATTCGACCTCGATGCAAATTCTGTGTTTCATCAACATTCTGATTGTCCACAGATTGCAGAAAAACCTCCAGCTGCGCTTCGGATGCTACTACTGGTCTTCCAGGAAGCGATGAAACCATAGAGAGTTTGAGACATTACTATCATGGACAAAAGTCAGAATGGTGCCTGTTGTATTCCATCCCGATGCAATTTCTGTGTTTAATCAACACTGTGAATGTCCACTTATTATAGGAAGCCTCCAGCTCTCCTTCCGAAGCTACGATAGGTCTTCCAGGAATCGATCAAAGCATAGACAGTTTGAGACATTACTCCCATTGGCAAAAGTCAGAATGGTGGCTGTTGTATTCCATCCCGATGCAATTTCTGCGTTTCATCAACACTCTGTAGGTACACAGATTACAAAAAAACCACCAGCTGCGATTCGGAAACTACTAATGGTCTTCCAGGAATCGATCATAGCATAGACAGATTCAGACATTACTCAAATGGACAAAAGTCGGCATGGTAAATGTTGCATTCAATCCCGATGCAATTTCTGTGTTTCAGCAACACTGTGAAGGTCCACAGTTTACAGGAAACCTCCAACTGTGCTTCGTAAACTACTTCTGGTCTTCCAGGGCACGATTAAAGCATAGACAGTCTGAGACATTACTTCCATTGAAAAAGACGACATGGTAACTGTGGTATTCAATCCCGATGCAATTTCTGTGTTTCAGCTACACTCTGTAGGTCCACAGATAACAGGATGCCTCCAGCTGTGCTTCAGAAACTACTACTGGTTCTCCAGGAATCTATCAAAGCATAGACAGTTTGAGGTATTTCTCCCATTGAACAAGTCGAAATGGTAACTGTTGTATTCAATCCCGATGCAATTTCTGTGTTTCAGCAACACTGTGTAGGTCCACAGATTACAGGAAGCCTCCAGCTGTGCTTCAGAAACTAGTACAGGTCTTCCAGAAATCGATCAATGCATAGACTTTTTGAGACATACCTCCCATTGACAAAAGTTACAATGGTGCCTTTTGTATTTAATCCCGATGCAATTTCGGTGTTTCATCAACACTCGGAAGGTCCACATTTTACAGGAAGCCTCCAGCTGTGCTTCAGAAACTACTACTGGTCTTCCAGGAATCGATGAAAGCTTAGACAGTTTGAGACATTACTCCCATGGACAAAAGTCAGAATGGTGCCTGTTGTATTCAATCCCGATGCAAATTCTGTGTTTCCGCCACTCTGTGAAGGTCCACAGATTACAGGGTGCCTCCAGGTGTGCTTCGGAAACTACTACTGGTCTTCCAGGAATCGATCAAAGCATAGAGAGTTTAGGACATTACTCTCATTAACAAAAGTCAGAATGGTGCCTGTTGTATTCACTCCCGATGTAATTTCTGTGTTTGAGCAGCACTGTGAAGTTCCTCAGAATACAGGAAGCCTGCAGCTGGGCTTCGGAAACCTCTACTGGTCTTCCAGGATACGATCAAAGCATAGACAGTTTTAGGCATTTCTCTCATTGAACAAGTCGACATGGTAACTGTTGTATTCAATCCCGACGCAATTTCTGTGTTTCAGCAAACCTGTGTAGGTCCACAGATTACAGGAAGCCTCCAGATGTGCTTCCGAAACTACTATAGGTTTTCCAGGAATCGATCAAAGCATAGACAGTTTGAGACATTACTCCCATGGACAAAAGTCAGAATTGTGCCTGTTGAATTCAATCCCGATGCAATTTCTGTGTTTCAGCAACACTGTGAGGGTCCACAGATTACAGGAAGCCACCAGCTGTGCTTCGAAAACTACTACCGGTCTTCCTGGAATCGATCATAGCATAGACAATTTGAGACATTACTCCCATTGACAAAAGTCAGAATTGTGGCTGTTGTATTCAATCCCGATGCAATTTCTGTGTTTATTCAACACTGTGAAGGTCCACATATTATAGAAAGCCTCCACTGTGTTTCCGAAACTACTATAGGTCTTCCAGGAATAGATCAAAGCATATACAGTTAGAGATATTACTCCCATTGTTAAAAGTCAGAATGGTGCATGTTGTATTCAATCCCGATGCAATTTCTGTGTTTCAGCAACACTGTGAGGGTTCAGAGATTACAGGAAGCCACCAGCTCTGCTTCGAAAAATACTACTGGTCTTCCAGGAATCGATCAAAACATAGACAATTTGAGACATTACCCCCAATGACAAAAGTCAGAATAGTGCCTGTTGTATTCAATCCCGATGCAATTTCTGTATTTAATCAACATTGTGAAGGTCCACATATTATAGGAAGCCTCCAGCTGTGCTTCAGAAACTACTACTGGTCTTCCAGGAATCGATCAAAGCATAGACAGTTTGAGACATTACTCCCATTGACAAAAGTCAGAATGGTGCCTGTTGTATTCCATCCCGATGAAATTTCTGTGTTTCAGCAACACTGTGTAAGTCCACAGATTACAGATAGCCTCCAGCTGTGCTTCGGAAACTACTACTGGTCCTCCAGAAATCGGTCAAAACATAGACAGTTTGAGATATTACTCCCATTGACAAAAGACAGAATGGTGCCTGTTGTATTCAATCCCGATGCAATTTCTGTGTTTCAGCAACACTGTGAGGGTCCACAGATTACAGGAAGCCACCAGCTGTGCTTCGAAAATTACTACTGGTCTTCCAGGAATCGATCAAAACATAGACAATTTGAGACATTACCCCCAATGACAAAAGTCAGAATGGTGCCTGTTGTATTCAATCCCGATGCAATTTCTGTGTTTAATCAACATTGTGAAGGTCCACATATTATAGGAAGCATCCAGCTGTGCTTCAGAAACTACTACTGGTCTTCCAGGAATCGATCAAAGCATAGACAGTTTGAGACATTACTCCCATTGACAAAAGTCAGAATGGTGCCTGTTGTATTCCATCCCGATGAAATTTCTGTGTTTCAGCAACACTGTGTAAGTCCACAGATTACAGATAGCCTCCAGCTGTGCTTCGGAAACTACTACTGGTCCTCCAGAAATCGGTCAAAACATAGACAGTTTGAGAAATTACTCCCATTGACAAAAGACAGAATGGTGCCTGTTGTATTCAATCCCGATGCAAATTCTGTGTTTCAGCTACGATGTGAAGGTCCACAGATTACAGGGAGCCTCCAGGTGTGCTTCAGAAACTACTACAGGTCTTCCAGGAATCGACCAATGCATAGACAATTTGAAACATTACTCACATGGACAATAGTCAGAATGGTGCCTGTTGTATTTATCCCGATGCAATTTCTGTGTTTCATCAAAACTCTGAAGGTCCACAGATTACAGGAAGCCTCCAGCTGTGCTTCGTAAACTACTACTGGTCGTCCAGGTATAGATCAAAGCATAGACAGTTTGAGACATTACTCCCATTGACAAAAGTCAGAATGGTGCCTGTTGTATACAATCGCAATGCAATTTCTGTGTTTAATCAACACTATGAAGGTCCACATATTATAGGAAGCCTCCACTGTGCTTCCGAAACTACGATAGGTCTTCCAGGAATCGATCAAAGCATAGACAGTTTGAGACATTACTCCCATTGACAAAAGTCAGAATTGTGCCTATTGTATTCAATCCCGATGCAATTTCTGTGTTTAATCAACACTGTGAATGTCCACATATTATAGGAAACCTCCAGCTGTGCTTCCGAAGCTACTATAGGTCTTCCAGTAATCGATCAAAGCATAGACAGTTTGAGACATTACTCCCATTGACAAAAGTCAGAATGGTGCCTGTTGTATTCCATCCCGATGCAATTTCTGTGTTTCATCAACACTCTGTAGGTCCACAGATTACAGAAAAACCTCCAGCTGCGCTTCGGAAACTACTACTGGTCTTCCAGGAAGCGATCATAGCATAGACAGTTTCAGACATTACTCACATTGACAGAAGTCGGCATGGTAACTGTTGTATTCAATAACGATGCAATTTCTGTGTTTCAGCAACACTGTGAAGGTCCACAGATTACTGGAAGCCTGCAGCTGTGCTTCGGAAACTACTACTGGTCTTCCAGGAATCGATCAAATCATAGACAATTTTAAACATTACTCCCATTGACAAAAGTCGGCATGGGAACTGTTGTATTCAATCCTGATGCAATTTCTGTGTTTCATCAACATTCTGAAGGTCCACAGATTACAGGATGCCTCCAGCTGTGCTTCAGAAACTACTACTGCTCCCTGCTACGGTCGCAGGTTCGAATCCTGCCTCGGGCATGGATATGTGTGATGTCCTTTGGTTAGTTAGGTTTAATTAGTTCTAAGTTCTAGGCGACTGATGACCACAGATGTTGAGTCGCATAGTGCTCAGAGCCATTTGAACCATACTACTGCTCCTCCAGGAATCTATCAAAGCACAGACAGTTTGAGACATTACTCCCATTGACAAAATTCAAAATGGTGCATGTTGTATTCAATCTCGATGCAATTTCTGTGTTTCATCAACATTCTGAAGGTCGACAGATTACAGAAAATCCTCCAGCTGCGCTTCGGGAGCTACTACTGGTCTTCCAGGAAGCGATCAGACCATAGACAGTTTGAGACATTACTCCTATGGCCAAAAGTCGACATGGTAACTGTTGCATTCAATCCCCATGCAATTTCTGTGTTTCAGCAACACTGTCAAGATCCACATATTACAGGAAGCATCCAGCTGTGCTTCGAAAACTACTAATGGTCTTCCAGGAATCGATCAAAGCATAGATAGTTTGAGAAATTACTCCAATGGACAAAAGTCGGCATGGTAACTGTTGTATTCAATAACGATGCAATTTCTGTGTCGCAGCAACATTGTGAAGGTCCACAGATTACAGGAAGCCTACAGCTGTCCTTCGAAAACTACTAATGGTCTTACTGGAATCGATCAAAACATAGACAGGTTGAGCCATTATTCCCATTGACAAAAGTCAGAATTGTGCGTGTTGTATTCAATCCCGATGCAATTTCTGTATTTCAGCAACACTGTGAAGCTCCACAGATTACAGGAAACCTCCAACTGTGCTTCGTAAACTACTACTGGTCTTCCAGGATACGATCTTAGCATAGACACTTTGAGACATTACTCCCATAGACAAAAGTCGGCATGGTAACTCTTGTCTTGAATCCCGATGAAATTTCTGTGTTTCAGCAACGCTGTGAAGGTCCACATATGACAGGAAGCCTCCAGTTGTGCTTCAGAAACTACTACTGGTCTTCCAGGAATCGATCAATGCACAGACAGTTGGAGACATTACTCCCATTGACAAAAGTCAGAATGCTTCCTGTTGTATTCAATCCCGATGCAATTTCTAAGATTCACCGACAATGTGAAGGTCTACACTTTGCATGAAGCATCCAGCTTTGCTTCGGAATCTACTACTGGTCTTCCAGGAATCGATCCAAGCATAGACAGTTTGTGACATTACTCCCATTGACAAAAGTCAGAATGGTGCCTGTTGTATTCAATCCCGATGCAATTTCTGTGTTTCAGCAACTCTGCGAAGGTGCACAGATTACAGGAAGCCTCCAGCTGTCCTTCGGAAATTACTACTGGTCTTCCAGGAATCGATCAAAGCATAGACAGAATGAGACATTACTCCCATTGACAAAAGTCAGAATGGTGGCTTTTGTATTCAATCCCGATGCAATTTCAGTGTTTCATCAACAGTCTGAAGTTCCACATATTACAGGAAGCCTCCAGCTGTGATTCGGAAACTACTACTGGCCTTTCAGGAATCAATCAAAACGTAGACAGTTTGAGACATTACTCCCATTGACAAAAGTCAGAATGGTGCCTGTTGTATTGAATCCCGATGCAATTACTGTGTTTAATCAACACTGTGATGGTCCACATATTATAGGAATCCTCCAGCTGTGCCTCCGAAACTACAATAGGTCTATCAGGAATCGATCAAAGCATAGACTGTTTGAGACAGTACTCCCATTGACAAAAGTCAGAATGGTGCCTGTTGTATTCCATCCCGATGCAATTTCTGTGTTTCATCAACACTGTGAAGGTCCACATATTACAGGAATCCTCCAGCTGTGCTTCGGAAGCTACTAATGTTTCACATATTACAGGAAGCCTCCAGCTGTGCTTCAGAAACTATTACAGGTCTTCCAGGAATCGATCAATACATAGACTTTTTGAGACATTACTCCCATTGACAAAAGTGCCTGTTGTATTCAATCCCGATGCAATTTTTGTGTTTCATCAACACTGTGAAGGTCCACATATTACAGGAAGCCTCCAGCCTCGGAAAGTACTACTGGTCTTCCAGGTATCGATCAAATCATAGACAATTTGAGACATTACTCCCATTGACAAAAGACAGAATGGTGCCTGTTGTAATCATTCCAGATGCAATTTCTGTGTTTCAGCAACACTGTGAAGGTCCACAGATAACAGGAAGCCTCCAGCTGTGCTTCGGAAACTACTACTGGTCTTCCAGGAATCGATCAAATGATAGGCAGTTTGATACATTACTCCCATGGACAAATGTCGGCATGGTAACTGTTGTATTCAATCCCGTAAAAATTTCTGTGTTTCAGCAACGCTGTGAAGATCTGTCTGAGCCAGCGAGGATTGCCCACGGACCAGCAATGCATGTTTCGTAGATTCACTGCCCCGTGGTTTGTGAAACCCGCTTCATCGGTAAACAGGTAGAACTGCAACGCATTCTGTGTTAATGCCCATTGACATAATTGCACTCAATGATTAAAGCCATCACCATGTAATTGCTGATGTAGCGACACATGAAACGGGTGAAAGCGGTGACGATGCAGTATGCGCATGACACTACTTTGACTCAGTCCACCGGCTCTCGCAATGTCCCGTGTAATCATGTGTGGGTTCATGGCAACAGCAGCTAGCACACCAACTGCACCCGCTTCTCCTGTGACGGGCCTGTTACGGACCCGTTTGCGTGCTACGACCATACCTGTTGCATACAGTTGGCGGTAGATGTTTTGCAATGTGCGGCACGTTGGATGCTCTCTGTCCGGGTACCGTTCTGCATACGCCCTGCAGGCTTCAGCTGCATTTCGTCGACGCTCTCCATAGATGAGTATCATCTCCGCCTTTTCAGAGTTCGAATACACCATGTTCACAGTTCCTACAACACTACACTATCACAGATGTCTGGTAACACGGTGTACTACTGTTGGTCTGCGTGCGGAGACGAATGCAGAAGAACAACAGCAGCAAGCGCTACACGCGGACACTGCGACAGCTAGACCAAACCACAACAGTGCACTACAGCCACACTCGTAAACACGGTCGTCATCGTAAACATGTCCCTGCAGATGCTGCTCGCCGACCGTGGCCCGTGTTTGTTGCAACACGCAACTGAACGTCAGAGGTTTCAAGCGTCAACTTTAGGTTACAATATCTCCGGATGTAATTAACATTTTACAATGCAACAAACGGCAATGATTACGTATTTGTTTGCATGTTCAGATGTGCTAACAAAACTAACGTGGTTCCATTTTTAAAAAAACGTAGGTTTGTGTTAAAAAACATACTTCTGTGCATTTTTGTATGCCTTGTATTAAACAATTACACTAGCCCCTCTCCTCACGTTCGGTCTGTGGAATCGGTTCGTCAGTATTTGATGTGGTTTACGAAATATATGCAGCGGTAACGTTAGGTGACTCACACTATATAATGCACTAATGAAATTTGTTATTAGCAATCTGAACGAATTCCAAATTAATAGCAGTGTACACGATTACAAAACTAGGAGAAAGAGTAATCTTCACTACTCAAGGTTAAATCTAATTTTGGCGCAGAAGGGGGTAAATTATGCATCCACAAAAGTCTTTGGTCAGTTACCTAATAGCATCAAAAGTATTACAAAAAGCCATATAGCATTTAAAAGGAAATGAAAAGAATTTCTGAATGACAACTCCTTCTACTCATTAGATGAATTATTGGATATACTAAGTGAGTAATTTCCTCACCCCCTTAAAAAAAAAGTGTCATGTAATATTTTGTGTAATGTAACACGTTGGATAGACACCTTATATTAACCTGATACATTCCACACCATTAAGAAGTGTGGTATTCATGATCTATGGAACAAGTACCAGTCTGATCTAATGTAACGTAATCTCTAAACGAATTCTACCTCTTGTGTTAATACACAGTCTAGGGTATGGTTTCGTGCATCACATGATAAAAGAAATTCTCTTTTAAAATCCGGAAATTCCAATATCGGACTCGATGTTAAAGCTTCTTTTCACTCCTCCAAAGCACGCTGGAACTCTTCTGAACACAAAAATTTAATACCTGTTTTTAACAATTTACCGGTGTCAATGGTATGGTAGTATCCACATACAGCTCTAATTAATGTTGTCTATGCCATAAAATCATTATTACTTATGATGCGACCTAAGTATGCTAGCTGTTTCATCACAAAATAGAACTTTGCTGTACTCAGTGTTACGTACGCTACATTTAACCTTAGGAAAACTTCCTTTAATTGCTGCATATGCTGTCCCATATCACTCCCATAGACGATTGTGTCATCGAGATACACTAAGAACTGCCATGGTTTCAAACCTCTGAGTACTCGGTCCAACAATCTCTGAAATGTTGCAGGTGCATTTTTTTATCTGTATGGCATTCTTCTGTATTGGTATCGTCCACACTAAGCGGAATACGCTCATTTGTGTCGATCCTGGCGTGAAGCCTCTATCTGGTGAAAATCACCCTTCAAATACATTGTTGAAAAAATTTGCATTACCTTAAGTGATCCATGATTTCTGTAATATTTGGTAATGGGTAGACGTCCATTATAATTTTCGCATTTAGGTGTCTGTAATCAAAGGAGAACCTGTATTTCTGCGACCCATTCAATGACTTTTTGGCATGACGATTGTTCCTGACCCCATGGACAACTGCTTTCTTCAATTATTCCGTCTTTCAGCTGTTGATCGATAAATTCCTCGAAAATCGGCTCCAAGTAGCTAGGTATTCTGAATGACTTGCGCTAGAATCGTGATTTATTTCCTACTGGCATGCAGTGGTGTGTAATATGCATAAGTGCTAATGATTCTTTTGGAAAAAAATAAATCTTTAAATTCCAAAAGAAATTTTTCCATACATTCTGCATAGCTGCTCCCTAGGTGCTTAACTTTTTCTCATAATGCAGTTTGAGTGGTGTACCGCTTGGAAGACACCCCACATAGCCTATTCTTCTTGCTCCATACTAGCGATTAGCAACCCCTTTGTTAATCCTATGTCCTCTGCGCTAAAATTATTATAGAAACAAATACTTCTCTTCATGCCTTATTTCTTGAATGCATACAATACCTCTTTTACCTAAGTAATACACCTGACCCAATACCTATTTTTCTAACGGTTCCACCACACACAAGTACTACTGGCAAGCTAGAATCAGTACTCATCCAAAGCGGTTTCGCAGTACCCTTAGGTAAACAATCGTTTGAATAAAGCTTTAGTGTGGTCGTTTGTGGTTTAGTCGGTTTGTCTTTGATGACAGAATTCCGTCGCGATATCCCTACGCTGACAATGGCTACTCCTAACTAAAAATGTTTCGATCAAGTTTCACCCTATGTAGGTGGCACAATACTGATATAAGAAATCAAATGCCAGAATCCTGCCGTAGCCCTCACTCATGTGGAGCACAATCTCTACGCATTGTTTAACTATACTGTATCCATGCAAATGTCTGTGTCCACCGATTTTAATACTATCACTTCTTTTCCCCCCTTTCCACTCAGTCTCTACTGTGTTGCTTACATTTCACCAGATCACTACTGGCGTCTCTGTGTCCATCAATTTCCTGCGACCTGTCTTTCCTACTATTACCCCTCTGCATACGATTTCGTAGCATCCAATGTTACTGGGATGGACCGTAGGAGGGCCTGGGGTTATTCCTGCCTGGTCCTCTACTTCTAAAACTATTACTTTCTCTTACTTTATCCACATCATCTGGACCATGGTGACACTGCCTCCTTACATGCCTCAATTGCCCACACCTGAATCATTTTATATTAGCGGCAAACGCTGTCCGTTTGCCAAACATTCCAATCAACAAATCGATCTCTTCAGATTCTATAACTAACAGAACTCTTGTGCTAAAATCCGTCTGAACTCTAGCCACACATCTTGATATTTGTGCATGAAACTTCCTTATGAAAGCGTCGAGCACCCTCTGCTCAGTTTCTTCGAAATTAATTTCATTAAGAGAAGCATCCTGTCCCAGTTCATAGGTACATCCATTAATTTTCCTTAGCCCATATACAAATTGTCCCAAAGTTTCCATATTCTCGAATGTTGAGGCTTTCTTAAGTATACCCTACCTAAGATTTTGCTTCCCCTGTTAGTCTCAGTTTTGCAACACTCAATAATTCTTTATCAGACCAAACTTCCATCTGAGTCAGATTTCGAAAGTCTCCCACAAATCCCTGCACATCCTTCATGTCTTACGGGAAAAAGCAGCAGTTAAACTCTACTTGCAATAATATCTACTTTACAAAATACATGACCATCAAACTTCTTCTCCATGACCAAAATAAAATAATTTTTTTCGAATCACTATACCAAAGATTGCAGGTTGATACATTGTTCTGAGAAGGTAACAACAGTGTTCTGACACCAGTGTTTAAAGGCCCTTAAAACTGTCTCCCGCGCAGAGAATCATTTAGTGCGTGAAAGGGAATGGCTTAGAACTTAAATGCTTAAGGCACATACTCTCTACTCTTCTGTAGTTGCAAGTGAGAAAAGGCTTCCAAACCTCTGCTAGCGTACTGAAAAATCGACATCTACACCTACAGGTACATGGATACTCTGTAAATGACATTTAAGTGCCTGACAAAGGGTTCATCGAACCACCTTCACAATTTTCTATTATTCCAATCCCGTATAGCCCTTGGAAAGAACTAACACCTATATTTTTCCGTACGAGCTCTGATTTCCCTTATTTTATCGTGGTGATCGTTTCTCCCTATGAAGGTCGGTGTCAACAAAATATTTTCGTATTCAGAGGAAGAAGTTGATGATTGGAATTTCGTGAGAAGATCCCGTCGCAACGAAAAACGCCTTTCTTTAATGGTGTCCAGGCCAAATCCTGTATCATTTCAGTGACACTCTCTCCCATATTTCGCGATAATGCAAAACGTGCTGCCCTTCTCTAAACTTTTTCGATGTAATCTGTCAGTCCAATCTGGTAAGGATTCCACGCCGCGAAGCAGTATTCTAAGAGACGGCAGACAAGCGTAGTGTAGGCAGTCTCCTTAGTAGATCGGTTACATTTTCTAAGTGTCTTGCCAATAAAACGCAGCCTTTGTTTAGCCTTCCCCACAACATTTTCTATGTATTCCTTCCAATTTACGTTGTTCATAATTGTAATTCCTAGGTATTTAGTAGAATTTACGGCCTTTAGATTTTAATGATTTAGCGTGTAACCGAAGTTTAACGAATTTCTTTTAGCACTAATGTGGATGACTTTACACGTTTCGTTATTTAGGGTTAACTGCCAATTTTCTCACTATTCAGGTATCGTATGTTCCAGAATGCTACTGCATATCGAATGATATGGGCGTGTAATTTAGTGGATTACTCTTACTACATTTCTTAAATATTGCTGTGACCTGTGCAACTTTACAGTCTTTGGGTACGAATCTTCCGTCAAGAAAATGCTTGTATATGACTGTTAAGTATGGAGCTAATGCATCAGAATACTCTGAAAGGAACCTTATTGGTATACAATCTGTAGCAGAAGACTAGCATTTATTAAGTGATTTAAATTGCTTGACTACTCCGAGGATGTTTACTTCTACATTACTCATTTTGGCAGCTGTTCTTGATTTGAATTTGGAATATTTACTTCGTCTTCTTTTGTGAAGGCCTTTCGGAAGGCTGTGTTTAGTAACGCTGTTTTTGCAACACTGGCTCCGATAGTATCTCCATTGCTATCGTTCAGAGAAAGTATTGATTGTTTCTTGCCGTAACATACTTCGCATACGACTAGAATCTCTTTGGATTTTGTGCCAGGTGCCAGTTTTCGAGACAAAGTTTCGTTGTGGAGATTGTTATAAGCATCTCGCAATGAAGTCCGCGCAAAATTTCGAGCTTCTGTAAAAGATCGCAAATCTTGTGGATTTAGCGTCCGTTTAAATATGTAACGTTTGTTTCGTTGTTTCTGCAACTGTGTTTTAACCCATTTTGTGTACCAAGGTACCGAGCGAGGTGGCGCACTGGTTAGCACACTGGACTCGCATTCGGGAGGACGACGGTTCAATCCCGTCTCCAGCCATCCTGATTTAGGTTTTCAGTGATTTCCCTAAATCGTTTCAGGCAAATGCCGGGATGGTTCCTTTGAAAGGGCACGGCCGATTTCCTTCCCAATCCTTCCCTAACCCGAGCTTGCGCTCCGTCTCTAATGACCTCATTGTCGACGGGACGTTAAACACTAACCACAACCACCACATGTACCAAGGAGGATCAGTTCCAACGATTGTTAACTTCTTTGGTATAAACCTGTCAATTTCTCCCGATACTATTTCCTTGAATTCAAGCCAAATCTGGTTTACACTTATTTTATTAATTTGGAATGAGTGGAGATTGTCTCTCAGGAAGGCGTCAAGTGAATTGTTATCTGCTTTTCTGAATAGGTATATTTTCGTTTAGTTTTTGAGGATTTGGGTGTTACCATATTTAATCTCGCTACGACAACTGTGTGTTCCCTGATCCCTGTATCCGTTTTGATGCTCCTTATTAAGTCAGGGTTATTAGTTGCTAAGAGGTCAAGTGCATTTTCACAACAAACGGTTGCTATACCGCGCCCAGATGGCTCTGCTTCACAGCGCCACTTGGCCGAGTTTTGCTTTACAATGCATTACGCTCCCACCTGTGGCTGTCTCTGTTGCAGCTGTGACGTAGTTTTTACCGAATACAGTCGGTACTCATCAGGAAGTAAATATTCACTGTGTGGGAATTACACAATAACAGAACGTCAAGCTATTAATTCTAAAAAAACACCATTAATTTCATTTGTTTATTTAAAAAATACCACACACGCACACACACCGTTGTAGCAAAGCCAACGTTTTTGTCATGTAACGAACCTAGAAGTACTAACAAAAATTTTCCAGCAGTGTAGCTGACGTATCTGTTCCATAAGTTTCAGAGCGACTGGTACTTCTGTCTGAATGGTCCTGTTTAACTTTCAATCATGAGTCAATACATGGTTAGACCAACATCGTTGCTCACTAGAGTCCAGATTGAAACATAAATGACGAGGGTACAGTTTCATGAGGGTTAGTAAAAAATTATTCGGACTTTTGATGAGGCCCTCCGCTTACTTGAAAAATACAATTTCATTTACACATTATTTTTCAGTATACTTTTCTTTCTTTGAAATGCGCTTGGCCCAGCCGTCCACAAGCTTGTGAATGTCTGCCGAATAGGTTTGTGATGGTTGACAAGCCACTGGTTTGCGGTTGGTTGTGAAGTCACTGATGCACCACTTCCGGCACCTCTGTGTCTGAGGAAAATCGGTTACCTCGCAAAGATGTTGCAGACTAGAATGTTTTCGTAACTTGTGATTCTGGGTGCTTCCACTCCACACTCTGGCGTTTTGATTGTGGCTGATAGTGATGATCCCACGTTTCATCACGCGTCACTATTATTTTCAAAAATGGCTCGTCTTATCTGCTATAATTGGCTGACCTCAAGACGCCTACGTTTGTGGTCTTCAATGAGCTGTCACGGCGTCCGTGACAAACGAACTTTATGGAAACCAAGTTCATCACGGATGGTGGTATCGGCAGAAACATGACTGATATTCAGTGTAGACGCTATGCCATCGATAGTAATCCGCCTATTCGTAAAAACCGTCAATTGAGCTTGCTCCATTTTGTCGGCTGTTTTGGATGTTGACAGGCGTCCTACTCGCTGTTGGTGAGTCAGTTTTGTCCAGCCACATTTGAATTCTCGACCCACTTGAAAGAACGTGACCTTGGCAGTGTAATGTCCCTGTACTGTGCTGATAGTCTACCATGAATTTTAGACCCTTTCACTCCTTATGGCCAATTAACCGTATCACTGGTCCGTGTTCTTCGTTTGTACATGTTCTAATGGAGGGGATATTTTTACGCTGCCACTGCCAGCTCACTTCTGTTGCGATGAAGGTCAAGTGAGTTGCATGTCACCACAGTTGTACCAATTTTATGTATGCTTTCACAGAATGTATATGACTACTGCGAAAGTGTTATTTTGAGGAAGATTTGGATAATTTTGACTTAACCTCGTATATTGTGTCCTTTTCAGAACTGCTGTTCGCTTCGTTTGGAATTAAATGATTGAACTAAGTTTGCTGGAAAATGATGCAAGAGCCATTTAAAGATAAAAATCGGCTCCTCATTAAAATATAAAAGTGGAAAAAAAATCCTGATGCATGTTACTCATTTAAGTTTGTGTATAAATGTTGTTCCTGTTATTAAAATTCTCGTGTTATTAATGTTTATGAGGTAGTTACCAATTTAAAAAGGTTTAATTAATTATTAATTAATTGTGTTTCATTTTTAAGGGGTAAGATAATGCTTTGCACCACATAGGCTACTTACATAGGCCACTCATTTATTATTCATATAAATTTCTGCAAGGTGGAGCAGTGAAGTTGTACATCTGTGTAGTTTTAAGTCTTAGGTTACAGTTCATAGCACATGAGAGAGCTACCTGATGTAGTCGTTTCATGTAAAAATATTTTATCCGTGTTCTTGAGTACTCCACTGCAGCAGTTCTTTAAGTTAAGCTTCTTTTTAAAGCGTTTCATCAATTGATTTTCAGCCGATATTGTTATAATTCCAATTGTTAAACATCCATTACCTTTTTACATTGCCACCAGTAACCATTTTCTCTTCAGACAGAAGTAAAGCTTCGTCTAAAATAATAATTTATGGAGAACAAATATGTATCATTTGTGGAAGAGGCACCAAGGTAGAATTATTTCAGCATAGTGATATTAACAATGAAACATCATATCCTTAGGAAAAACTCATCAAACCTCACCATCAAATCCTGTCACCTGTGTTCGTGGGACTATACGAGTTTCCACAACGTAAAGCATGCCAAGTGGCTTGAGGGTAGAATAGAACTAATGTTTGTCATGAGGTCCACTGAGACATAATTACATTCAAAGAATTCTGTGTCATAGGCAGCTGAGAGTTATCACTACAGTCTCTGATTGTAGCACTAATATAGGTTACATTGGGACACTCCATAAGGTGGAGTTACCCAACTCAAGAACATCAAGGTTGTGTTTTCTGCTCCGTAACAGACACAAAACACGAAAGCAGCTGTGGCAGATGGCCTAAACCAGGGATGGACAAACCTCAGCTTGTGCAGTTGATGTGTTGGCGGCCCACCGCTCACTGTTCATTCCAGTAAACTTTTTAACCTACCTTTCACTCTTACCTGGAAAGGAGTGGCTCTGCCCTTAAACAACTTTTGAGTCGCCCCACTCTAAATGGAACAGCGGCAGAGGGATCCATATTTGAAATAATAACTTATTTTACTGAACATTATTTTTGAAGTGGCGCCCTTTCGCAACAGAACAGTTCCAGTAATATGAGATGCACGTGGGTCTGTGGGGAACATCATTGTTTAGTCGTCAGTGGGTTGGGTGTTACAGAGTACATGCTTTGCATCAGTGAAATTCTTCACTTTATGTCATTAGCCCACTAAACAAGTATTATAATAACAAAAGCATAAAAATAATTAAAATGAATATTTGTGAAACAAATGACATCGAATTTTCTTAACTTGCTGCGATCCTTACATAGTCATAGTTATGAGTTTGTGGCCTGTGGTACTAGTTAATCTGAAAAGTCTTGGTGTAAGACATCTTCCCTTTACCAGAATCAAATTACAAAAGAAGGACTCACAAATATGTGCAGGTAGGTATGGGAGGCTTTCTCCCTACCCATTCTGTTTAGTTATTGACTAAATACTGGCCTATGCTGTAACTTTGCAAGGTCTCAGTGTTGCCTTTGGGCTTTGATAAACCAAAACAGCACTCATGTAGCGGCATATTTACCTCCCTACAACAATTGGGCACAGAAGCCGAAACTTAATGAGGAACGAAAAGACAAAAATTATTAACTTCAAGGGGTCACCGTTTGATCTGACATCTATAGTTGTTCATCATTCACACTTTCGAAAATACATATGAGACATAGTTGAAGAGATCCTGTAAGTAACTTTTATTTAAAATGTAACCGAGTTTGGTGGGACTCAGTTAGCTTCACTTTGCAATAACAGAAATATAAAAACTTATGTGCATAATAAAATGCTTTGTTGACCTTCACAGTATCTAGCTTAGGTAATATAATATTCTAAAGTGAATTCTAAAGTGAGCTGCTGTAAAGGTACAATATCTCGAACACTCAGATGATCAAAATGACATTCGTAATGAAAATGTTCAAATGTGTGTGAAATCTTATGGGACTTAACTGCTAAGCTTACACACTACTTAAACTAAATTATCGTAAGGCCAGACACACACACCCATGCCCAAGGGAGGACTCGAACCTCCGCCGGGGCAGCCACGCAGTCTATGACTGCAGCGCCTTCGACCGCTCGGCTAATCCCTCGTGGCCACATTCGTGATAGTAAGGGAAATAAATACACTATGTTAATACCAATGGAGAAGCATATTAAGTAATTTCTATTTTAAGAGTGGCAATCAACATTAATTAAAACTAATTAGGGACCCACACAACAGACATAAAACTGTCAGGGATGTAGCGTGAAGAGAATACTTTACACCTTCCAGAAGGTAAAATACTTTTAAAAATTGTTGGAATTTAAGTCTTTTTTATCTGGTGTTTAATCCATGATACGTTAACATCAAAGTAGAAATTCTCACTGAGAGGTCACAGAAACTGAGAAATTGGTATATACGGGTATGTCTCGCCAAAGTTGTTGACCTTAATAGCTGCCATTGCATAATCATTATATAATTAAATCCCTGGAAATACAAAAAGATAATTATTCCAGACCAGTAGCAGCACAACGAAAAGCTGATCCTGATTGTGAACAGTTTATGAAACACTGTTCCGGTAAAACCTAATACTCAAATGAAACTAGAGTAAGCGCAATTTAACAGAGCATTTATATAAAAACCAAACGTCATCATAAATGTAAAGAAGTATGAAAAACCAGTAAACATCTTTATCAAACGTCATAACCATCATTTATCACATATTCACATTTAGGTACATAAGTAACAAATAAAGTAACTCAATAAAGTATACGACAAATAGATGACTACAGTAGTAGTTATAGAATAAACCACTATCATTCGCTTGCCATGTATTAAAAAAAAAGAAACAAAAGAAAAAAAGGAAACTTAAGTATCATCTTATTCTGTATCCAGAACTTACCTTACAGAATTGCGTAGGCGTTTCATGTTTTGTTTCATATTTATTTATTTCTCGAGATCGAAGGCCTACGGGATATTAATCACGAAGTTCTTTGAAATAAAAATGATCTTGAAATGCCAATAACGACAACAGAAGAAATCAGATTTCCTACAGCACAGAAATAAATTGCAGGAGAGATTTGTACCAAACGATGACTAGTAAGCTTACAACGATTTGTAGTGGTAT
The DNA here is from genome assembly GCF_023897955.1 of Schistocerca gregaria. Classification (NCBI taxonomy): domain Eukaryota; kingdom Metazoa; phylum Arthropoda; class Insecta; order Orthoptera; family Acrididae; genus Schistocerca; species Schistocerca gregaria. Next base: position 39,708,535 of record NC_064930.1, read on the forward strand.
GTGATGGAAACGAGACACATTCTGGCATAATTTCTACGCGTAATCACAGCGAGCAGGAGATAGAAACAAGACGATGGCCACAAGCCTGCACTTTCTATTGTATTTGTAAACAACACAGGCCGAAACTGGGAAAGCGACTTTCAAATAAAAATGTCTCTCCTCTTTGGGAATATGCAAAATGGATATACGAGTACACATTGTGGGCACATGGTTGACGACATATGGAAGTTCGGGTGTGGCGCCTTGCGCGTCGACCGAGCAGGTCATCTTTAACAGACCGAGCGAGGTGGCGCAGTGGTTAGACACTGGACTCGCAGTCGGGAGGACGATGGTTCAATCCCGCGCCCTGCCATCCTGATTTAGGTTTACCGTGATTTCCCTAAATAGCTCCAGGCAAACGCCGGGATGGTTCCTTTCAAAGGGCACGGCCGACTTCCTTCCCCGTACTTCCCTAGTCCGATGAGACCGATGACCTCGCTGTCTGGTCTTCCCCAAAAACAACCCAACCAACCCCTCGTCTTTAACCTCCGCCTCTGCCGCAGCGTCGCTTGTGTTGAAGCTACTCAGTCTTGTTGGTGTATCGGCCGGAGTCACATCGTAGTTGCGTAGCGGAGTTTGCTGTCGTTTTCCTCTTGGCGGCGGTGTTTTCTGCACGCGCCATGGTGTCTGTCGAGTCTCCTAAATCCGTTCCTCGTCGAGCTACTGTTCGTTTCAGTTTTGACAAGAGTACGCGTCGTGTTCAACCTGGCTCCTTAGAAATTCACGATTGGTTGGCTGATGTTATCCGTGTTACACCTGATCAGGTAGATACTGCTTACTTTGATTCTGATTTGTATGCATTCTTTGTGAAGTTTTATGATCCCGTTCAAATGGAAAGACTTTTCTCCTGGCTTGTTCTAAAGTGTTGTTTACACATCGCGATGGTTCCGTTAGTCAAGTCCTCCTTGAAAATGCGGCATTTGAGTATACTCTGGTTAGAATTTATAACCTTCCTCCTGAAGTCGACGGTTCATTTCTGAAAACAGCGTTGCTTCTGTTTGGAGTAACACGGCTTATCCGATGGGAACGCTGGTCAGCACAACGTCAAATGGTTCAAATGGCTCTGAGCACTATGGGACTCAACTGCTGAGGTCATCAGTGCCCTAGAACTTAGAACTACTTAAACCTAACTAACCTAAGGACATCACAAACACCCATGCCAAAGGCAGGATTCGAACCTGCGACCGCAGCGGTCACGTGGTTCCAGACTGTAGCGCCTAGAACCGCTCGGCCACTTCGGCCAGCTCAGCACAACATCGCTTCCAGTGTTATAGTGGTATCCGGACTGTGGACATGTGCGTTAAAAAGAATATTCCTTTGCACTTAACTACACTCCTGGAAATTGAAATAAGAACACCGTGAATTCATTGTCCCAGGAAGGGGAAACTTTATTGACACATTCCTGGGGTCAGATACATCACATGATCACACTGACAGAACCACAGCCACATAGACACAGGCAACAGAGCTCGCACAATGTCGGCACTAGTACAGTGTATATCCACCTTTTACAGCAATGAAGGCTGCTATTCTCCCATGGAGACGATCGTAGAGATGCTGGATGTAGTCCTGTGGAACGGCTTGCCATGCCATTTCCACCTGGTGCCTCAGTTGGACCAGCATTCGTGCTGGACGTACAGACCGCGTGAGACGACGCTTCATCCAGTCCCAAACATGCTCAATGGGGGACAGATCCGGAGATCTTGCTGGCCAGGGTAGTTGACTTACACCATCTAGAGCACGTTGGGTGGCACGGGATACGTGCGGACGTGCATTGTCCTGTTGGAACAACAACTTCCCTTGCCGGTCTAGGAATGGTAGAACGATGGGTTCGATGACGGTTTGGATGTACCGTGCACTATTCACTGTCCCCTCGACGATCACCAGAGATGTACGGCCAGTGTTGGAGATCGCTCTCCACATCATGATGCCGGGTGTTGGCCCTGTGTGCCTCGGTCGTAAGCAGTCCTGATTGTGGCGCTCACCTGCACGACGCCAAACACGCATACGACCATCATTGGCACCAAGGCAGAAGCGACTCTCATCGCTGAAGACGACACGTCTCCATTCGTCCCTCCATTCACGCCTGTCGTGACACCACTGGAGGCGGGCTGCACGATGTTGGGGCGTGTGCGGAAGACGGCCTAACGGTGTGCGGGACCGTAGCCCAGCTTCATGGAGACGGTTGCGAATGGTCCTCGCTGATACCCCAGGAGCAACAGTGTCCCTAATTTGCTGGGAAGTGGCGGTGCGGTCCCCTACGGCACTGCATAGGATCCTACGGTCTTGGCGTGCATCCGTGCGTCGCTGCGGTCCAGTCCCAGGTCGACGGGCACGTGCACCTTCCGCCGACCACTGGCGACAACATCGAAGTACTGTGGAGACCTCACGCCCCACGTGTTGAGCAATTCGGTGGTACGTCCACCCAGCCTCCCGCATGCCCACTATACGCCCTCGCTTAAAGTCCGTCAACTGCACATACGGTTCACGTCCACCCTGTCGCGGCATGCTACCTGTGTTAAAGACTGCGATGGAGCTCCGTATGCCAGGGCAAACTGGCTGACACTGACGGCGGCGGTACACAAATGCTGCGCAGCTAGCGCCATTCGACGGCCAACACCGCGGTTCCTGCTGTGTCCGCTGTGCCGTGCGTGTGATCATTGCTTGTACAGCCCTCTCGCAGTGTCCGGAGCAAGTATGGTGGGTCTGACACACCGGAGCCAATGTGTTCTTTTTTCCATTTCCAGGAGTGTATTTGTGGTTACCAAATCCATGTTACATACGCAGGGCAAGGAAGGAACATGTTTTCTCTGTTACGAGAGCGGTCATCTTAGATCTGATTGTCCGTGCCATTCTACTGTTCTGACGTCGTCTTATGATAAACGTCTTCCTTTAACGTTATCAGACATAGTATCTCCGCATTCAGCTGTCAGTCAGTCTCCAGCTTGAAGCGATGTAGGGACAACATTACCCCCTGCTCCTCGCGAAATTCCACCGTTACCGGCGCGTCCCAGTATGGCCTCTTTCCACGAGGGGACGACGGGTCCTGCAGCGCAAGTCAAACGCCGCCGGACTGACGATGGTACAGATTACGAGGATGCCCCACTCCAGTCTCGTTCTTCTGATACGGCGTTGACAGAGGGTGTCCCTTCTGGCGGTAATGAGTTTTCTACTGATATTAACTGTGACTCTAGTATTACCAGAGAGGACGTAGCTGGTTCTGTTGATGCGGAAATGGGCGTTGAATCTGCGTCCCCCACTTCACCTGCCGATGTGACGGTTCCTGTGAATTCCGATGTTCCCGCAGAGGCGTCGCCTGCTGGTCAGCCTTTACAGTGTTCCAGTGCAATACCACCCCTCCTCCACTTTGAGACGGTCGAGCAACAGGATTCTACGGGTTCCCTTCCTGATGATCAGGAGATGCCAACCGACACCGGCACTGCATTGCATTACCTGTCGCTTCTCTACCTGATGTTGCTGTGGGTCGTTCTCAGTTGTGTTCCCCGATTTACGATAAATGGAGTGGCGATGGTTCCTCTATCAAATCGGAGCATGCCATGCCCGAAACCGCTCCACATCAAGAGCGTATGTTTTCAAGGAGTGGTGTGAAACAGCATTTGCAACCTGCACGTGCAGCGGCGCGTCGTACGAGTAAAATGATAACCGAGGATTCTTCGGCATCTGGTGGAGAGGACTATAATTATACCCTCTTTCCCACACCTCCGGACGTAGAGGAAAGACGGATGTGATGAGTGCTTCTTCCTTAGTGCTGTTTTATTGACCTCACATGTGTTAACAGATGCAGGCATATAATTTATAACCCTCAATGTTAATGGGATACGTTCCCAATTACGGCTTACTGCGTTACGCAAATTTATTTACGATTCCCAAGCTGATATTGTGTGTTTTCAAGAGGTATTATTTGATGTGTCTTGTCTTCCTGGATACTCTATGTTTTTCAGTGTCGCACCTGAAAATTCTACCAGTATGGCTTTGCTTTATTCAGATGGAAATGCTGATGGACTTCGAAATGGTAGATGATGGTCGTGGTAAGGCTGTAGTTTTTATGACCTTACCTTAATTTTTCTTTACGCCCCGTCTGGATCCGGTCGTTCATTTGATAGCGCACGGCATTATAAGGAAGAAGTTGTTTATTTACTCCGACGGAACACAATCAAAGTTTTGTTAGGGGGCGATTTTAACTGCGTCTTACGCTGTGTAGATCAGACCCCCAATTACATATTATGTCGTGAAATTAATGATATGGTGACGTCCTTGCACTCCAGGATGCTTGACTTTGCAGATATCCTACACTGGTGCGGTTTAGGTTTTTTACAGCTACTTCAAGTAGCTTTTATTTATTTTCCCCCATATGTAGTCAGCTTCTAGCGATTGATATAATTCCAGCCAGTTTCACTGATCACTGTGCTGTTTCGATGACTTTTAACCACGTCCCGCAGCGGATCCATCTTTCGCGCCCTTTATGGAAGCTAAACACTCTACATCTCACGGCCCCCTCTCTGGAAGGTATCATCGCAGACATATGGCGGCGGACAATCCAGTCCCAGGCGCGTCATCCCTCACTTCTCGAATGGTGGGTTACCCTTGCTAAACCCCGGATTCGAAATACCCTCAAACATTTTAGCGCTTAAAAGCGGCTGAAATAAGGCACACTAGCGAATTTTATTATGCAGCCCTGCTAAAGGAAGTTTTGGATGTTTTTGTCGTCATTTGTCGCTTACTCAGTTTGCGAGGATTTGACACTGTTGGAATTCCATGGGCTTTGAAGGTCACCCGATATCGAATGCTATAATTTACAGTTTTCTGCTAAAGATAGCTACGATAAGCTGGAAGTCTGTCACGGAAAAGATTCAGGGAGCAATCATTTGACCCTAGTGTCGTTCCGTCTCCCTTCTTCAAAAGGTTCAAAAATGGTTCAAATGGCTCTGAGCACTATAGGACTTAACATCTCAGGTCATCAGTTCCATAGAACTTAGAACTACTTAAACCTAACTAATTTAAGGACATCAGACACATCCATGCCCGAGGCAGGATTCGAACCTGCGACCGCACCGGTCGCGCGGTTCCAGGCTGAAACGCCTAGAACCGCTCGGCCACTCCGGCCGGCTCTTCATAAGGTCTTCTTCATGTGTTAAGTAAGGCTTATTTTATTGCACAAATCTTTCCACTTCCTGTGATGTTAGTTCCTTTCCCAATCGAATCTCTCCCTAAAAATGCTGTTAAACCACTCGCCAATTCCTCATGGTATTGCCTCTGTGGAAGCCCTGTCGGCAGAAATGAAATGGAAGATTGTTTGGTCTAACATCAGCCTCCCGATTTTCCCGATGGAAGCGGCGTCCTCGAGGTACAAAGTTATTCATGATATTGTACCTACCAACGGGCGACTTTTTCGCATTGGCCTCAGTGTTAAAGATCGCTGCAATCGTTGCCATGAAACTGGTACATTAAATCAAAAGTTGATTTCCTGCGGTCATGACCATTGCAGATGGCTTTGCCGACAATTGACTTTTCTCCTCAGGACTTTGCAGGCGGCTATCTTGCGGGAGATTCTCGTGCGTCCCGATTCAACCTTCTCTCCCCGATCGAAGATCAATACCGTCATGTGGCTTGTTGGACGTTATGTCCACGACGTAACGGTGAGTGGTGAGTGGATATGACGCAGATCCTTGTGCCTTTTCCTCAGTATACGGCCACCGCCCATTGGATATGGCTCAGAGGAACGAATGTATGGGCATTTTAAAATTAACGCCCATTCCTTCATATACGTTTTTCTGATTTCACCCTTTTGTATTTGTCTAAATGACTTCTTTTGTTTTATTTCGATTGATTGCCTTCAGTAAGTGCTTCGGAAACAAAAGAGTGAATATTTTGGTTTTTTGAAGGAATAAACTGCCACTTGAGTGAAAGAAAAACTAGCTTCAAGGTAATATGGTTGCCTACCAGGTGCAAGCTGCTTTCACTAAAAAGAAAAAAAAAATATAGACTTGAATTCGCATGTTCGCATACGTGTTTGTTTGTTTTTGTCACTTTTTGGTCCTTGTGTGGGGTTGTGAGTGTTTGGATATCGAGGATGGTTGCCTTCACATTCTGCTTACCAGTGGTAACTGGTGCTTCTGGGGACGGTTCCACGGGATGGCTCGTGGCTGTGTCACAATCGGTACGGCTTATGCTCGATGCTCGAGTGATTAAGGCCGGTTCCCACTACTGCGTGGCAGAGCGGCACGTGGCGCCCCGCGGAATTGCCGTTCCCACCTGGAAACGTCGGACGCTAGACGTAGCCAATGACGGACAGCCACGGAGGTACGGGGAGGGACCCACTGTACCACCCGGTGCGTTCGATTAACTCTATCTTACACCTACATATAGGAAAGACGAAGTTGGGTGAAGACATACCAATTTTTCATTTTCTGTACTCTTTCACATATTTCATTATTCATGTTCTCTGAGTTCACCATAAACAGATTTCAGTACTGCCATTCATAATTGTTCACTATCTCCTAACACATTGAAGCAATGTACCATAAAAGAGATTATTCAGATAGTTAAGCGAGACAAAAATTTAGAATGTGATACAGTAGCAGGGATACGAAAACGGTTAGACTAGGGGGAAGGAATGATAGCGGGAACCACCTGATAGAATTTCCCACAGAGCATAATGTAGTTAACACCAGCAGCTTGCTTAAGAATCACGAAAGAATAATATATATTTGGAACAGAGTTTTCGAAACCACATTTTAAATTATAAGACATTTCCCTGGGCAGACTCAAACCTACAATAATTTATTGGGTTTGAGATGCAGTTTACAATTAAAGAGATAGTAAATGGTAGCAAATTAAGGAGATGGAACTTGAATAAGTCAAGACCCACAGTTTTTCGATAATCTCAAAGCTACTGTAATGCAACGACTGACTGAAACAGAGGAAGGAATCCGCTAGAATACGAATGGATATCTTTGAGAGAGGAAGTGGTGAATGCAGCAGTGTATGTGAACGGGAAAAAGGTACAGTAGAAATCGTTAGATAAAACGTGATATATTAAATTTGACAAGAGGGAAAAGTATAAAAATGCAGCAAATAAAGTAGGCCATGGGAAATAGAAATAGCTAAACATGGCGTTGACAAAAAGTCCAAAATCGCAACGCGATTTTGCACTTGGAAAGCACAAGAGAATGAAAATGAGAAAGAAGAAAGAAAAGTTTGCTCAAAGGAGAAGGAACTGTCAACAACTCACTTGGCAAGCCAGAACTAAGCAAATAAGAAAAGACTAGAAAGTGCAAGGAATGTGTAGAGAAGAGTGGGGCAGGTGTTGTACAAACTAACTTAAGCACAATGTTAGACTCCTCTGAAATGTCTGAACACGCAAGGCAATACTGATCCTACCGCTTAGCTAAGTAGACAGACTGAAGAACTGCAAAACTGTGTTTATAGCATTTGCATGTTTAGAGAAAGGTTTTGACAATCTTAATTAAAACATTCTTTGAAGCTCTGGAGATGTCATCGATAAAACACAGGGGGGACAAGATTATCTACAACTTGTACTGAAACCAAAGTCCATTTCTAAGACTTCAGTCACTTGAAAGGGAAGCAGTAATTGAGAAGGCAGAAGTAGAGAGGATATAAAATGAAGACTGTGAACAGCAAGAAAACCGTTCTGAAAAAGAAAATTTGTTCACATCTGATATACATTCTAATGGTTGAGTACCATTTTACAAAGGTATTTGTGTGGAGTGCAGCCTTGTATGTAAGTGAAACTTGGACGATGAACAGTTCTGTCAAGAAGACAATGGACGCTTTTAAAACGTGGTGATCAATAAGAATGTTTACAATTAGATACGAGGATCGTGTAACTAAAGAAGAGGTACAGAATTAAATAGAGGAGGAAGAGGAAATTACGCACAACTTGACTACAAGAGGTGTTAGTTGACAGGACATATTATGAGGCGTCAAAGAGTGAGGATAAAGGGGTTTGGTGATAGTATTCTGACAATAATCATCTGTTGAAATGCTATTCAACTATTTTATCTGTTAATGTAATCACTGAATTTACTCTTCGATGCATTCCTCCACAAAACATTTAAACCAAAACTGAAATCAGCTGAACACCAAATCTTTCAACGACTGTCTGACAACTACTGTGTTTCACTTTAAGCTTTCTATTTCTATCACTGGCTAGCCACACACAGACATACAGAAAAGGAGAACAGAAATAAACAAACATTAGTTTTCACCATATAATTCTTTAGGTTGGCAACATGTACATAAACAAACCAAACAGGAAAGGACATGAGGTGAACACACTGTAGTTACAACTTCAAATCAGAGTTTTCGGTTATATGTCTACAGCTAGTGACAAAAGAAAAAGAGCGAACATGAAAATGTGCTTATGTCCCATAATGTAAGTTTTAGTTCAACCTTCAGCATGTGACCAGTTGAGGGGATACGCAGATGTCCACCAAAAAGTCGATTCACTGTAAGTAATCAGTTACTCACGAAAAAAAGATGTGAATTATTTTGTAACCTGCAAGTATCACATATCAAAACAAAACTAAACATTCTAGATTGCACCGAAGATGCCTTAAAGTAAAAGTCGAAACACGACTTGAACCAATAAAGTACACAGGATAAAGAAAGAAACGTTTGTTACTTACCAAAGGAAATAATCAGTAGCTGTAGATACTTAGCAAATTACATCTTATATCATACCAGCAAATTAGTTTCGGTTTAACTTCTCATTCCACATACAATTAAATGCCGTTTAAAAAATTCATCTACTCATTCTGAAAATCTGTAATTACTTTCATATCTCGGTAGTAAATAGATTTTGGATATTTATCATGCGACGAAATACGTGACTTTTCACAAGTTATTGTTCACAAAAAGACACGTTTCGACTTCTTGAACCACTTGCGAAACTTGCGGTTGATACAACCACGTGGTTTACGACGAGCAGCACGGAGTACAGGTCGCGTCGCGAGCGGTCCGCGCGCGGTCACCGCACAGCCCGTCCGCCGACGTATCATTCAATATCTCGAGAACGGTGATAGCTATCGTTCTGCTCTCAGCTGTAAAAACAAAGTCGATATGTTGACTAAATTTCATTCCCAATAATGTATTACCGAAAATGAACTGTACGCAAAGTCCAAGCAATGCGTTTTTACCTCAGCACACTCATTAAAATTTTGTGTAAAGGTTATGTAAATGCGATACAGCAAGTAACCACGACGAATATCTAAAAGAAATTCGGTGCCTTATCGAGAGAATATATAAGGTTCTAACACGCACAAGAATCAAATTTTTCTACCAAATAGTATCCTTGGAATCGGATGATAAGCATTTCATAGCTACCGCCGCATCCGCGCTAGCGGTTCGGCGAAAGTTCATGTGGCCTGGGGTCGAATAAGTGAGTGGTAAGATACTTTCTTTGTTGATAGATTCTTCCAATGAATCTCAGTTTGAAAAATACCTTACCTACGATTAATTTTACGTGGCCGTTCCACTTAAAATCGCTCCATACTAGTAAACCTAGATATTTTATGGATGTAACTCTTTCCATTGATTGTCTTGCAATCATATAATCGTTCAACAATGGATCTTCCCGTCTATCTGTTCGCAGGTGGTCAATTGCTAGTCCCTGCTGTTATCTGGAGACCTTCTTGCATATCGCTCCAATTTCCTATCATTGCGACTACTCTATATACGACAGCATCATTCACAAAAACCCTCATGAACTTCCGACATTATCTAGTATGTCATTTATATACACTCCTGGAAATGGAAAAAAGAACACATTGACACCGGTGTGTCAGACCTACCATACTTGCTCCAGACACTGCGAGAGGGCTGTACAAGCAATGATCACACGCACGGCACAGCGGACACGCCAGGAACCGCGGTGTTGGCCGTCGAATGGCGCTAGCTGCGCAGCATTTGTGCACCGCCGCCGTCAGTGTCAGCCAGTTTGCCGTGGCATACGGAGCTCCATCGCAGTCTTTAACACTGGTAGCATGCCGCGACAGCGTGGACGTGAACCGTATGTGCAGTTGACGGACTTTGAGCGAGGGCGTATAGTGGGCATGCGGGAGGCCGGGTGGACGTACCGCCGAATTGCTCAACACGTGGGGCGTGAGGTCTCCACAGTACATCGATGTTGTCGCCAGTGGTCGGCGGAAGGTGCACGTGCCCGTCGACCTGGGACCGGACCGCAGCGACGCACGGATGCACGCCAAGACCGTAGGATCCTACGCAGTGCCGTAGGGGACCGCACCGCCACTTCCCAGCAAATTAGGGACACTGTTGCTCCTGGGGTATCGGCGAGGACCATTCGCAACCATCTCCATGAAGCTGGGCTACGGTCCCGCACACCGTTAGGCCGTTCTTCCGCTCACGCCCCAACATCGTGCAGCCCGCCTCCAGTGGTGTCGCGACCGGCGTGAATGGAGGGACGAATGGAGACGTGTCGTCTTCAGCGATGAGAGTCGCTTCTGCCTTGGTGCCAATGATGGTCGTATGCGTGTTTGGAGCCGTGCAGGTGAGCGCCACAATCAGGACTGCATACGACTGACGCACACAGGGCCAACACCCGGCATCATGGTGTGGGGAGCGATCTCCTACACTGGCCGTACACCTCTGGTGATCGTCGAGGGGACACTGAATAGTGCACGGTACATCCAAACCGTCATCGAACCCATCGTTCTACCATTCCTAGACCGGCAAGGGAACTTGCTGTTCCAACAGGACAATGCACGTCCGCATGTATCCCGTGCCACCCAACGTGCTCTAGAAGGTGTAAGTCAACTACCCTGTCCAGCAAGATCTCCGGATCTGTCCCCCATTGAGCATGTTTGGGACTGGATGAATCGTCGTCTCACGCGGTCTGCACGTCCAGCACGAACGCTGGTCCAACTGAGGCGCCAGGTGGAAATGGCATGGCAAGCCGTTCCACAGGACTACATCCAGCATCTCTACGATCGTCTTCATGGGAGAATAGCAGCCTGCATTGCTGCGAAAGGTGGATATACACTGTACTAGTGCCGACATTGTGCATGCTCTGTTGCCTGTGTCTATGTGCCTGTGGTTCTGTCAGTGTGATCATGTGATGTATCTGACCCCAGGAATGTGTCAATAAAGTTTCCCCTTCCTGGGACAATGCATTCACGGTGTTCTTATTTCAATTTCCAGGAGTGTATATTGTGAAAAGTACCGCTCCTAAACACTCCCTTGGGGCACGTCTAAAGTTACTTTTAAGACAAGCTATTTCTCTCTGTGGGGAATTTCAGTTGTTCAAAAACCTCTGTATATCACAAAGTTGACCTGATTTTCCGTACACTTATATTTTGTTTATTAGATTAAACGGTGGTACTGTATGGAACACGTTCTGAAGGTCAGATAACACCTCATTTACGTGAGATCTTGTATCTACAGCTTTCTGAATCTCATGAATGAATGAAGCCAACTGGAATTCACGCAATCGCAGTTTTTGGAAGCCATAGTAATTCCTACAGAGCAGATTTTCCGTCTCCAGAAATGTCATACTATAAAAAAATAAATGTAAATGTCGTGTGACTAGGGCTTCTCGTGGGGGAGACCATTCGCTGGGTGCAAGTCTTTCGATTTGACACTATTTCGACGACTTGCGCGTCGATGGGGATGAAATGATGATGATTATAACAACACAACACCCAGCCCCTGAGTGGAGAAAATCTCTGACCGAGCCTGGAATAGAAGATGGACCCTTAGGATTGATATTCTGTCGTGCTGACCACCCAGCTACCGGGAGTGGACATGTCATACTACGCAAGGATAGAACATGTTCGAAAATTCTCAGGCTGCAAGTGTTCAAGGGCAGAGTGCATTGTAGCCAGATCTCCATCTCCCCTTCCTCCCATGTGATGTCGTGCGTTATTGCCATATTTCTCATCTCCCTGCCCCCCCTCCCTTCTGATCAATAACGCTGTTAAAAACTGTAGAAACCCAACAATTGGTGGGAAACTCAAAAATTGGCAGGAAGTTCAAAATTTGGTGAAAAATTAAAAGCTAGCTCAGTTGTACTAGTGGGATTCCCACCATAGCAATAACGTCACTGTTGAATCTGGGCTGTTATCCTAGTATAAACTGATGGGAAATTCAAGATGTTGCATCATCTTGCTGAAATTCTAGATGGTTGTTCTGGGATACAGCCAAAGCCTGCATTGTCGACAGATTTTCTGTGCTTTCCCCTGATGTCACCTAACTGAGACAAGGGATGTTTGTTATTGCTGTACGTCAAGCATCTCTGCTAGGCGAAAGATCTTTTACTCCTGCCAGTCTCGGCCTGTCGTCCTAGGAAAAAGACAATTCACTGAAAAAGTCACCCATTCTCTCCCACATGTTCCAGTTCTAGGACAAAAGACATTGTCTCACTAGAGACAAAGGATGTTTACCCCATAAAGGTCCAAGTCTGCTATTCGCAGGTGAGAAAAATTCCGTGCCTGTTAGACAAAGGTTACCTGTCTGAGCCTGTGGGTATGTAAACATGTTTTTCATTATAGAGGTGGAAACCTTTCCAGTGACATGAATAATCATGTAATAATTATGTTTGCCACAGGCTATTATTCATTCACACTTGAAGGGCTATTTATAAGTTTGGTCACTGATAGAATGCACAGGTTTTTCACCCCACAATGTCACACACATAGTATGTGTTCTAAGTTCCGCCAAATGTGGATCTTTCCACTTGTGACATACTAGGAATGCTTATGTCCCTAACACGACACTGGGGAGAAAGAACCCTTCACATTCCATGTCACTGTCCATGGCGCGTGACCATGCCTGCTTCCGGCATACCACTGGCTGCCAACACTGCAGCCCCTGGCTGTGTTTGCAAGGCCACACCAGGTCTCTGCTCTGCTCTCACTGCAGGCACAATATCTCTCCCCCACTGACTCGATCCCTATACACATGCTACTCTTGCGGCGCTGCTGCTGCTACTACCACCACCAGCAGCGAAACCACCCCTCCTCTTGCAAGCTTACGTGAAACCTCGCCCATGGTTTGACTGACGAACACTGGTACAGTATATTTGCTACTCCCAACCACCGTTGGTCGGCAGCTGCCACTCCCCCACACCCTGCTCACTGCTTCACTAATCCAGACCGTCCCAAACTGCATGCAGCCTCAGTGCGACAACCAATGGGACCAGATCTGGTGTATTCTATCCACAGATAAGCAGGCTATTTTACACAGACAGAACAAAATAAGGTTTTTATGCGGTGGCACATTAGTCTAGTGCGATATTCGTTCCATCGATACATATTAACAGTACCAGTACCACAATAAGAACACTCTGAGACGACGAAAGTCATGGGATAGCAGATGTGTACATATACAGATGGCGGTACTATCGTGCTCAAAAGGTGGAAAACGGCAGTGCATGAATGGAGCTGTCATCTGTACTCAGGTGATTCGTGTGAAAGGCTTCAACTTGGTTATGGCAGTACAATGGCAGTTAGAAAACTTTTTAAGCAGAATAGTAGTTGCCACTAGATGTGTCGGAGATTCCATTTCGGAAACCGTTAGGGAATTCAATATTCAGAGATCCACACTGTCAAGAGTGTACTGAGGACACCAAATTCCGGGCGTAACCTCTCACCACAGACAACACAGATCCCAATGGTTCCCACTTAACTATCGAGAAAGCAATGTTTGCATAGAGTTGTCATTGCTAACAGACAAGCAACACTGAATGAAATAACCGCAGAAATCAATGTGGGGCGTACCTCCAACGTATCCATTAGGACAGTGCGGAGAAACCTGACTTTAACAGGGTATGGTAGCAGACGATTGACATGTGTACCTTTGTTAACAACACGACATGACCTGCGGTACCTCTCCTGGGCTCGAGACTATATGGGTTGTACTGTAGATGAGTGGGAAACTGTGACCTGGTCAGATGAGTCCAGATTTCAGTTGGTAAGAGATAATCGTTGGGTTCGAGTGTGCACAGATCCGAGGAAGCCATGGACCCAAGTTGTCAACAAGACACTCTGCAAACTGGGCTGCGTTTATCTTAAAAGGGGCTGTATCCTCAGGTCAAAATGAACGGAAATGGTTATACTCGGCTGCTTGGAGACCATTTTCAGATGACTGTAGACTTAATGTCCCCAAACAAGGCTGGAATTTTTTGAATGGCAATGAACCATGCCTCTATGCCACAACTGTTTGCGATTTATTGAATAACATTCTGGACAATTCGAGAGAATGATTTGGACACGCACATCACCCAACGTCAGTCGCATCGAACATTTATGGGATGCAGTCGAGAAGTCACTATGTGCACAAAATCCTGCACCTGCAACATTTTTGCAATGACAGATGGCAATAGAATCAGAATGGCCCAATATTTCTGCAGGGGACTTCCCAACGATCTTTTTAGTCCGTTCCACGTCGAGTTGCTCCACTGTGATGGACAAAAGTGGGTACGACACAATATTAGGAGGTAATCTATGCCTTTGGTCGCCTTCGTGGAAATAGTACTCCAGTACAATCTTAGTAACCCTGCATGCACGACAGTAGCTGTCACTGCCGCCAGATCAGTGCTGCCACTACTCAAGTACTGGTTAGTTTTCTAGTTCTACTGTCCCTGTTAATACATACCAATAAAACGAATATCGCACTAGACCAATCTGTTACCTCTCTATCCAATGGGCAAGTAAATTTCCACTTTATTATAATATTTTCTTTGTAATGGTAAACAAATTGATGGTTTCTACCGATACTGGATGTCGAATGGAGGACGTAATGAGCTGACTCCAGCTACACAATGCAAAAGCTAAACTTCGAATATCTGCTGAAACAACGTGGAATCTGCGTCTGACGACCCTTAGGAAAGACACTTTTTATGTATATACACTGAAGAGCCAAAGAAACTGGTACATCTGCCGAATATCATGTATGGCTCTCACAAACATGCAGAAGTGCCGCATCATGTTGTGGCATGGACTCGACTAATGTCTGAAGTAGTGCTGGAGGGAACTGACGCCATGAATCCTGCAGGGCTGTCCATAAATCCTTAAGACTGGTGAGGGGATGGGGAAGTCTTCTGAACAGCACTTTGCAAAGAGTCGCAGATATGCTCAATAATGTTCATGTACTGGGGGTTTAGAGGCTAACGGAAGTGTTTAATTTCAGAAAGATGTTCCTTGAGGCACTCTGTATCAATTGTGGACGTGTGGTGTGCCGCATTGTCCTGCTGGAATTGCCCAAGTCCGTCTGAACGCACAATGGACATGAATGGGTGGAGCTGATCAGACAGAATGCTTACATAAGTATCACCTGCCAGAGTCGTGCCTAGAGGTATCAGGGGCCTCATATCACTCCAATTGCACATGTCCCACACCATTAAAGAACCTACAATAGTCTGAATAGTTCCCTGCTGACATGAAGGGTCCTAGGTTTCATGAGGTTGTCTCCATACCCGTAAACATCGATCCACTCGATACAGTTTGAAACGAGGCTCGTCCGACCAGGCAACACGTTTTCATTCATCAACAGTGAAATATCGGTGTACGAAAGTGGGCCTTCAGCTCCGAAAGCCCAAAACGATGATGTTTCGTTGAATGGTTGGCATGCTGACACTTGTTAATGGTCCAGCATTGAAATCTGCAGAAATTTACGGAAGGGTTCCCGTCTGTCACGTTGAACAATTCTCTTCAGTCATCACAGGTCCCGTTCTTGTATAACACCACATTCAGACTCACTTAAATCTTGATAACCTGCCATTGTAGCGGCAGTAACATAACTATCATCTGCGCCAGACACTTATTGTGTTACATAGGCGTTGCAGACTGCAGCGCTGTATTCTGCCTGTTGACACATCTCTGTATTTGAATGAACTTGCTTATACAAGTTACTTCGACGCTTCAGTGTACATATGATCTACTCTGGTAAAACATGAAAATCCACTTAACATGTTTTTCAACTCACTGTTATTCGTTCACAAAGAAAAATGGCTATTTATAATAAACCACCTATTCTCACTCGGCAGGATTTTAGATTTTCAAGTTACTCCACAGTTACAGATAAATTTTGCGGCATCAGAACAAGACGATTTATCATATAATAGTAATTAATGAATATTAAGATGTTGTGAGCAAGATGTATGAAACAGGCGAAATACCCTCAGACTTCAAGAAGAATATAATAATTCCAGTCCCAAAGAAAGCAGGTGTTGAAAGATGCGAAAATTACCGAACAATCTGTTTAATAAGCCACAGCTGCAAAATAATAACACGAATTCTGTACAGACGAATCGAAAAACTAGTAGAAGCCGACCTCGGGGAAGAACAGTTTGGATTCCGTAGAAACACTGGAACACGTGAGGCAATACTGACCCTACGACTTATCTTAGAAGAAAGCTTAAGGAAAGGCAAACTTACGTATCTAGCATTTGTGGACTTAGAGAAAGCTTTTGACAATGTTGATTGGAATACTCTCATTCAAATTCTAAAGGTGGCAGGGGTAAAATACAGGGAGCGAAAGGCTATTTACAATTTGTACAGAAACCAGATGGCAGTCATAAGAGTCGAGGGACATGAAAGGGAAGCAGTGCTCGGGAAGGGAGTGAGACAGGGCTGTAGCCTCTCCCCGATGTTATTCAATCTGTATATTGAGCAAGCAGTAAAGGAAACAAAAGAAAAATTCGTAGTAGGTATTAAAATCCACAGAGAAGAAATAAGAACTCTGAGGTTGGCCAATGACTTTGTAATTTTGTCAGAGACTGCAAAGGACTTGGAAGAGCAGTTGAATGGAATGGACAGTGTCTTGAAAGGAGGATATAAGATGAACATCAACAAAAGCAAAACGAGTATCATGGAATGTAGTCTAATTAAGTTGGGTGATGCTGAGGGAATTAGATTAGGAAATGAGACACTCAGAGTAGTAAAGGAGTTTTGCTACTTGGAGCGCAATATAACTGATGATGGTCGAAGTAGAGGATGTAACATGTAGACTGGCAATGGCAAGGAAAGCGTTTCTGAAGAAGAGAAATTTGTTAACATCGAGTATAGATTTAAGTGTCAGGAAGTCATTTCTGAAAGTATTTGTATGGAATGTAGCCATGTTTGGAAGTGAAACATGGACGATAAATACTTTGAACAAGAAGAGAATAGAAGCTTTCGAAATGTGGTGCTACAGAAGAATGATGAAGATTAGATGGGTAGATCACATAACTAATGAGGAAGTATTGAATAGGATTGGGGAGTAGAGAAGTTTGTGGGACAACTTGACCAGAAGAAGGAATCGGTTGGTAGGACATGTTCTGAGGCATCAAAGGATCACCAATTTCGTACTGGAGGACAGCGTCGAGGGTAAAAATCGTAGAGGGAGACCAAGAGATGAATACACTAAGCAGATTCAGAAGGATGTAGGTTGCAGTAGGTACTGGGAGATGAAGAAGCTTGCACAGGATAAAGTGGCATGGAGAGCTGCATTAAACCATTCTCAGGACTGAAGACAGCGACAACAACAACAAGATGTTGTAACCATGGATTACACTGAGTCTTAACTGGCAGAACCGAGTCAGGAAGTAAAGAAACTTCAACGCGATTTTCATACATTGTTGTTACATTATCAACCACCACCGATAATGATTTACGTTGTTTTTCAGTGTAAAATGTCTTGTTTAGCCATAGTAGGTTCTGCATAGAGCTATAGCAGCAATTTTATTCAGTAGATTCACCATAATATCATTGAACGAGAGGCTCCACCTAAGCAATTAACATCATGTAAGGATCTTCAGTACCCTCCCCTATTTCTATGGGCATAGTGTGCTATGGTTGCATGGCTTAACTCATTTTATTTGTTGTTTACAGATGACGTTGTGCGGTATTGCCTGATGGAAACGTCTGAATAGGAGTACATTTCTATTTTCAAGTGTTAAACCGAGCAGTAATTTTCGAAACACAGCGTTATTGAGGTACAGAAATGTTTGTTAAGTCAATATGCCAAGTTATCAGTTGAAATAAATGTAGCATGTGTATGACACCAATTCCATTCTTTTTGCTATACAAAAACTCTGTATTCTAGGGTATCATGTAGTATCCAGTCTGACAGGGGGGACGAAACATCCCCTTCACAAGAACTTCATTGTAACTGATTGGTCTAATACTGTTGCAAGAAAAGGATTTATTAAAATTCTTGACCGCGGTTTCGGTATATATAAATATACGTTCATCAGAAGTAAAATATCTAAAATTACATCCTGCAATGGATATTAACAAAAGCCACAGTGGCATCGTCAAACGATAAACACAAAATCAGCTCAGCATCGTTGTCCGTATTTAAAATACAGTATATAAAAGGCAATATTGTTGGCAGTGTAGTCTTGTTAACAGCGGTCGGTGCAGTTCTAGGCACTTCAGTCCGGAACCTCGCGAGTGCTACGGTCGCAAGTTCGAATCCTGTCTCGGGCACTGATGTGTGTGATGTCCTTAGGTTAGTTAGGTTTAAATAGTTCTGAGTTATAGGGGACTGATGACTTTAGATGTTAAGTCCCATAGTGCTCAGACCCATTTGAATCGTTTGTTAACAGCGCTATTCTTCGCAACTAACTGTGTACAGTAGCCACAAAATGTTCGTCACAAGTTCATTAGACGTCACTACTGCAGGCCTACCCATGTTCGTCAGATACATAATAGTAGAATACGAAATAAAAGAATAATACAATAGGTGGAGTCTATAGTTGGATATACAAGTGTGTAAGTTATTACAATTATAAAATAGAACAGATTACAGTGTGACTACAGTTAAATGTAGATTCTTAAGAACGAAATGGTTAAGACCATATATATAATTCTGATAAGGTGTGGTGGTCATTTTATATAAAAATATAATGACATACCTAAGGACATGAAACTAAAAGAGTGACATCAAAGGATAAAATAAACAGATAAAAAAGCGAAATTGACGAAACAACAGACTGCAGTAAGTAATCAACGCCCTTTGTTGGTGTCGACATAAGAATGCTGCTAAGGAGAGAAGTGGCTAGAGGAACTTAACCACCAGAGGTTGTCTCGTAGTCCCAAGAACAGAACATCTCACCAGTCAATTAGTCGGATGATCTAGTTAATACAACATTTTGTATCCTGCCTGGAAGGCGGTGCGTGGGTACGAGCAGGAAAAGGTGAAAATCTCTCGGTACTGCAGTCTGAATTAAAATCTTCTTTACTTTAGCAACAAGAGTAATACATAACTTTGCCCTGAGGTGCGAAGCTGAAGCGAATTGCCTCAGCCGCCTGCTCTTGATCAAATCGGCTGAGTCTACAGTCGTGCTCGTAGAGCTGGTCTGCGCCTGCTAGAGGGCGCTGTCGTCGTTGTCTGTCGAAGTGCCAATTTAACTCGAAGCTACGCCGTGGCATCCTAGCTACCGATACCACAAAATATATGAACAGAACAGTTATATTTAAACATGAGGGTGATACGCTTAACGTAAAAAATGAAGTAAATATGTAAAGAACTGCATACTAGGTAAACGTTAAGGCAAGATGTGTATAACAGAATTTCAACGACTAAAGTAGGACATTGTCAAACAAAGCAAAGTAGGCATTGGGTACAAAATCACTGTGCCCACTGAGTACCATTACTGGCTCTCGTTTTCTCGCTTCATAAATTTCAAGCTCTTCTATCAAGTCTCAATAGTCCCTACTGTATGATCAGTCTCTGGTCAGTTGAATTCCAAGGCCGTTTTGTTACATGACTGTAAATGTACCTTAAACCTCAAATTAAAAGAGTGTCCGGTTTGGCCGACATACACTCCTGGAAATGGAAAAAAGAACACATTGACACTAGTGTGTCAGACCCACCATACTTGCTCCGGACACTGCGAGAGGGCTGTACAAGCAATGATCACACGCACGGCACAGCGGACACACCAGGAATCGCGGTGTTGGTTGTCGAATGGCGCTAGCTGCGCAGCATTTGTGCACCGCCGCCGTCAGTGTCAGCCAGTTTGCCGTGGCATACGGAGCTCCATCGCAGTCTTTAACACTGGTAGCATGCCGCGACAGCGTGAACGTGAACCGTATGTGCAGTTGACGGACTTTGAGCGAGGGCGTATAGTGGGCATGCGGGAGGCCGGGTGGACGTACCGCCGAATTGCTCAACATGTGGGGCCTGAGGTCTCCACAGTACATCGATGTTGTCGCCAGTGGTCGGCGGAAGGTGCACGTGCCCGTCGACCTGGGACCGGACCGCAGCGACGCACGGATGCACGCCAAGACCGTAGGATCCTACTCACTGCCGTAGGGGGGCGCACCGCCACTTCCCAGCAAATTAGGGACACTGTAGAGAGGATATAAAATGTAGACTGGCAATGGCAAGGAAAGCGTTTCTGAAGAAGAAAAATTTGTTAACATCGAGTATAGATTTAAGTGTCAGGAAGTAATTTCTGAAAGTATTTGTATGGAATGTAGCCATGTATGGAAGTAAACATGGACGATAAATAGTTTGGACAAGAAGAGAAGAGAAGCTTTCGAAATGTGGTGCTACAGAAGAATGCTGAAGATTAGATGAGTAGATCATGTAACCACGTAGGAGGTATTGAATAGAATAGGGGAGAAGAGGAGTTTGTGGCACAACTTGACAAGAAGAAGGGACCGGTTGGTGGGGCATGTTCTGAAGCATCAAGGGATCACCAATTTCGTATTGGAGGACAGCGTGGAGGGTAACATTCGTAGAGGGAGACCAAGAGATGAACACATTAAGCAGATTCAGAAGGATGTAGGTTGCAGCAAGTACTGGCAGATGAAGAAGCTTGCATAGGATAGAGGAGCATGGAGAGCGGCATCAAACCAGTCTCAGGACTTAAGGCCACAACAACAATGGGCATCATGGCATATGAGGCAGACCATCTGATAAAATCATTGTCACAACCAATGAAAAATAATAAAAAACTGCTCTCATGGTCGTACTTTCCACAAAATATAAAACTGAAGTCACCAGATAAAACTACCACTGCTCTCCTAACATCGGTCGGCATCAATACTGCCCCATTCCACGCAGGCTCACCTGCTGTGTTTCTAGCAGTTCACGACCGGCCACCAGATAGCGCTGTCCTCCAAACAGCGCATACACAGTCCCACGGTATAACCACTCAGTACTACTAAAACACAAATTTACTATAACTGCTTGTTACATACCCATACTGAGCCCACATTTGCGCATACATTTCCTGTACATACTACAATCACTATAAAGTACGTCAATTATATAGTAAAAGCATCTTAGGCACAGACATTATTCATTAGCGCCTTACAAAACTACATATTTTAATTTACCTTTATTCACATGAGAACGTCAGAAATATGCACACAGAAAGCTGTTCATAAGTTAGGTACAATGTGCCGAGCGATAAAAACCTGTATGCTGGGCGGTTCCTGTCCAGGCACTATGGTCTTAGGTACTGTAAGCGCTAAAGAAGAACATATTCACTTGCTACAAAGTCTCTCACCATCTGTACATCCGTTACGAGCAAGGTACGAATCAACTACTAAAACCTGCATAGGCACATGCAATTAAGGAATGCCAGGTCAAAAGCAAACCGAAGGGCACAAGAATAGGGGCGAAATGACATGCGCACCAAGACGCACCGTGACTCCACGTTCGCTCCCATGGGACTGTGTATGCGCTGCTAGGACAGCGCTATCTGGTGGCCGGTGGTGAACCGCTAGTCACAGCAGGTGAGCCTGCGCGGAAAGGGGCATTGATGATGCCGACCGGTGTTGGGCGAGCAGTGGTAGTTTCATCTGGTGATTTCCGTTTTATATTTTGTGGAAAGAACGGCCATGAGGGCAGTTTTTTATTATTTTTTATTGGTTGAGACAAATATTTTATCAGATGGTCTGCCTCGTATGCCATGATGTCCATATGGTTTTATAAATGTTAATCCACGTTTCAGGTATGTGGTTCTGTAATAATTGTAATGTATATAGTTAACTCATGTAAGCCCTCCCTCAAACCTGTTATCTTATACTTTCACAGAGTTGATGATGGCAGCTTCAAAGTGCTGAAACCGGTCGGTCATCTAATAAACGATTGAAGCGATCGTGGCTTTTCAATTATTTTAAAAACAGAGTGATTGTCCCACGACAGACCATGTGTTCACTGAAAAAAAAAAAAATAAATAAATAAATAAATATTTATCACAGTTACTACAATGAGTCCTGTACTCTCCAGAGTCATCAAATTTGTCATACACACTTATCGGTTTATGTTTCACTTAAAGTTTTTGGGATGCTGCTAATTTGAAAGCCACATTACATTTCCAAACGTTTCTCCATTTGCTGAGACATATTTTCACTGGAATGGGATTCATTATTTCTTTATTAGCTCTATTTTCTGGATGAGTAATCGTTTGCCTGATGTTTATTTTTTTCGGTTTTTGAGCCCATTGTAAGAGCATATGACATTATTTACAGAAAAGCCATTAGCTATAGGAACTTCGGTTAAAAATCTTAGTTCATTACATATTTCATTCTTGATAAAGATAGGCGATAGAGCCAGTGAATCACTCACGTAAAGAAGGCATTTTTATATCGTGAAGGATGGTGTAAACTGGTGTTAATGATACTATGTGTTATGTAAGTTTCCTGAAACTCAAAAATTTGTGTTTGTTGTCCACTTTCTTATCAGGAAATCAACGAAGTTTCCTTTTTTGGTGCATGTTGCATATTACTTGGGAAAATGCGTTAATCTCGTGGGTCCCACCATCTCTTAGTAGTTAAATCTTGGCAACATACTGTTTATAATGAATGGTGTTTTTCCTTTAGCTGTAGCAACTTGACAAAATTTCTTGTTGTTGCGAACTGAATAGCATTGCACGGAACGTACACAGTATATGTACTGCCATTAAATTTGGTACATTGAGTTGCGGCACTGTCTGGTCAGGAAGTACCAAAGGGCTAGTACATTCTGCAAAATGAAACATCAGGCGTTGTTGTCATTAATTATAGGGGAGCAGAAGTACTTTTGGTGTTAACACTGTCAGGTCTTCTCAAGGCACATTGTGTGTTCTGATGTTATCTACATTATTCAAAGAATTCGAAAATACTATTTTGTCAATCAACTTGACTAAAAATTAAAATAATTTTTTGCCTTATGTAAAACAAGCAATCACGAATTGAGTCTCTCAGTGACCATACTACCACGGAAACAGAAGATGACAGACAGGGTCACTGCCACAGAAACGGAAGACGACAAACAGAAGGTGAAATATAGGGCTATCATAAATGAATCATTCACTTCCAGCATTCTTAATTTTCGGAAATATTACATGTACCAATATGACTGGATGGCATTGTGAATTCAGCGCCTTGCCAAAATGCCGACAAAGCAACGGAAGACTTTTCGTGTTTTGGAACATGCGAGGTATTTGACCAAATGTGGCAGCTGCAACCGTGGAGCGGGGTGGGTGAGAGTCCAAAGAAGACAACAGTTGGCACAAGGCGCGAACTGTAAATACGGCAGCAAAGTGTGTGGAAGACCATGCGTCGGCGGTTACACTTCGACCCATACTACAATTAAAAGCGGAAGGTTACGGCTGGAGCCAGCAGATTCGCGCCCCAATGGAGGGACTAGTTGAGGATGGACATTTCGCCTCCTTGCTGATATTCAGCGACGAAGCAACTAAGACTTATCTGAAAAAGTTTATCTGCGCAATGTGAGAGTGCGGTGTACTGAAAAACCTTATGAAATTGCCTCTCATGAACGACATCCGCCGAGGGTTTATGTTTTCAGTGCAGTGTCGCAGACAAAGCTGAATGGGCCGTTTTTATTCTGTGAGGGAACTATGGCGTGTACCTCTTACGTCGATATGTAGCAGTTGCGGTTGTTTGCGCAACTGATTCCGAATTCCAGGAATTTCATCTTTCATCAAGACACCCGTCCCTTACGGGATGATCGAAGTCTGACGCTATCCAAAAGACAAACTTTTGCATCGCTGGATTGGCTGTAGGGGTGGAAGATGATGTTGCTGTGTTCCCTTGGACCTCCAGGTCGCCTTGTGACTTTTGTCCTTAGCGGGTTCATCAGTGAACCGTGTTCACGTGTCCCCACTGCCAAGAACACTGGAACAGCTCAGAGAACCCGTGAACGTTCCTGTGCTCACCACTGGCAGGATGTCGCTGCATAAGTTACGGAATGATCTTGACCACCGCTTGGGCGTGTTTCGTGTAACCAGAGGGACACTCATAGAACGTTCGTGGAGTTAAAAATGCCATCTTGGTGAGTTCACCACTCTGTTCACTCATCGATCGTATTTGTACACGCAATACTTCCCAAAATGTGGCTATCTAAAAACAAAATTAATATTTTACAGTATTTTCAGAAATTATCTTACAGTGGAAGATGGTAATACGGCTCCTCGTTTCAGTCTTCGCACGAACGCCGGAATGGCAGATGTAAGGTGGCTGCGGAATATAGGTTAATCTGAAAATCTACAACAGTTAGAAGGCGTCGGGACCGGATGATATACCTGCAATGTTCTACTGGGATTGCGAGGGAGAACTTGCTGCACCCATCCCAGTAGCAGTTCACTGCACGCCACTGGATCAACGAGTTGTACCAAGCGACTGAAAAATGCTGATCACTGGCGTTTTCAACAGAGGTCAAAACGGACAAATTAAAACGACAAGTCTGGGAGGAAACGCCGCCGACGGCGTGAAACGTGCCATGACACAGCCCTCAGAGCTGAAGTCCAGACGAAATTCGACGTTCACTGGCGTCTGCCCGGAACCGCTTTATGCCCTTTGTCGGTGCTCCATGTCGACATTCTGAACACTACGTGACAGCCGAAGGGGCAAACACACGGGCCGTCCCCGCGTCTCGTGTCTGCCGACATACAGAGTACAGCAGGGCAGGCGTGTGTGGGTGTTGCTCTACTGACTGAGGGAGAGAGGTTTGCGGAGCGGTTACCCTGTTACTGTTTGGTCGCCGTATGACGTTAGTCCTCTGGAGGAAAGCTCTTTACAATGGTATAGGAAAGCTATGAAGTTCCAGTGAAAAATTACTCTGTGACATACTTCGGCAGCTGTAACTATTAAATAAATTTCATATTGCAATTAGATCGTATGACACATCGTCCACTGCTCTTTACAGAAAACCGCTGCTCGATTGTTTTTAGTCGTTGTGGACAATAGTGGGCCAAGGTTCGTCTCACCCCAATCTCCATTGTTGCAAAATTTATTCAAGATGGCGGTGGTTTGTCATCCAAGATGGCGGCATGTAGACTTGGCAACAGCGCATGACATCATCCAAGATGGCGGCTTTTGGCGGGACAATTGTGCTACATCCAGTAACATAACCTCAAGAAGAAATGGCGGGAATTTTGAATTTTGGAGGGAAAATAGGCCAATTGTGCTACGTCCAATAACCCAAGCCTCCAGAAGAAAAAATGGCGGGAAGTTTGAATTCCAACAGGATAATGTATGCAAAAACCGTACTTCTCTTTATTATTATTATTGATTATCATTGATTATAATTTATTAACATTCATTATCATTTATTATTATTCATTATCATTTATTATTATTTATTATCATTTATTATTATTTATTTTTATTGACCTGCCTCCACTAGAAAATTCCCTCCAAATTCAAATTCCAACACGATAATGGTTGCAAAACCTTACTTTTGTTTATTATTCATTATCATTAATGAACATTCATTATCATTCATTGCCATTTATTATCATCCCTATCATTTAATATTATTCATTATCATTTATTATTATTTATTACTATAGGCCTATGTCCACTAGAAAATTGCACCAAATTCAAATTCCAAACACGATAATGTCTCGAAAACTACTTGTATTTATTATTATCATTTATTATTTATTCAAGAGGTCCGATTTTCCTGGCGAGAAAGCCATTTTCCTTACATCCATAACAAAAATCTATCACAAGTTCTAATACCAACACCATATTTGTCTGCATGTACAAACTTTCTCCGTAACTTATCTTTTTTCACTGGCAGCCTATCATAATTACGTCAAATAATTAACTGCACTTATAGTAACTTAAGCCACATCCTTTGATTTTGCAGGGGGGAAGGGACTGAAGACTTTATTCCTAGGAGTACGGTTATCACTTGTTCTCCAACACAGTCGGCACACACATCTTTCACATCGCAGTGCAGTCACCACGAAATCTGCGCTCCAACTGAATTACACTCCTGGAAATGGAAAAAAGAACACATTGACACCGGTGTGTCAGACCCACCATACTTGCTCCAGACACTGCGAGAGGGCTGTAGAAGCAATGATCACACACACGGCACAGCGGACACACCAGGAACCGCGGTGTTGGAAGTCGAATGGCGCTAGCTGCGCAGCATTTGTGCACCGCCGCCGTCATTGTCAGCCAGTTTGCCGTGGCATACGGAGCTCCATCGCAGTCTTTAACACTGGTAGCATGCCGCGACAGCGTGGACGTGAAGCGTATGTGCAGTTGACGGACTTTGAGCGAGGGCGTATAGTGGGCATGCGGGAGGCCGGGTGGACGTACCGTCGAGTTGCTCAACACGTGGGGCGTGAGGTCTCCACAGTACATCGATGTTGCCGCCAGTGGTCGGCAGAAGGTGCACGTGCCCGTCGACCTGGGACCGGACCACAGCGACACACGGATGCACGCCAAGACCGTAGGACCTTACGCAGTGCCGTAGGGGACCGCACCGCCACTTCCCAGCAAATTAGGGACACTGTTGCTCCTGGGGTATCGGCGAGGACCATTCGCAACCGTCTCCATGAAGCTGGGCTACGGTCCCGCACACCGTTAGGCCGTCTTCCGCTTACGCCCCAACATCGTGCATCCCGCCTCCAGTGGTGTCGCGACAGGCGTGAATGGAGGGACGAATGGAGACGTGTCGTTTTCAGCGATGAGAGTCGCTTCAGCCTTGGTGCCAATGATGGTCGTATGCGTGTTTGGCGCCGTGCAGGTGAGCGCCACAATCAGGACTGCATACGACCGAGGCACACAGGGCCAGCACCAGGCATCATGGTGTGGGGAGCGATCTCCTACACTGGCCGTACACCTCTGGTGATCGTCGAGGGGACACTGAATAGTGCACGGTACATCCAAACCATCATCGAACCCATCGTTCTACCATTCCTAGACCGGCAAAGGAACTTGCTGTTCCAACAGGACAATGCACGTCCGCATGTATCCCGTGCCACGCAACGTGCTCTAGAAGGTGTAAGTCAACTACCTTGGCCAGCAAGATCTCCGGATCTGTCCCCCATTGAGCATGTTTGGGACTGGATGAAGCGTCGTCTCACGCGGTCTGCACGTCCAGCACGAACGCTGGTCCAACTGAGGCGCCAGGTGGAATTGGCATGGCAAGCCGTTCCACAGGACTACATCCAGCATCTCTACGATCGTCTCGATGGGAGAATAGCAGCCTGCATTGCTGCGAAAGGTTGATATACACTGTACCAGTGCCGACATTGTGCATGCTCTGTTGCCTGTGTCTATGTGCCTGTGGTTCTGTCATTGTGATCATGTGATGTATCTGACCCCAGGAATGTGTCAATAAAGTTTCCCCTTCCTGGGGCAATGAATTCACGGTGTTCTTATTTCAATTTCCAGGAGTGTAGTTCAAATCCGCGACACCCCCTGGCCAGTGCGCGGAGACACTGCCGACGCCTGTCACATGAGGCGGCCGGCCACTCGCACTGCGCACATCTAAAAAAAAAGAAAAAAATGGCTCTGAGCACTATGGGACTCAACTGCTGTAGTCATCAGTCCCCTAGAACTTAGAACTACTTAAACCTAACTAACCTAAGGACATCACACACATCCATGCCCGAGGCTGGATTCGAACCTGCGACCGTAGCAGTCGCACGGTTCCGGACTGCGCGCCTAGAACCGCGAGACCACCGCTTTCGGCTGCGCACATCTGCTGAGTTATTTTGTGAGCGGATCTAGAGGCTCTGCTATGCGTTACTAGGATAATTTACGAAACGGAGTGTATCTACACAACTGTGTGACGAATTATTTAGTAGCAGTTTGCTATTGTGTGTCCTGATATTATGATTGGGTGTGTGTCTGTGGGCTGTGCAACATGGCCCAGGGCACATCTGGGTGGGTGTTTTGTGATAGTGTGATAGATATACTGTATGGTTAAATAAGTTGTTCGAAAAAATAAATAGAGTGCTCTCAATGATTACACGCGCTTGCAGCGCAGATGAGAGTGATTGGTTTTCTGTCACCATCTCGGTTGCTTGCAACTAGTAAATGTTTTCCTGGCCGCGTTAATCTTGTGTGTCAACGAGCTATGAGCTATTCTGACAATAGACGTGAAGGCAGGTCCAGACATGTGACACTGGCATTATACATGAGAAGAACAATGCAGCTTTCACAAGTTTGGGAGAGGCGGGTGCCCTTTCTGGTCGGCTGTCACGAGCGCTCGGAAGCTGAACTTGGCTGGAGACTCTGGAACCACCTTCCCCACCGACCGCACGTGCGCGTGGCCTGCCCTGGAGCATAATCTAAGACGCATAGGCGATATCAATTTCTCTGGTGTTAGGTGCGAATGCGACTGTGTTGAGATCATGTTTGTGGGAGGCCGAGCAGAGACTTTTGATCGATTTGGCAGCTGGGGGTGTTTGGGCGCGTCTGCTGCACTATTTTGCGAGCATGTCTGTGCACTGTGCGGTGCTTTATTTGGAGAGTTAAGTACAGAGCTCGTCTGCTGTTATTGTGTACTGCATTATTTAAGAGCCGTTTGCTATTGTGTGGTGAAATTAGGCGTTGTGTACGTGTTTGTGGCCTGTGTCAGATAACCACAGTCAGATCAATGCTGGCGTTTTGTGACAAATATTCTCCACGACTAAATAAAACGGCTCCAAATAAATAGAGTGCAGCCCTACCTTACTTCCCCTAGCAGCACAGCGCAGTGTAGGTGGTTTTTGCGCAAAAACTGCAATCTGGTCAGACTGTGAGTGAGTCAACAAATAACTGGACAAATTTATCTGTAGAGGAGGTGTCGAGGTCTGGATTGGAATGAATATCTTGGTGGGTGTGGTTGTGCTGCCATGTGTAGTGCACTTCTGGAGTTCAGAAACTGCCCTATGTCAGCCTCACATATCGAAACCTATGAGATGCAAATGTTTCAAGTACACTCTTTCCACCTTCCATCAGCTTATGGACTGAAATTATTTCAGAAAATTAGGAGTTGCTTGGCTATTCGGACGTAAATGTTTTGTATTATTTACAAGCGGTTTGCATGTCTGTAGGCTGTGCTATGAGTTATTTGTAACTGTTGACAATTAGCAAGCGTGTGTCTCGAGCATTATAAATGAGTTCTGTAGGAGTGTTTTGCAGGTCTGTATTGTGTGAAACATGTCGGTGTGATACATATACTCCATTCCTAAATAAAGTAAATTGGTTCCTCCATCCATGGGCCTAGTGCAGGGTGAGTCCTTTTACGTGAAACATGTAGGAAGAGGCTGAGTGGTGGTTGCTTAGTTTAGTGGAGATGAGCTTGATTTGCAACAATTTTCTTAGGTTGGTGGCGGGAGCGCAAGTGAGCTTTGTTTATTGGCAGATTTCAAACTTGGCGCTGGTTCGTAGGGAGAGGTGGTTGTCTGGTCCTCGAAAATTAGTTGAAATTAGTTAGTTGAACACCTTTGCATACATGTAGGAAATTATAAATTGAATTATTTAATATGAGTAAAAACGAAATGGAATTAAGTTCTTAGGTATTTACAGAAGACTATGTCCATCGTGTGTATGGAAGGTGTGTGACGTAAGCGGGGCGGCGGCGCAGCGATTGTACAGTTATTCCGTGCGCATTAGAGAGAGTCAATTAGTGAGCGTTCTAGTACGGTCCAAACGTGCTGTTACATAGTCGTGGCGGATTCCACTTTCGAGCAAACTTTGGCGCCAAAAGTGTGGAACTGCGTTCTCGCTCGCAGAGGGACACGTGGTGGACGGTGAGAGGTCGGCATCGACAGGTTTGAATGTGCCCAGGATATCAACTTTGGCGCCAAAAGTGTGGCAGGGACCGTTGTGTCATTCAGCTCCGAGGCAAACAGTTTTGGTGGGAAACGTGCGGAGTCGACGAATACACATGGTGAGCGAACAAAGGACCGCTGTGGCGCCAAACTCGGCAAGTTCCAGCGTGTCCTGCGAAAACATGTTCACGACATAGGAGCGATCGCTGGGTTGCCCCCCCCCTCCCCCCCCCCCCCCCCCCCCCCCCCCCCCCCGCTAGTGGCCGGCCGCCTCACGTGACAGGCGTCGGCAGTGTCTGCGCACTGGCCTGGAGCTGGCAAGGATTTGAACTAATTCAGTTGGAGCGCAGACTTCGTGGTGACTGCACTGCGATGTGAAAGATGTGTGTGCCGACTGTGTTGGAGAACAAGTGGTGACCGTACTCCTAGGAATAAAGTCTTCAGTCGCTTCCCCCCTGCAAAATCAAAGGACGTGACTTATGTTACTGTAAGTGCAGTTCATTATTTGACGCAATTATGATAGGATACCAGTGAAAAAAGATAAGTTACGGAGAAAGTTTGTACATGCAGACAAATATGGTGTTGGTATTAGAACTTGTGATAGATTTTTGTTATGAATGTAAGGAAAATGGCTTTCTCGCCGAGAAAATACGACCTCTTGAATAAATAATAAATGATAATAGTAAATACAAGTAGTTTTCGAGACATTATCGTGTTGGAATTTGAATTTGGTGCAATTTTCTCGTGGAGGTAGGCCTATAGTAATAAATAATAATAAATGATAATGAATAATATTAAATGATAGTGAATGATAATAAATGACAATGAATGATAATGAATGTTCATATATGATAATGAATAATAAACAAAAGTTAGGTTTTGCAGCCATTATTGTGTTGGAATTTAATAATAAACAAAAGTAAGGTTTTGCAGCCATTATCGTGTTAGAATTTGAATTTGAATTTGAATGTGTACATTACTGTTGGGAATCTTTCCATAGGCAATCAACAAATACGTACGTATAGAGTGAGTATATGTTTGCATTTATAGGACCCATATCACTCCTTCATTGTACACATTATGTACGTACATGCAACCAACGCATTTTGCGTGTGACTGACGTATACACTGACAAAGACCCAAGTAACGTTAACAGGTTGCGTGTAAGTGTTCGAACTCTAAAATTAGATCTCGAAGTACATTCTACGCAGACTCAAGGACGAAAAACCACTGCACCAATGCTTCATTCTTCTTGCCAAATAATGCTGAGAAATTTATATATCAGTGTTCTGTAACACGTCAATACCTAGAGTATGGTGAGCTATCAGTGTTGTTATTAATTAACTTGTGATTCACATCTAATCGACCCTTAGTTCACTTATAGCATAATTGAACCTTGGTTCTATTCTTTATGCATAATTCCTATTACAACTTCGAAATGTCATAGCAAGCGATCTAATGTTCTTTAAAGCGCAGTTGGCCCTCTACTTATATCTGACTTGCACAGATAACATAATTAATTTTAGTTACCACTCACGAATGAATCCGTCTCTCGTTTATTTGCGGTTAAAATGCTGAATACTTACGCAAATCTAGTTACAGCAAGTACTGTTCTACTTACAGTTTAACAAAATATGCCCTCGACCTTCATGCCTTCTTTCTTTTGTCGTGTAAATTTTGCTAACTCCAAGCAAACAAGTAAACTGCCAAGTCAGAGACGTAATTTTAGTCTTCTTATCTATCAGTTTCAAATGGCAGTTTTTCTTTGTCTTTTCCTATTATGAAGATTAGTACTAAATATTTTTATACATATCGCCTGCAAAAATTAGTTATTTCCTGTTTTTACTTTGTTACATCATTAAAATATGCAAATGATCATTACCGACTACATAGACGTAAAAGGTGCCAATTGTATTCGTTGACGGTTACTCTCTAAAGCGGCTAAAAGACAATCAGTATCATCTTTGTAATCTCTGTTTTCGTAGGTGTCTTTAAAAATTTTCTTAAAATTTCTTTCTATGGGACTCGAGATTAATTATGAAAAGTCTGTTTACTTGAAATCAGAATGAGAGAGGTGATTTTTAATTTTTTATTGATCAAATCTTCATTGGAGGTTTATTATCCTTATAGCAGTTTATCGTAGGCTGAGTACCAACAAAGCTAAATACTCAAACCAACAACGATAGTGAATAACAATGAAAAATGCAAAGAAACATGATGATATTCTTGACCGAAGCCGCTACTATTCGGTCGAGCAGCTCCTCAATTGTCATCACGAGGCTGAGAGGACCCCGAAAAATGCCAACAGCGCATGGCGGCCTGGATGGTTACGCATCCAAGCGCCGGCCACGACCGACGGCGCTTAACTTCGGTGATCTCACGGGAACCTGTGTATACACTGCGGCAAGGTCGTTGCCTGACTAGCATGATATGCAAAGTGTATTTACACAAAACCCTTACCGGTTTCCGATTTTCAAAAATCCATTGTGAGATGGCTTTTAACAGCTGATCAGTACTTGTGTTAATCGCCATTTAAAAGAATATTCCTTTCTGTAAAAAATATCAAATCTTCACGATCGGTTTTTCTCTGGAGATGTGAAATTGTCGAGTAAATTTTCCCATGCAAATTACTACATCGGAGCTTTGTGTTCGGACACCACACTACTAAATCAAAGGCAACAGTGAACTTGACTAGAGATTCAGTAAGCCTTCAATGAAAAATAAATAAACGAGGAGCAGAATCATTCGTGAGCGGTAACGAAAATTATGTACATTATGTGTACAAGTCAGCGATATGGTCGAGGTCTATTTGCCCTTTAAAGACCTGTATATGAGTTACTATGGCACCCCGTATGTTGTAATCGGAATTTCAGGTAAGGGATACTATAAGTGAACTGTCTGTAAGACGTGAATTACAAGTTAGTGAATAGCAACACTGAGAGAAAGTTAATGAATAGCAACACCATATGTGTTAGAAAGCACTATGATATATAAACTACTAAGCATTATTTGGCAGGAAGAATAAAGCCATTGGTGTATTTATTTTTCGTATTTGATTCTGCATAGAATGAAGTTGTAGATTTAATTGTAGAATTCGAACACACGCTACCTGTTAATGATGCGTGGGTCTTTGTCGTTGAGAACGTCAGTCAGGGGCTAAATTGCGCTGGGTTGCGTGTACGTACTTAATGAATAGTGTACTGGAAAGGAGTAACATAGGTCCGATTCAAGCAGGCGTATATTTACCATTTACGTACGTAATCGTTGACTGCTTACAGCGACATTGCATATGGTGATGTAGGCAATGTAGATACTAGCCTTGATGTCACTACATAGTTTTGGCACTGTGTGACCAGTTACTACAGAAGTGCTAGTACATTCTGTGAATGAAATATTAAGCGCTCCAGTGATTAACTGGAGAAGCACAGGAGTACTTTGATTGTTAACATTGTGAGGAGTGTCCCTTGAGACATGGCGTGCGCGTAGATAATATCTATATTATTTGAAGAATTTGTAAATACAGTACTGTCAACCTATCTGACTAATAATGAAAAGAACTTTTGGCCTTACATAAAATCGGCAAGCTGAATACTTAGGCAAATCTAGTGATACCAAATACTGCACTACTTACACTTTAATCAGAATACGCTCTCGACCTTCACGCCCTCTTTCTTTCGGCCTGTCGGAGTGGCCGAGCGGTCCTAGGCGCTACAGTCTGGAACCGCGCGACCGCTACGATCGCAGGTTTGAATCCTGCCTCGGTCATGGATGTGTGCGATGTTCTTACGTTAGTTAGGTTTAAGTATTTCTAAGTTCTAGGGGACTGATGACCACATCAGTTAAGTCCCATAGTGCTCAGACCCTCTTTCTTTCGTCGGGGGCCGGCCTTGTGACCGAGTGGTTCTAGGCGCTTCCGTCGGGAACCACGCGGCTACCTCGGGCATGGGTGTTGGCTTTGTACTGAACATAAGAGCAAGGAAAATAAATCCCTCGAAAACTCGTGATGTCCTTAGGTGAGTTAGATTTAGGTAGTTCTAAAGTCTAGGGGACTCATGACCTCAGATGTTAAGCCCCATAGTGCTTAGAGCCATTTGAACCATTTTCTTTAGGCGAGTAAATTTTTCCAACTCCTAGCATTAAAGTTATCTACCAAGTTAGAGATATACTTTTAGGCTCCTAATTTGTCAGTTTCAAACAGCTATTTCTGTATCTTTTCCGAGTATGTAAATTGTGGTGTCACTGCCAGAAACCACACTTGCTAGGTGGTAGCCTTTAAATCGGCCGCGGTCCGTTAGTATACGTCGGACCCGCGTGTCGCCACTATCAGTGATTGCAGACCGAGCGCCGCCACACGGCAGGTCTAGAGAGACTCCATAGCACTCGCCCCAGTTGTACAGCCGACTTTGCTAGCGATGGTTCACTGACAAAATACGCTCTCATTTGCAGAGACGACAGTTTAGCATAGCCTTCAGCTACGTCATTTGCTACGACCTAGCAAGGCGCCATATTCAGTTACTACGTCTTCTGAACAGATACTATTGTGAATCATGTACCGTCAAGAGCGACGTTCATCATTAATGGATTAAAGTTAAGTATGAAACTAATTACGTCCGCTTTCTGAATTCTCATTCCTTGTCATGTTCCAGACCTCACGTCAGTATAGTTCTTCCCTCTTCACGCCAGCCTGCGTGAGTTAAACGCGTGCATTTTGGCCTCTTCTAGTAACACGGTGTTGGCTCTTCTGCCAACACTACATAACTTAGTATTGAATACTTCGCCTGTACAAATTATTTCCTGTTTTTACTCGTTCACATCAAAAAATATGCAAATGATCATTAGCACGTAGATAGACGTAAAACATGCAAATTGTATCTGTGGCCGGTTACTCTCTAATGCGGCTGAAAGAGAATTACTTTCATCTTTGTAATCTCTTTCATGTAGGGGTCTTCCGAAATATTTTTCTTTGAGACCCAAAATTAATTAGGAGAAATTCTTATTTCAAACGATAATGAGGGAGCCGATTTTTCATTATTTTGTTAATGAATTCTTTGATGTTTATTATCTTTACAGCAGTTTATCGTCAACTGTGAACGAGTGGTGGCAAAGCTAAAACAAAGATAGTGAATAATACTAAAAATGCGAAGAAAAATCCAGGCGCGTTCTGTGTGGCCGTAGCCTAACAGATACCTGTCCACATTCTTACACACCGCGGCGAGGTGCGGATTTCTGTTTAGGAGAGGAACTGCTGGGAGAGAACCCACGACCCCTTACGTCGGTCCAGTACGGTCAGGGTAGAGGAGCCGACACGGCGGTCAGATACTGTCCCACCATGTGCAGGCACCACACAGGAGGTCTTCAAAAAAGGTGTAATAACAGGTGTAGCAGTATCCATTCTCACAGTACGAAATGTAATGCCCAGTCTTCACATGATGAATGGCGCAGTTTTACTGCATCCATGCGAAACTCTGCAAACGTGGCTTTTCTCCAACGAAATATTTTCGACAAGTCTGAAGAAAGCTACTAGGGCGTCAACTCTTGACAGTTTTGTGTGGTGATCCACAGAGCTGACCTTACTGTAGTTAGTTTCTTACCGTAGTTAGTTTCTTACTGTAGTTAGTTTTTTACTGTAGTTTGGTCTGCTTCTTACTGTAATTCGGTTTGCTTCATATTGTAGTACGGTTTGCTTCATACTGTAGTTCGGTTTGCTTCTTACTGTAGTTCGGTTTGCTTCTTACTGTAGTTCGATTTGCTTCTTACTGTAGTTCAGTTGGCTTCTTACTGTAGTTGATTTGAAGCGGCAGAAATTAAACAATATATTTGACATTAAAGTAAGTGCAGTTTGCGGGCTTGGCATTGTCATATAGCTATATTTTGCGCTGTTTTATTCTAAGATTTCGTACCTATAACTACGAGTTTTCGAGTGATTTTTTCCCCTAGCACTTATGTTCAGTACAAAGCCACTAAATGTGGCACCAGTGCTCCGGTAGTATAAAACTGAATACGGGTATGGTCAGTGTCTTCTGCATCAACGAATCACAGCACAGATAACAGCCGCTTACTAGGAACTGTTTAAAATGACTGGCGCAGAAACGACGTTTACTGCAGATACTGCTGCCACAAAATCACAATACCGGCCGTCGTACTCGGCGCAACAGAACAGACGGTAAAATGTAAGTTGTCATATTTCTTCGAAGATGAAATTTCATTCAGCAACTCAGGTTTGCCTAATAGGTATGAATAGAAGTCAGTGCAACTGCATTTACTGACGTTTATACAGGTCAGTAAAATACACTTAATGCTCCTCACTGTAAATCTATTCCTCTCATCTGTCCACTGTGATGATAGTAACTGAAAAGTCTTTCAACATTTGCATTGTGGGCAGGGAGTGAAAAGTACTGCGCTATATTAAGCGATTCTCTGAACTGTTCATTACACTGGTAAGATCTGAAAAACCTACACCATTTTTCATGTGCCATCAACTGATTCCGTTGTTCACTGTCTGTATCCACTTGTTGTTTTACAAATGACTGTATATGAACTATTTCATCAAATAGGAGGCTGTCATTTACTAGAATGCCCTCTTCATTTAGCCACATTAAAGTATTTTCAACTACTGACCATTCTGGTTGTTCTGTGAGCATCATCCATGAGAAAACTCAGCTATCCCCTGTAACCATGAGGATAAATAGTCTGCTGAAGCATCATAAAACGTTGATACTGCTATGTCAAACTTCTTAACAGACTGGTCATCACAATCATTCAGCAGTTTTTTTACACTTAGTGGTATAAAGTGTTCATGTTTCCTTAAATTTAGACTTGTCAAAGCTTTATTTAAGGCTGGAATTATTCTGTTTCTCAATGCTCAGATTGGATTGTTAGAAAATACTTATTTGTGAATGTGCAAAAAGTAAATACCATTCATTTACAGGATCACTGAAAAACTCTTTAACATTGCAGGGCACTTTGAGCTAGACTGTGACAAAAAGTAAGATTTCAAAGGTTCAAACATTTTCAAGATCCTTTCTATGGCTGGCAACAATGAAAGTAAAGTAAATTTTTGTAAGTGACGCCAACAAATTCACAGAATTCAGTGACTTCTGCAACATGAATAGAAAAAATATGAAAATAGCTGTACAACTTCATGACAATGCAGTCAATGTCAACAGGTAAAACATCACAAGCACTCTGAAGTGTGTTATGAACAACATGTGCTGGAGAACCTATGCCAACAATGTTAGTGTCTTAATTTTTTTTTTCAGATGTGTGAAAAAATTATTACCCTCTCCCTTCATTAACCCCCCAAAATTACAGTTAGTATTGTCTGCACCAAGTGCAACACACTTTGAGATGATACTGAATGTATAACATGAGAAAGATAATTGGAAATTGTTTCAGACTGTTCGTTCTGCACTTCATCAAGATCAAGCAATTTCGTCTGCAGTCCACTGTCATTTAAAGAAAGATACTGAACTATCACAAGAAAAATTTTCTGATGCCCATGGTTGCTAGCATCAGTAGATACGAGGGCTATGCCCAAAATTTTTAGCAGAATGTGAGAAAAAAATTATTTGCAAAAAAACGTTTACAACTTTTCAAAATGCTCTCCATTAGTATGTATACTTTTTTTTCATTCTCTGAAACCACTTAGAAAATGAGTCAGTCCAAGCTTCTTTTGGGATGCCACTTAGTGCACTCTCGTACGCTGCAATGGCCTCTTCATCTGATAAAAATCGCTGCCCTGCAATTTTTTCCTTAGTCTTAGGGAACAGAAATAAATCACAGGGCGCCAGGTCAAGTGAATAGGGGGGATGGAGTAACACTCGCACATCTTCCTTCTCCAGAAAGTCCATCGTTCTTTCAGCTCTGTGTGCAGATGCATTGTCGTGATGCAGCAGAAGGTGCTGACACTTGGACTTTGGCTGCTGTGACTTCCATGTGGCGATGAGTTTTGGAAGACAATCGTTCACGTACCACTCAGCATTGACTGTACGACGTGTCTCCTAGGTCACAGAGGTGAGATGCCGAATCTTTGTGAAAAAAGTTGCCACCATCTTTTTCGTCGAACTTTTATGGGTGGTTCCTCCCCTGGAAAGCACCACACAGAAGACTGTCACTTCGTTTCAGGTTCATAATGGTAGACCCACGTTTCATCACCTGTGACGATATTGCAGGTGTCTTGGCACTTCCCTCCATTGAATTTTTCGAGCATGAAACGACATCAATCCACTCTCGCCTCCTTTTGGCTTTCTGTCAGGGAATGTGGCACCCAACGGTCACATCTCTCAGTTAGGCCTAAGTGACTATGAACGGTGGTCGGTGCTGCTGTTGATCCAATATTTAGGCTCCCTTCAATGTCGCAAAATGTAAGATGTGGATCGTCTTTGATCATTTTCCTCACAGCATCAATGTTTTTAGGAGTCACAGCTGTCGCTGACCGACCGGAACGAGGTTCATCTTCAATTGACTGCCGACCCCCTCGTAAAACTCGCGAAACCAATTTCCAACTGTGGCCCTACAAGGGGAAGCTTCACCAAAAGACGCAGCAAAGAAGAATGGCATTCTTCGGCACTTAAACCCTCTCTATAATAGTAAAAAATCAAGGCGCGAAAGTCGTGGCGCAACAGCTCCGTCCAGTACCATCTCCGACTCAGCACTGCCTGTGCTTTCTTACCGCGATGTGGGGGGATCACCGCTAGCCAGGGGCTGCGCGCGCATGTCCCAAAGGTCGAAAAACATCGCTCTTTCGAATGAAAACAAGCCCATTGTCCTCCGCCTTACGGTTTACGGGCTGCTAAAAACTTTCGGCATAGCCCTCGTATTGAAAAGTATTTTGCACTGTTTACAGCAGCTATTACCTGTTTCTGGGAATGCGGAGCTATAACATTGTTGATAATTGCTTCACACATTGTTCTTACACACGAAACATTTTCTGCAATCTTAGAATCAGGAAAAAAATTTTTGTTTAGTTGAACACTGCAGTCATTAGAACGATAGTTTTGGTGGTGTTTAACAACATGGAATCACAGGGTTCCATCTGCTGCAGCTACGTTTTTCTGTACCTGTGTATTTTAAGTTACAAAATATCTCGTCATTTTTTGCGAGGAACCTGCCGATCTAAGATTCTCACGTTTCTCTGATTCCATATGATACTTGATCTGCAACACCGCCATCAGACACGGATACAGCACCGTTACATACGTTACATTTTGCTGAACAGTCATTGTCTGTAGCAGTGAAGCAAGGAAATTTCCTCTGAAGCTCTTCCGAAAACTTTGATTTTCGTTTCAGCGTGGTAGCACTTGACGAAACTGATACTGAGTTCTGACAACAATGGCAAGCAAAAGCAAATAAAATAAGAGTACACAACAATTATAGTGCTTAAGCTGCACATTATCAGGGGGTACCAACGTACGAAATGTCAGTTGCAAGAGTTTCAATTGACAGTTTATAAAATCGACACTCAGAAAATATTTTAATCACTTTGTAAATGTCTGAAAATAATCCTTGAAAATCGGGACAAACTGCTTGTTAAAAAAAAAAAAAAAAAAAAATAGCCGGTACATATTTTTGAGCCTCAAAAAACGGGAAAATACTTGATAATGGACGATCGTATCCGACTTGCACATGCGGCATTGTGTAGGTAATTTTCGTATTCGTCAAAAGTCTATTGTGCCAAGCATCGTTAGAGTTACACTGCAAAGCACGGATTCGTGTCAAAACGTTGGACCAGGGTCATCCCTGTCGGTGGTAAAAGAGACTGAGCGAACTTAGAGGCAACTGGAGGACGGAACGGCTTATTCGATATGTCACAGGAGGCGTGTACTGGGCTAGTGTGCTCGCTTCTTGGAGGATTAAAAAAGAAAAAAGCCAGCTGAAGCGCGAAGGTCACAGCTTGCAGCGTTCTTTGCTGGCGGCTGGGAGAGGGGAAGGGAGGGGAGGGGGGGCATCAGGGATCACGTGAGGTGAGAGCCGCTGCCCCACCACTCCTGGAGCACTCGGTCGTGATGCGATGCTCAGTTGCTTTCCTGCATCAGGGAGTGTGTGTGTGTGTGTGTGTGTGTGTGTGTGTGTGTCGAGGCATAACCTCTTAAGTGATAAAAAATGTTCTGCAGTGTGTCACAGTCCCGCTTTGCTTTTTGACAGTGACAGTTCCACTTATTTTTCGTAGTTGTTATGCTTGGAATTTACATAATACATGCAATCTAATTCGTAGCATTTCGGTCGAAGAATGTAGACAATGTTTGGTTTGCGACTCGAGGCCGTAAAATACTGCGTAATGTGTGGCTAACCTGTCGAAATCCCTCCTAAAGCTGAAGACAGCGTCGTGTTGTATTTCCAGTCTCGTCTGACGTACTTACTTACGTGTACGATACATATCACGTTCTGCTCTCTCAAGTGTGGAACCTTGGCATACAAAAAAATGTTGCAACTATTGCCGGTAGTAATATCTCGAATTCAGTATAATGTGCGGCTAAATACAGACTGCTATTGTAACTGAATAGCCTCCAAAAACAAGGTTGTAACAGACAAAAGCATTTTTTTTCCAGGAAAAAGGAAAACATTATATTGCATAAATGTTTATACTTCTAAAGTCAAAATTGTAATGAAACAGTTCTACTGACTTCGTCATTTGACTGACAAGCACTTGTGAAGGCCACACATAAACTAAAAAAGAAATAACGGAAAAAATAACATCTTCACAAAGAACAAGTTTTTAACCTTACACATAAGGACAAGGTTCTAAACAACAACAATATATAAAGGATTGTATTTAACCACAGTATTCAACAAAATCTTCTTATGAAATACTGTGAATACTAAATTACTTTCTCTGCATCGTGATGACTGGGTGTTGTGTGATGTCCTTAGGTTAGTTACGTTTAAGTAGTTCTAAGTTCTAGGTGACTGATGACCATAGATGTTAAGTCCCACAGTGCTCAGAGCCATTTGAACCATTTGAACTAAACTACTATAGATCTGTCAAATTTTATGTGCAGCGCAGAGCAAATTGTCATGGAAGTTATTTCTTATAGTATGCATTATCCTTAGTTCATTTATAAATAAATCTGTACATTAAAATGTTACTCAACCTTCACTTCTTCATAAAATTGTTTCAGTTCCACTGGAATATAGTTATACATATCCATTACGTCATTCAACTTCCCTGCTTATATTGGCAACCGCTGAGACTAGAGAAAAGGAATTTCAGTTTGTGGCACACTATAGGGCTTACACAGAATGTACTGCGAACCCCTCGTGATTGTTTTAAGGTGGAATATGAATGCTACGGTTGTAATACATTTTGACTGATTTTCATGCGAACTCTTCCTGGATCATCTGCAGATATCAGCATACAATGTGATGAAGTTATTTTAAGTTCGAATAGCTTCTCGGCGAATGTTCCAGATAACTCAAAAGCCCTCAGGCTGCATATCACATAGGAGGAAAGGTTTCATCGCCTTGCTGAAGTGATAACTTCTACCCAGTTCATTGCTTTATAGTACCCTTCGGCCTTTGAATGACGTAAGCTTCCTTGAATTTCAATAGCTTGTCTTTCATCTGTCTCTGCTGACATAATACCCAAGAAAAACCTGTCCCAGTATGAGCAAGAATCTGCTCTTGGCAGACTACATCTCAGATTGAAACACGAGTGCCAAATCGCTTTATTTGTGCATTGATTGCACTTGTATTCAGAATGTTGTTTTCTAAACATATCTATCTTTTTTAAATTAACACCAGCGGACAAGCAACTCTTTTTCGGAGATGTGGCGACTATGACTTTCCTGTTTTGACAATGATCGTATGTGATTTTGTATAGCTTCCCATGATGAGGAATAGTGGAATGTCGATTTTTATGTTTGACCCTCTTGGCACAGAACGACTCCCAAGTCTTGATTTTCTCTTGCAATTTCTGTATTCTACGAGGAGGTGTGTTATAAACATGAAACAGCGTCTTTTGACAGACCCTGTGTCACCTGACGATACTGTTAACAAATAAAGAAAACTGCAGTGTCTACGACAAAGATGTTCAACCTCTCTTCCTTTAATGTGCTCAAGTTCAACACAGTTTGGTCCTGACAGTGGCGACTGTTGATTGTAATTCCAGGTACAGAAGTCTTTAACCAGTTTGTATCCAATGTAATTTGTTAATATTGTTGTTGTTGTTGTTGTTGTTGCGATCTTCAGTCCTGAGACTGGTTTGATGCAGCTATCCATGCTACTCTATCCTATGCAAGCTTCTTCGTCTCCCAGTACCTACTGCAACCTACATCCTTCTGAATCTGCGTAGTGTATTCATCTCTTGGTCTTCCTCTACGATTTTTACCCTCCACACTGTCCTCCAATACCAAATTGGTGATCCCTTGATGCCTCAGAACATGTCCTACCAACCGATCCCTTCTTCTGGTCAAGTTGTGCCACAAACGTCTCTTCTCCCCTATTCTATTCAATACCTCCTACGTAGTTACATGATCTACTCATCTAATCTTCACCATTCTTCTGTAGCACCACATTTCGAAAGCTTCTCTTCTTGTCCAAACTATTTATCGTCCATGTTTCACTTCTATACATGGCTACATTCCATACAAATACTTTCAGAAATTACTTCCTGACACTTAAATCTATACTCGATGTTAACAAATTTTTCTTCTTCAGAAACGCTTTCCTTGCCATTGCCAGTCTACATTTTATATCCTCTCTACTTCGACCATCATCAGTTATTTTGCTCCCCAAATAGCAAAACTCCTTTACTTCTTTAAGTGTCTCATTTTCTGATCTAATTCCCTCAGCATCACCCAACTTAATTCGACTACATTGCTTTTGTTGATGTTCATCTTATATCCTCCTTTCAAGACACTGTCCATTCAATTCAACTGCTCTTACAAGTCCTTTGCCGTCTCTGACAGAATTACAATGTCATCGGCAAACCTCAGAGTTTTTATTTCTTCTCTATGGATTTTAATACCTACTCCGAATTATTCTTGTGTTTCCTTTACTGCTTGCTCAATATAAAGATTGAATAACACCAGGGAGAGGCTACAACCCTGTCTTACTCCCTTCCCAATGACTGCTTCCCTTTCATATCCCTCAACTCTTATAACTGCTATCTGGTTTCTGTACAAATTGTAAATAGCCTTTCGCTCCCTGTATTTTATCCCTGCCACCTTTAGAATTTGAAAGAGAGTAATCCAGTCAACATTGTCAAAAGCTTTCTCTATGTCTACAAATGCTAGAAACATAGGTTTGCCTTTCCTTAATCTTTCTTCTAAGATAAGTTGTAGGGTCAGTATTGCCTCACGTGTTCCATTGTTTCTGCGAAATCCAAACTGATCTTCCCCGAGGTCGGCATCTACTAGTTTTTCCATTCATCGGTAAAGAATTCGTGTTAGTATTTTGCAGCTGTGGCTTATTAAACTGATTGTTCGGTAATTTTCACATCTGTCAACACCTCCTTTCTTTGGGATTGGAATTATTATATTCTTCTTGAAGTCTGAGGGTATTTCGCCTGTTTCATACATCTTGCTCACCAGATGGTAGAGTTTTATCAGGACTGGCTCTCCCAAGGCCGTCAGTAGTTACAATGGAATGTTGTGTATTCCGGGGGCCATGTTTCAACTCAGGTCTTTCAGTGCTCTGTCAAACTCTTCACGCAGTATCGTGTCTCCCATTTCATCTTCATCTACATCCTCTTCCATTTCCATAATATTGTCCTCAAGTACATCGCCCTTGTATAGACCCTTATATACTCCTTCCACCTTTCTACTTTCCCTTCTTTGCTTAGAACTGGGTTTCCATCCTTTCATTTGTCCTCTAGCGATCCCTGCTTAGCCATTTTGCACTTACTCTCGATCTCATTTTTGAGACGTTTGTATTCATTTTGCTTGTTTCATTTACTGCATTTTTATATTTTCTCCTTTCATCAATTTAATTCAATATATCTTCTGTTACCCAGGGATTTTTACTAGCCCTCGTCTTTTTACCTACTTGATCCTCTGCTGCCTTCACTACTTCATCCTGAAACGTCCCC
Source organism: Schistocerca gregaria (assembly GCF_023897955.1). Lineage (NCBI taxonomy): Eukaryota > Metazoa > Arthropoda > Insecta > Orthoptera > Acrididae > Schistocerca > Schistocerca gregaria. Next base: position 39,752,604 of record NC_064930.1, read on the forward strand.
TTTGAAAAATTATTACAAGACTGTGCTTAAACTGAAACACAATATTTTCTAGCGCAACGCAATCTGACTTTCAAAAATCCCTACAAAAGAATGGCCCTGACTAACAATAATCTATACGTTTCACAAATCACTTACCTCACAAAAATCTTCGTTACTCAAGCTACTGCAATACAGCGAGCGCCACTACTGCCAGCTAAATAAAAGATGCAAACTACTGAAGGCACTAACTACTGATAGGCATAGTTAGCAAATGAAAGATTTTAATAGAGAACAAACAATGTATTTACCTCACTAGTCATAATATATATAGCAGTTCATGACACCAATTCTTACAAATTTCAAAACTCCGCCATCTCTCTCCCCACATCCACCACTGCTGGCAGCTCACCTCCAACTGCGCAATGCTATGCGCTGTTAGCATCCAGCTGCCGCTGCTCAACACTACAATGGCAGGCAACAATGCAAACTAAACACAGACTGCGCACGGCACAGCCAGTGATTTTTATACAGAGCGCTACGTGGCGACGGCGTTACCAATAAAAAAACCTAAACAGCTTACTTACATAGCCCCCATGCTCCCCACAAAAAAATTTACAAATTGTTTTGGGCAGTGACCAGTATAGATTTGAAAAATTTTTTCATAATTACAATGACAAAGAAATGAAATGCACACACTTATCGATACAATTTTGGTCAAAAGCTAAAATTTTCTCACAGTCCATAAAGACAGTCCTGATCATTCATCAAAGTAAAATTGCAGTGTTTTTCTCAAAGTCTGAGTAGTAAAAGAAAATGCACTTGGAAGTAATGGATTTCTAAGCAGTCTTGCAGAAGTAGTGTTGTCCTTCCAACAGACAGACAGTGCTGACTCTTGACATGCAGACAGTTAATGGGCCACAACAGAGCAAACCCACTGTAGTCCTGGTAGAGATTACGGTATTGGTGGGCCACCAGAGGTGCAGACCCACTGCAGTCCTTGTAGAAATAATGGTATTGGTGGGTCATCAAAGGTGCAGACCCACTGTAGTCCTTGTAGAGACGGCCAGCAGCCATCTGCTTTACTGTGCAGGCGCACAATCACCATTGAAGAGTCTTGCGGATATTATAGCAAGTCCATAACCACCACTTGTGTACTCAGAAAAATTGTTTTTGAAATGTCCTTAGAACCAGCAATGCTGTTATCCAGTCCCTTACTGAGTTATTAACACACGTGCAAACACTATCAGTCCCTACTTCTCACATATTGTCCATTTACTATGACCAACAGAAACGTGTGCAGTGAAATGTAATTTACAAGTTACTTAATTTGATGAACTGGTGTCAATTACAATTTTATAACATAAGAATGCAATAACAAAGGTACAAAATATATCATTAAAGAACATAACAATACAGATAACATTTGTAGTAGTACAGGCTTTACAAAAGAATCGAAATAGCAAATACATCAGTGTTACAAAAATTACGACATAAGTACATACATAAAAGATCAGAATAACTTTTGAAACATCAACTTCACACATGAGCATTAGAACAAAACAGAATAAATAATGTGTAAACAACTTTACAAAGTAAATAACATGTTATTAATTCAAATTATATTTGAGGATAACAGTATTCCTCATCATAGTGAACATAGCTTAGTATTAGAAGAGAAAAAATTCTATGAACAGTACTCAGAGACAGGAAGAAAACAAATACACAAGGGTACACAAACACATAGTGGGATAACACAAAGAAAGGACAGGGTTTGTTTTACTGCAGTATTTTGCAAACAAAACTTTCTTTACTTCTCGGAGATCTCCCTTCGTTCTTCATTATTTCCAAAAAGTCCTATCTATACCTGATTTCTGTACTTTTTTCGTATAACTTCTCAATGCATTTCTTCCAATCCATCGCAAATCATTCTCTTATATAGGCTACCCCCTCTTAAGCTAACTTAAATCTACTGAGCTCAGATGCTTAACTAAGGGATGAGGCAATGCAGCAGCACAAAACAATTTACACAAACAGCTATGTTAAAAAATGGAAATTGGCAAAAAAAAGACAGCAACATTACAACTAATATAAGGCAATGCGCAGCAAGTAAGAAAAATAAATCAGTAATAAAATTGGCTTAACCTAGCAATAAAAAGTGACATTCAGTAGCACTATGAATGGTAAACAGCAGCAGCAAAGGCAATAACTTATACCTAAACATGAAAAAGCTCAATCAGAAAAAATGTTACACTAAAGACAACAATGCAGATAAGGACCATGTCTATTCACATCTTAATGTGTATGCAATTAAAGTGGTGCACCACAAAAATTTATTGTAAAAAAATATTACCATGTACTTGAAAAAACAATTCTGTATGCAATTTCTGTGAAGGGAAATGTCTTTTTGTGCTACTTCGTTTTTTTTAAGTACATCATAAAGTTATTATTTACTCACTTACCTCACAAAAATCTTCGTTACTCAAGCTACTGCAATACAGCGAGCGCCACTACTGCCAGCTAAATAAAAGATGCAAACTACTGAAGGCACTAACTACTGATAGGCATAGTTAGCAAATGAAAGATTTTAATAGAGAACAAACAATGTATTTACCTCACTAGTCATAATGTATATAGCACTTCTTGACACCAATTCTTACAAATTTCAAAACTCCGCCATCTCTCTCCCCACATCCACCACTGCTGGCGGCTCACCTCCAACTGCGCAACGCTACGCGCTGTTAGCATCCAGCTGCCGCTGCTCAACACTAAAATGGCAGACAACAATGCCAACTAAACACAGACTGCGCACGGCACAGCCAGTGATTTTTATACAGAGCGCTACGTGGCGGCGGCGTTACCAATAAAAAAAACCTAAACAGCTTACTTACAATCCTTCAAAGCTACCCATTCTTCTTCTTCTGTATTACTTTCCCCCATTCCTGTCAACTGTTCCCTTATGCTCTCCCTGAAACACTGTACAATCTCTGGTTTAGTCAGTTACTCAGTTTATCCAGGTGCCATCTCCTTAAATTCCCACCTTTTTGCAGTTTCTTCTGTTTTAATCTACAATTCATAACCAATAGATTGTGGTCAGAGTCCACATCTTCCCCTGGAAATGTCTTACAATTTAAAACCTGGTTCCTAAATCTCTGTCTTACCCTTATATAATCTATCTGATACCTTTCAGTATTTCCAGGGTTCTTCCATGTATACAGCCTTCTTTCATGATTCTTAAACCAAGTGTTAGCTATGATTAAGTTGTGCTCTGTGAAATTAGGTAGTATACTTTGGAATACGTCTTGGCTGAATATAATTCCCTCATACTTCTGGAATGCAACTGATGTAATACAGTAAACTCCCGTTCATCCCAAATGATCCATACGGCGACCTGTCCTGATAACGAAAATTTCAGAAACCGAAGTTTCCCTGTTTTCACCCGTGAAACACCCCGAATTGCGTCAGCACCGAGAAATATGATCCTAAAACTGTGTAGGATATGTAGAATGTTATTAAATATTTTAGGAATAAGCCTGCATGTTTTTGACTGAAGAATTTTTGTTGGCGTGGTAAAAAGCCGCCAAAGTATGATTAAAAACTCAGTTTTTTAATGCTCAATTACAAAGCTTGTTTATTTTGCATTCTTACAGGAAAAAACTGCCTTGTTTGGCAGCAGGGAAAAAACAGGAGTTTTAATTTTATTACCTACTTTTTTTTAATAAAAAATAATCTATTTTACAAAATTATGAAACAAATCTAGAGATTACTCAGAGAAACGAAAAATTTGTCTAGAGAATCTTATGGATGTTGAACTTCTACGATGCTCGATTAGAATTTATTTTTTGGTAAAAAAGTCTAATGGTTTTTTGTTTTTCGCCTTGAGAAACTTTTGTTGCAGGAATGTATCTCCAACTTTGGAAACAAACGATTTCGGGATAAGTCGCCTCCTCCTGTTGGCTGATGTACTCCAGGGGGGTTTGGATCACTTCGTAAGCGACTGTGTGAGGAATCTTTATCTCTGCTTCGTCGTCAGAGACACATTCTTCTGACTCTTTCTGATTGGTTGCAATTTGGACGATTTCTTCCTCAGTCAAAAACGTCGTTTTCCATCCACTCTTCAGTGTCTTGGAAGTTCGCATCTTCATAACCCTGTAGCTTTTCAAGTAAATTCACAAAAATTACGGCGCTGATGACCACGCTGTTTAGCGCCCGAAAACCTCAAACCACATATACAAACACACACACACACACACACACACACACACACACACACACGCCACGCGTCATTTTCATCTGTTTCTGGCACATCAGCTTGAGTTTTGGTGTTGCCTCCTCCTTCCCACCACTGATGAGTTGCCTTATGATCGAAGAGTGTTTTCCGAAACCTAACAAGAGAAATTGGAGGAGTTAGATCCAAGCTTCAGCAATCCAACGAATTAAACATCGATTTTTCATGGAGCTTGCACAAAATATTCTTCAGCATCAATCGCACCGATTAAGTATTCCAGCATCTTGCGTCTGTAATGTTGTTTCATGACCTCATAAACACCTTGGTCCATCGGTCGACATAGACTTTTGATGGGAGAAACACAACTTTGTTATCCCCACCTTGTAGATCATCAGGGTGAGAAGGAGCGTTGCGCACAAGAAGTAGCGCTTTTCGAGGAAGTCCATTTTCCTCCACGTATTTTTCTTCAGGTCGAACAAACTCTGCGAGGAACCACTCTTTGAAGGTAGCACCGTTCATCCAATGCCTTAGATTGATTCGTGTGCCACAACGGCAACAGCTTATCAGCTGGTTGCCGTCTCAATGCCCTTGGTGTTTTGGATTTGCCTATTAATGTAAGGCCCAGATTATTGTTTCCAGTGGCATTACTGCAGGCAAGGGCAGTAAATTTTTCTTTGCTTTTATTATAGCCGGATGCTGTTTTTCGTGATTAGTGGCAAGGATTTTTGTTGGCAGCGTTTTGTAATTACCCGAGTTTCATCACAGTTCTAAAGTTGATCGCTAGTATAACCTCCTTTGTCGATGATTGTGTGCAATTTCTTCTTAACATCAGCAATCCCCGGATAATGATACATCGCTGATGGCAATTTCACGAATACCATGCCGCTTCTGGAACCGATCCAGCCAGCCATCACTTCCGAAGAATTCTTGCTTCTTTCCTTCAATCAGCTCATAAAGAGTCGTCGCTTCTTGACGAAGTAGAGGACCTGAAACGGTCACACCTTTGGCTCTTATCTGCTCGTGCCACCAAAATAAGACCTCTTCTAAGGATGTGCGCCTTTTCTCATTTTTCGTGATTTCACTGCCCTCCCTGACGCTTGGATGTAAAAAATTTTTCATTTTCAGGTGGATTTGTCTTCCAGTCAGTAACCGTACTCCTACCGACGTTCAAATCGGCAGCAACTTTCGCGGGTGGCTCACCAACATGAATTCTCTGCAAAGCGCGAAGCTTTTGTTCCAATGAGATCGCATTCTGTTCTCGTTTCGCGCCTGTAGTCACGTACATCGTTTCTGTTTGTTTTTATTTTTTTTTACCGACACCTAACTGGTTATTTTGCTTGTTGGCCACTTTTATGGTTCAAATGGCTCTGAGCACTATGGGACTTAACTACAGTGGTCATCAGTCCCGTAGAACTTAGAACTACTGAAGCCTAACTAATCTAAGGACATGACACGCATCCATGCCCGAGGCAGGATTCGAACCTGCGACCGTAGCAGTCGCGCAGTTCCGGATTGCGCGCCTAGAACCGGTAGACCACCGCGGCCGACGCCACTTTTATCTCCGGACATTTTAAAGCATGTAGCGCGAGCACGAAACGTTAAATCGGTAACAACCTACGCGCTACTTGACACTCGAGACGCACTAGGCAAAGCTTTTGACTTTTAAAACCCTGCTGTGGCAGCCATAGCATGAAAACATTCGATACACGTATCCCATATCCTACCCAAGCCCATGAGGTAACACTCGGAGTTTTGACGCGCGCCAGTGCACTGACCACCAGTGGACTGCCGAGGAACACCAGCGAATGCGTGGCTCCAGGAGCAGACAAGTTAAAACCTGCCGGGTGTCAGTCTAGCTGCCAAAAGCGTAGCTGCGCGATGCGTCAGACAGCGCCAATGTGAGCCGCGAAATCCGGAAAAGATTGTTTGGATAAACGGGAGCCTATGGTTCCATAATAATTACCAACGGAGCAGGGATCCTGCCCGTTTCGGAGAGTACCACAGAGGGCATTAGTAGCGACTAATACCGGATTTCTCTTCATATTATTCGTTTACGCCTTTTCCGCTCGCGAATGGCGCGTGGGTAGAGAGATCGTCGGTAAGTCCTCTTTATTGGCTGCAATTTCTCGATTTTTGTCGTCGTGGTCATCTCGCTGCAAGGCTGAAAGCTGCGAGGAGACGCATTGGCTGTGCGACAGAGCGGTCTGAGGGCGGGAAGCGGGCGTCCGCGCAGAGCAGACAACTGCGTGTGGCCAGCTCAGGGTTAGCTGGTGACGTCACGCGGCCACGCTGGTTGGAGCCGACTGTTCGTAGCGGTATTGGTTGGGGGGAGGGGAGATGGAGGGAAGGGAGGAAGTTGGCAGCAGCGAGGCTGAGATGACGGCGCAGGGTAGAATGGCCTCAGTGCACAAAGTATCCTCTCCCACATACCGTAAAGAGGTGAGAGGTGTGGAGATGTAAGTGGTAACTTATTTTTTCCTACGTGCTCCATCAAACTATTAATTTTGTAGTACTTCATCTTTAGATTGGATTGTTACATGAGACATGTTTTGGAGAAGAGCAATATAACGAATTGCGGTTATGGAGATGACACCATACAGTTACATTCGTAACGGGGCATTTCGTATACTCCATATGAAAGCGTGGCTTCATATCGATGGAAAACACTGGGGCCACATAATTTTCGTGTGCAAGAACGTTTCCTTCAGCTTTAATAACAATATAACAGTTTATATGTTGTCATAGTTTGAAAACACAAACTGTACGGTTTTTCGTTCCGGTATAGATATAGTAAAAGTGGTTTGTCGATTGGCGTTTAGCCTTCCCTTTCCTGTTCCACGCTTCCATTAGTGCGTTTGCAGGAGACTGAGTTCACGGCACTCCCATAAGTCTCTGCTGCCTTCCCATTCCTGAGCAAAGGCCGCCTGAACGTTAGGCGCAAATTGAGACGCGTATATCACGTGCTGTGCGACGCGGCGCAGCGCAGAGCGACTTTTTGTAACATCACAGGTTCAAATGGGACCACAGCGCAAACTGCGACGCGACGCGACTGGGACGCGACGCACCCTGCGCCAGGTCGCGCGGCGTTGTGTTTGCGGCACAGTTTCTCGCGCCGCTGAGAGCGGAAAAGTAGCCGGGCCTTATGCTCACATCGGAACGGCGCATATGAGCAGCGGTAGTATTGCCGGGGTAGTGTTTCGTTAGTACATTATACTTTTCTGTTATTTATATCTGTATAGTTTTGTTTTGTTTTTCTTCTGCCAAGAAAATTGCATACTTCAGTAACTGGTGAGCCACTGGGCGCTGGAATTGTATCATATGCATCCGCGATGTTTTCAGATCGCAAGAAGGGACAGGATCAAGGATTATTATAAAATCATGCGATTAAGAAGCAAGGCAGGAAAGTAAAACAAGGTCATCTTCCCGCTGCCTAGCATACTGGCGTATATGTACGATCTGTTACAAAAATTTAGAAAGGGATAATCTCCACGGGTGTGATCCCTTTGTGCTCCTGGATCTGAAGCACAGAAGTCTCACTGTCATTACTTGGATATGGATGTAATAAAGTAATACGACACACTGTGCTATATGCATGTGAACATCACATTTTCACTGCAAGCTAGAAACAGTTTTAATTGGTTCGCTGTGATTAGAAAAAGCATTTCAGTTGTTGGATGCACATTATCAGCATTAACAAACAAATCACACAACAGCCTACACAAATGAAGAAACTAATCGGTATTTTTACGAAAATAGGAATATCCTACAAGAGTGTTATGATTAGATATACTTAATTTGTTGAAACGTACTGCTGACAATGATCTACCTTCATGACAATGTTTTTCGAACTCCAGCTCACAAGGCACACATGGCTAGCTTGTGCATTCTTGGCGAGCGCATTATCCTCCGCTGCTGACAGTACACTGACCATTGTGTTGTGCGACAGATCAGTTGTTTATTTTTCCCAATACCAACTATATCAGCGCACACTCCGCTGCAGAGTGAAAATCTCATTCTGGAAACATCCCCCAGGCTGTGGCTAAGCCATGTCTCCGCAATATCCTTTCTTTCAGGAGTGCTAGTTCTACAAGTTTCGCAGGAGAGCTTCTGTAAAGTTTGGAAGGTAGGAGACGGATACTGGCAGAAGTAAAGCTGTGAGTACCGGGCGTGAGTCGTGCTTCGGTAGCTCAGATGGTAGAGCACTTGCCCGCGAAAGGCAAAGGTCCCGAGTTCGAGTCTCGGTCGGGCACACAGTTTTAATCTGCCAGGAAGTTTCATATCAGCGCACACTCCGCTGCAGAGTGAAAATCTCATTCTGGAAACATCCCCCAGGCTGTGGCTAAGCCATGTCTCCGCAATATCCTTTCTTTCAGGAGTGCTAGTTCTACAAGTTTCGCAGGAGAGCTTCTGTAAAGTTTGGAAGGTAGGAGACGGATACTGGCAGAAGTAAAGCTGTGAGTACCGGGCGTGAGTCGTGCTTCGGTAGCTCAGATGGTAGAGCACTTGCCCGCGAAAGGCAAAGGTCCCGAGTTCGAGTCTCGGTCGGGCACACAGTTTTAATCTGCCAGGAAGTTTCATATCAGCGCACACTCCGCTGCAGAGTGAAAATCTCATTCTGGAAACATCCCCCAGGCTGTGGCTAAGCCATGTCTCCGCAATATCCTTTCTTTCAGGAGTGCTAGTTCTGCAAGTTTCGCAGGAGAGCTTCTGTAAAGTTTGGAAGGTAGAAGACGGATACTGGCAGAAGTAAAGCTGTGAGTACCGGGCGTGAGTCGTGCTTCGGTAGCTCAGATGGTAGAGCACTTGCCCGCGAAAGGCAAAGGTCCCGAGTTCGAGTCTCGGTCGGGCACACAGTTTTAATCTGCCAGGAAGTTTCACCAACTATTTTATTCGCGATCGCACATTGTCAGTTTGGCAAGCTGTAGGTGAATAACCAGTATCTGGCATGTGCCGGTCATCTCGCCTGAAGGAACGCTCGTCATTATTTTAATACTGCTCAGATCAAGAGAAGGGATAACATCCTTTGGTAAGTTTCCATTGCAGTAACTCACTCTTAAAAATATGACGGGTTACGGGGATTCCACCAACACAATTGGCACATTATTTTTTTTTTTTTTTTTGTGAATTGTTAACCTTTTCTCAATCGAAGAAGTATCACCGTTTCTGAGTAACAGCCACATTCCTCTTGGTGACTGGTTTATTTGAGCTTCCTTTGTCACAGTGTAAATTGTCAAACTCATCTCACAGCAGCTATTGCGACAGAAATTCGAAACGGAGTGCCTCATTGCCGGCCGAAGTGGCCGAGCGGTTCTAGGCGCTACAGTCTGGAATCGCGCGACCGGTACGGTACGGTCGCAGGTTCTAGTCCTGCCTCGAGCATGGATGTGTGTGATGTCCTTAGGTTAGTTACGTTTAAATAGTTCCAAGTTCTAGGGCACAGATGACTGATGACCTCATCAGGTAAGTCCCATAGTGCTCAGAGCCATTGGAACCATTTTTTGAGTGCCTCATTAAACAAATAATTGTCAGTCACAGAGCTCAATAGACTACGAGAAAGCTCATAGTGTCAGTTTTCAGTAACATAAAAGAAGAAATTTAATGTTTATTTTCATACTAGGTAGCTCTTGTTTCGCTAGCTGCCGATAACTCTTAAAAATTACAGTCACTGTAGTGTAACAAATAAAAAGGGAAGCATAAGTACTGATATATCGCCATATATAAGAAATTTTTGTGTATTTCATAACTGGCAAAACACTCTCCTCCTTGTGTGCTATCGTTCGCTAAACTTTCGTTTCTATGTCTCGAGCGGTTTAGGAGATATGAGAGATGTTGCGAGTATTTCATTCTCGCGGGCGTGAGATCGGAAGTGAGCGCAGTACATAGGATCCATTTTTTCGATATCGGAGGCAGATAGAGACCTCGTCCCAAGTCTAAACAAAAATTTAACATGTTAGCTACATTTCATACGCAGCAACATATGGTGTAATACGCACCAAACTCAAAATCACAGCGACTCCTATTTTTCGTTGCAAACTTTTTGAGCTTTGCGTAGTTTCTTACTAAAATGTGTACATCACAATAAGAATGGTCATTAGCGAGATGGGCACTTCGCCACGAAGTTGAGACATAACGCTGCAAGTAAGGCAAAAATCAAATATTTTCAGTGAATAGAGTCTGTAAAATCATTTGAGAAAGATTGGGCTAGGCGCAAATTGAGACGCGTGCAGCACGTGTGACGTGACACGACACTACAGCGCGACACGCCCGTGCCGCACGGGTCACGCTGGTGCAGCGCACATTGCAACGCGTACACCGTACTTCGCACGCGCCGACTGGCGGCGCTCTGCGCTGACAGAACCGAAGCGCGCGCGACCTGTTACCTTTCTCAAACGATTTTACAGAAACTATTCTCTGAAAATATATGATTTTTGCCTTACTTGTAGCGTTATATGCCAACTTCGTGGCGAAGTACCCATCACCTCGCTAATGACCATTCTTATTGTGATGTACACATTTTAGTAAGACACTACGCAAAACTCAAAAAGTTTGCAACAAAGATTAGGGGTCGCTACGATTTAGGGTTTGGTGCGTATTACACCATATGTTGCTGCGTATGAAATTTAGCTAACATGCTGAATTTTTGTTTAGACTTGGGAGGAGATCTCTCTCTGCCTCCGATCTCGAAAAAATGGATCCCATATAGCGCGCTCACTCCGATATCGCGCCCGCGAGAATGAAATACTCGCAACATCTCTCATACAGCAAGTCCATATAGCGAGTCCATAAACCTCCACTTGTCCACTCACAAGGAATTTGTTTGAAATGTCCTTAGAACCAGCAATGCTGTTATCCAGTCCCTTGCTGAATTAACACACGCCCAAACACTATCAGTCCCTACTTCTCACATATTGTCCATATACTATGACCAACCGAAACGTGTGCAGTGAAATGTAGTTTATAAGTTACTTAATTTGATGAACTGGTGTCAATTACAATTTTATAACAGGAGAATACAATAACAAAGATACAAAATATATCATTAAAGAACATAATACTACAAATAACATTTGCAGTAATACAGGCTTTGCAAAAGAATCGAAATAACAAATACATCAGTGTTACAAAAATTATGACATAAGTACATACATAAAAGATCAGAATAACTTTTGAAACATCAACTTCACACATGAGCATTAGAACAAAACAAAATAAATAATGTACATCTTTATGAAGTAAATAACATGTTATTAATGCAAATTATATTTGAGGATAACAGTATTCCTCATCATAGTGGATGTAGATTAGTATTAGAAGAGAAAAAATTCTATGAAACAGTACACAGAGACAGGAAGAAAATAAATACACAAGGGTACACAAACACATAGTGGGATAACACAAAAGGAAAGGACAGGATTTGTTTTCCGGGTAACATTTGGTACTGCAGTCCAACCCAAAACTTCATTCCATAGATCGTCCCTCTTATTTCAACATTTGCTCCAGCCAAAAAAAATCCTATCAAGCATGCTTTCTGTATTCTGTTCACATCCTCATTCAAAAATAGTTTTTCTCCACTGTACACTACTTTTTTGGCCAAACCGTTTTCTTATAGCTTCTCAATGCTTTTCTTCCAATTCATCATAGTTAGTTTCTTCCATAGTCTACCCCCTCTTAAGCTAACTTAAACCTACTGAGCTCATATGCTAAACTAAGGGATGACGCAATGCAGCAGCACAAAACAATTATCACAAACAGCAATGACAAAAAACCGCAAATTGCCAAAAAAGGCAGCAATATAGGACTTAGCAAAGCAAATGCAACATTACAACTAATATGAAGCAATGAACAGCAACAAGAAAAATAAATCAGTAGTAAAACTGGATTAACAGAATTAATACAAAGTGAAATTCAGTAACACTATGCCTGGCAAACAGCAGCAGCAAAGGCAATAACTTATATCTAAACATGACAAAGCTCAAGCAGAAAAAATAGAAACTAAAGATAACCATGCAGATAAGGGAAATGTCTATTCACATCTTAATGTCTATGTAGTTAAAGTGGTGCACTACAAAAACTTATTCTATGAAATAAATTACCAAGTACTTGAAAAGAAAATTATGTATGCAGTTACTGTTACTGGTCCCTTCTTATTGTTCTTTCCTTTCCAAGTGCTCCTTTTTCTTTTTTTTTTTTTTTTTGAAGAATGTGGATCATAAAATTACTATTTAACAGATCTGTTGACAGAAGGTTATTACATTAGCAAATGTATTTCATTTTATTTTATAAAACCAATGCTGTAACACAGCTGGAAAACAGATATAAAATGAAATAAGCAATTATGCAAAGCAAAGAACAAAAACATCATTCAGTAGCTATGTGGCATTTCATAAATCAGTAGAAGTTCTCTCAACTCTCGTAGAAAGACGCTTGTCATAATCAGGTGTGCAGATGTAAGAATGTTTCCAGTGTCGTATTTGCGGTGCTTTCTACAAAGAAATGTCAATAGCGAGGATAATGCCCTCTTTTTTTTTCTCCACCTAATGGCTTTCTTTTGTCAGACGACTACCTCTCAGCTGGGCGCCCAAAACGCATTACGTCAAGGTCACTTACCTTTCTTACTGAAATATTTACGAGAGCAGTTTCCGCTACAGTGGCAGTCCCACATAAAAATTTCACAAGTCAAGAATTTGCGTTACAAATCTGTAGAAACAAAATCCTATAAATATAACAGTGTCAAAAAAAATTTCGCCGGCATTGTAATACATTCACACATTTACACACATTTCATAACTCTTAAAGTACGATTCTTGGTTTCAAACATCCTTTTTCACAAACCAGAGTCCCTAACCACTACTCATTATTCCTTGCTTTATTACACATATACATATTCGTAGATACTTCTTCAATATTTCATCATAATAAATACGTAGCATAATCAAATTCCTCATATAGCATCGGCTTATTGATCATAAACATACCGCAACAGCGTAATACACATCGTCATCATAACATCACAAAACCTCAGCGAAATCTCAAAATTTTCGTAGCTTCCTCAAATAATTTCAAAACCTAAAAAAAATTCTCTCCTCGTGTCAAAAGTGTAATCTACCTCAAACGCACTTTAAAAATCATGATTCTATACCAAATACATCATTCAAAGCTCTCATAATATCACAATGGTTCCGAAAAGATATGAACAGTTCACAAAGTACAGACAAAATACAATTTCGTAAGTGCGAAGTTATCCAACTGTATAATTGCATAACCATGTGTCACTGATGTAGTAAAATAAATGTTTGTCTCTCCCAGTTAGATGATCAGATAGCTGTGTAATTTGTGTGTTAGAGACATATGTGTGAAGTTGTATAAGCAAATATCATATTAGCTAGGGCTCCTTGTGCTTGCCACACACATGGTACACAAAGTAAGCGTGTACCCCCCTGAGGATTAATGAAATTATATCCTCAGGTGTTGCAGATTACAGCAATGGAATGCCATGTACCAGGGAAAACCTTTATATCATTTTACTTCAAATATCTTTAAAAATAAATGTTTTAAGTACAAAATTAATCACTCAAATGCGTCTACTGTAGCGCTAAACTGTGCGTCATGTTGTAAGATAATCTATGTGGAAGTGTCGTAGTTATCGTCCTCCGAAAGCTAAGTTCTGCAGAAGTCAATGTACTTACCTCATGATGAACAAAAGTGAAATACTTTGCGTATATATATCTTAGTTATTACGCTTATTGCCGTGATGAAGAAAGTACTGTGCTGTAACGTATTGTTGTGCTACGGAAAAGACTGTCTCCTTGTAGCTATACAACAAACGTTACTACTAAAACATGTTTTCCTTTCCAGAAGAATTCAGAAAAACTGTGCAGATATTAAACAAATTAACCGCAAAAGCAACATTGTAAATTGTCACTCATTAGTAGCGTGTGATAAAATCGTATAGCTGTCACATAAACTAACCACTGTGTCATCTGGTATCTCACAGAAAGTACTTTAAATCCAGAATTTATTTTCAAGTAAACCAAAATGTTGCATTAAAATCTCATTAGCAGTACTGATAAATGTTCTAAGTATGTGAGCCTTACAGTCGTTACTTAATCGTGCAACTAACAAGCAAGAATGTACACACGCAATAACACTGTGTCGTCTGTTCACAATAACAATGCATTCGTAATTTCTGTTTAAATAAGTTCTCTTGGTTCTTGACTGGATATTTAACTTCAAACATTGTTGCATTTTAACAGTTTCTTAAGTCTGACAAAGCATACTAGAAATGTGAAGGGAAAAGTTTTATGGCAAAGACAAAGTTAAAAAAATCAGATTATCTTTCAATAAACGGTTTTACATATGAAACGTGGGGCAACCCTTTGCTCTTCCTAGCACGCAGAGTTTCAACTTCAACGCAATTATCATGTGGTATACGTCGGATTCTCTAAGGCCCACTGTAAACTAGAAAGAATTTGTGACTCAAGTGTTTCTTCTTATGTGACAATGAATGAGCTTTAATGAGAACTTTCTGACCAATATATAATTTCTTTGCATTTGCTTTACCGTCTTATTTTCTCATTTTGTCTACAGCAGAATTTATATTTTTAATAGGCAAATCAATTATGTCTTTGTGTCGAAATTTACGTGTATTCGGAAAAGGTACAAGCTCTCTGATTCTGTACGGTGGTTCTTTATTCTTCATTACAAGAACAGGTGGTAAGGCAGTGGAGTCATGAGGCATTTCATTCAGCACGTTTTGAAATAAGTGTAAATATCAGTCCCAATGCTGAAGCTTACTCTTGTGGTTGGGAGGAGAGCCAACCCATATATATCTAAAGGAGGCCGAATTACACGCGATGTAGCTCACGCAGTCTGGCCTGAGGTCTGGAACATGACAAGGGAATTAGAATTGGGAAAAACGGACGTAGCTGGTGGAATACGTAACTTTAATCCATTAATGACTAACGTCGCTCTTTGTGGTACATGATTCACAATAGCAATAGTACGGATACTGGCACCTTGCTAGGTCGTAGCAAATAACGTAGCTGAAGGCTATGCTAACTATCGTCTCGGCAAATGAGAGCGTAGAAGTCAGTGAACCATGGCTAGCAAAGTCGGCTGTACAACTGGGGCGAGTGCTAGGAAGTCTCTCTCTAGACCTGCCGCGTGGCGGCGCTCGGTCTGCAATCACTGATAGTGGCGACACGCGGGTCCGACGTATACTACCGGACCGCGGCCGATTTAATGGCTACCACCTAGTAAGTGTGGTGTCTGGTGGTGACACCACATTCCTCCCCCGCAAATCGGCGTACGATTGTGGCATAAGGCTTCCGCCCGCCGTGGGGGGACCACATGTTGACGTATGCGACGAGGTGGGGAGCTTAACAACAGGCGAGGCTGTGCCACCCGCAACCTGCCATTCGGACCGCGGGGAGCTAGGAAACACCTGAAAACCTGCTCCAGGGTGCACGCCAACATGCGGTGTATGCGCCAGTAGAGAGACAGGAGGGGCCGAGGGGCGACCTCCATCGGGCCGGGACACCCGACGGGTGGAGACAACATATGGTCCGGAGCGGGCAAGAGTTCCATGTCGGAGGACAGCTGGTCACGGGAAGCGATCGGCGGCGCGTGCCCCAGGGAGGCGCCCGGCGGTTGCAGCGACGCGTCCACTGCGGGCGTCGCCGGCGGGAGAACAGGTGGCGGTGGCGGCGGCTCGTCGCCATGGGGCAAAATGGAAGGCAGCGTCGGTAACACCTGGGGCTGAGGCGAGCCAGTAGATGGGTCCCCAGGGCGCTGACCGGACGGCACCGTCGCTGAAAGCAGACGGCGAGCGGCAGATCACGTGCGACGACAGAGGCGCAGCTGATTGAGATGCAGACGCACCTCACCAGAGGCCCCCAAAACCAGATACATAGCGCGTCCGAGGCATCGAAGAATACGACGTGAACCTCGATAGTGGCGATAGTAGACAACGTCGCCTGGAGCAAAAGTAGGTGTCTGCCGCTGCACAGGAACCTGATGCGGTGGATGTAGCAAAGACATCAAGGTGCGATGAGGGCGACCGTGGAGCAACTCAGATGGCGAGCGACCATCTCGGGGCTGAGAGCGATACGAGGACAAAAAAAACAATAACGCGTCCTCCCGAGAATGCGACTCTTTCAACTTCAACACCTGTGACTTGAAAGTCCTGACCAATCGTTCAGCGGCACCGTTTGACGGTGGCGAAAACGGCGCGGACGTCAGATGTTGAATACCATTGGCCTTGCAGAATGACTGAAATTCTGCGGACATGAATTGTGGGCCATTGTCGGAAACAATTATCTGTGGAAGACCTTCAATGCAAAAGATAGCGGATAACGCTTGGATGGTGGCAGATGACGTCGTGGAAGACATCCGGACAACAAAAGGAAAATTACTGAAAGAATCTACCACTACCCACCATTGAGCATTCCAGAATGGACCAGAAAAATCGATGTGTGAGCGTTGCCAAGGGGAAGTGGCTTTTGGCCATGCAAAGAATTTCCGCGGTGGTGCTGATTGTTGTTCGGCACACACCATGCAAGAAGAGCACATATTCGTAATCGCGGCATCGATTCCGAACCAAGTACAGTGCTGAAGAGCAAGTTGTTTCGTTCTCACTATACCCCGATGTCCTCGGTGGAGAAGCTGTAAGACAGAGGACTGTAGCGAACATGGTACCACGATCCTGGACTGATCATTATCAGAACGCAACAGCAAAACACCAAGACGTACAAAAACTCTCTCCTTGTGAGCAAAAAATTGGTGAACCAACGGGTCCCCGGTCCCTGACTTTGATAAGGGCCATTGCGTATTAACAAAACGCAGAAACGGAGCAAGGACAGGGTCGGCAGCTGTGGCTGTAGCTACACGACGAGATCAATCGGAAACGATTCGACCACATAATCGGTTTCCGCTTCAATGAACATGCAAGCAAGTTCGGAGGAATCGAACGCCCTATCCGCAGCAACAGGCAAGCGGGTCAGAGCATCGGCGTTTTCCGTGCTTACCAGTGGACCGATACAAGATATCATAGTGGTACTGCGAGAGGAAAATAGACCAGCGAATGAATTTCTGCGCTGTACGCACAGGTACAGGCTTGGTCGGATGAAAAAGCGATGTCAAAGGTTTGTGGTCTGTGATTATGGTAAAGTGACGACCATACAAGATTTAAACATTTATGGTGGTGTCTGATTGTTCTATATCGTGTCTCCCTACCACTTTCGCGCAATGACGCTCTGAGCTTGTTTTTTAGGGAATTGACTAGTTTGAACCTAGGACCTGTTGCTGGTAACGAGATGCCAGACCACACATGACATGTAGAATTCAGAAGATTTCAGTGCGACTAGCGATGATATAACCAAATACTAAATGATCTCAGTGTCAGCTCCACTGCACTCCCTGTAAAAGAATCTTAATACTGACTAAATATAGTGGAAAGGGTTCAAGGCTTTCCCAATTTTAGTTAGCTGGTAAAATAACGTCGAAAAAGCAGTTAAGTTTACCATTGGAAATTTTATTCTACTCACAAAACATTGTTTATAAATTGCGCTATTGATAAAAGGAAATGTTTTAATACAGGATGGTAAAAACCAACTGCGTTCAACAAAAATGTGAACGAATATTCCCTGAATGGGTTTCCAAGTTCTACAATCGATCGAAGGATGACCTATGCCATATCACATCTATAATCTTGGTTAAATTCAAGTTTCACAAAAGAGAAAACTATCAAAATGGTCTAGAGTGACCCTCAATTATCTTTAATTACTTATCTAACTTGTCGTAAATTACAGTGGCTGATGTGGCTTCTCAATAACTATATAAAAGAAAAATCATCGCGTTTCAGATCTGTTCTTCAAGTGGCAAATGTGAACACCATGAGTTTTAATTAACGATCGACACTAGTGTTACGCAAAAAAGTTGTGTAACAGATGAGTCTTCTGCAGTTCTGAGTGAAGCCTTATGCAGTCAAAAATGCGGCATCGCGTGCATTCATTACCTTGTCGGTGTTTAGGCAGCGTCAGGGCGACAGCGGCCGGCGCACCAGCTATCCAGTTCGCCGTCTCGGAACTAACTCTCCTCTAACTTCTCCTTACTACAATTTACCGAAGTTGGTTTAAAAAAACTATCTGGCTGTGTTTTCATCTGACCAGTCAGGGCCTCATTGTTAACCTTAAGCTCCGCCTACAAAAATTCTATCTATCCAATGAGAAACGTTATAGTTTTCGTGGTGGGGCAATGTTTTTAACGTTTGCAACGTAACAGAGACGCTAAAAAGTCTCACGCTAAAACCAGCAACTGGTGTGGTCCTTTTAGCGTTATTTTAAGATCTATACTGTTCTTCTGGAGGGCTCTATCTTTTAACATGGGCTGGGGGGCGGTCCATGACGTACCTGAGACGCGAAAAAGTCTCACGCTAAAACTTGCGGGTGGTAGTGGCCCTTTTTGTGTTATCGTAAGATCTATACTGTTTTTCTGGAGGGCTCTAGCTTTTAACATGGGCTGGGGGGGGGGGGGGGGGGGGGGGTTGGTCCTTGACGTACCTGAGATTGTTTGGGCGTGTCATTTATACTTTGTGGATGTTTTCTTCAGTTTCGTGCATCAGCGTGCTGTTTAATAGAAGTAGTGTGACTTTTACACATATTTTTTGCCAGCGGTGGCTTGCCCAAGCTGTCTTCTCGTCGAGCCGTTTTTTGCTCGCTCCGCTGTG
This sequence comes from Schistocerca gregaria, assembly GCF_023897955.1. Lineage (NCBI taxonomy): Eukaryota > Metazoa > Arthropoda > Insecta > Orthoptera > Acrididae > Schistocerca > Schistocerca gregaria. Next base: position 39,771,533 of record NC_064930.1, read on the forward strand.
TCAGGGGCGCCCCGGGGTTTACGAGCGGTGAAAATCGGATGTCCCTACACCGGTCTCTCCTGACGTTCGGCGTTCCCTCGTGTCTCTGCAGGGGTCTGTCACTGTGCGGCTCGGTGTTCCATCCCTGCAGGGTTCCTCCTAGAGGGCAAATTTATTTCCCACTTTCGCTACAAGGGCCTTCTGTTGGTTTTGCTGTCCTTTCCCTTCTCTCGACGCTCCTGCTATGTAGGAATCGTGTCTTGCTAATTACGTCCTTTTCTTTTTTGATACATCTCGCGTTGCAACTTGTGGATCGTTGCATCTGGTCTTTGTTGGAGTTTTTACAATGGTTCTTACAAAAAGTTTTACTTATAATCATCCAACATATGTCTAGTATCTACTTGTTTTATGCCTTCTTAAAAGCTTTACAAATTTCGGCGCCCTTTCCATGTTACAATTATACGATATTTGGAGTCTTAACGTCTAGTCAAGAATCCTCAAATTCGTTTTTTATTCTTGTGTAGTGTGGTGGTGTATAGCATTTTAGTATTTCATGCTGTTAGACTATCTACGCTTTATCCCATCACCTTAATCTATGTTACTATTGGTGTTATTATTGAAACTACTTTCTTTTTCCCACCTTCCTCTCTCTTCATTCTTCTTTCTCCTGACAATCTTATCTGCAACATAATCTTGAAATATTGTGCTGATTATTTACCAGTAATGAAATTAATCTTCAAACTTTTTGATATGGCTCACATGGTGAAGTCCTAAGGTTTTGCCTGTTTTGGATTCATTAGTTCCACAGCATTATCATGAGCAATTCGGATAATTATGACAGGTCCTGTGTATGCAATGTAAAACTTATGTATTTTGTGTTTCTGTTTGCTGGAGAGATGGTGTGCTTTTACAAATACTTTCTGGCCTACTGAAAATGTTCTTTTAATTGCTGTTCTATCTCCTCTTTCTTTTCTTTTAATGGCTGCCTTTCTGATGTTGGAGAGTACTGTTGCTATGATTTGTTTGTGCTGTCTACGTGGTACAATAGGAAATCTAACATTTTCTCTGGTTATGTTTGGGGGTTCAATATTTTTAAGTACAGTAACTGGAGGCAGTAGTGTAGTGCTATGTGGCACTTCATTAATTACTTCTTGAAAATCTTTAAGGTATATATCCCAAGTGTTGTGTCTTTTGCCTGCATATAATCGGCATAAAGTGCCTATGTCTTTCATACATCGTTCTGCTGGATTTACGCAAAGTTTGTACTTACATATGTAGACGGGTTTTATTTTGTGTTGTTTTAACATGTTCTGCCATTGCACTGATTTGTATTGTGGGCCATTATCGGAAATTATTCGTTCCACTCGATCTACTTGTCTGAGAAAATCTTGTCTAAATGCTTTACTTATTGCAAGACCTGTTGCCCGTTTTAATGGTGTCAAGGTAACATATTTAGAAGTAAGTTCCAAAACGACAAATATGAAAATATATCCATTTTTGTGCGTGGGAGGCGCCTCATCAAATCTGTTGCAGCTATTTGTTTTAATCTTTTAGGGATTATTTGAAACATAGGTAGTTTGGTTTGGAAAGTGACGTGTTTAGCCCTCATACATTTTTTGCATTTGACTAATACTGTTCTAATTCGTCTTTCCATATTAGGAAAATAGCTTGTATGTTTTATTTTTAAAAAGCATTTCTTTGGTCCAAAGTGGCCATTACTTAAATGTGTATACCATATGTACTTATTAAGTAGTTCATCTGGGATATAAATTAACCATTCATTCGTTGCAACATTTCGTCTAAAAAATAAAACATGGTTTCTTACGAGATAGTGCTGTCGAATGTCTGGAAAATCCTTACTTCTCCACTTGTGTTTGATTCCTAGTATTTCGGGATCCTTGTCCTGTTCTTTGCCTATGTTTTTCAGTGCTGTCGTAATGTAGTTTTCGAAAGGTATTTGTTTCATATAGTACGTTGTAAACTGGTCTTCTGCTGCTTCCAAACCTATGTTATTGGATGCACCCTGTGGACACCGTGATAAAGCATCTGCTAATACATTCGCTGGTCCTGGTATGGGTGTAATAGTGAAGTCAAATTCTTGTAGTATTAACATCCATCTGGCTAACCTCCCATGAGTTAGTTTGGCAGATAACAGAAATTCTAATGCTTTATGGCCAGTATATACTTTTGTTTTGCTTCCAAACAGGAAGTATCGAAAACGTTGGAAGCCCCATAGAATGGCCAATGCTTCCAGCTCAGTGACTGAATAGTTTTTCTCGCTTTTTGTGAGTACCCGACTGGCAAAGGCAATTGTCCTATATGATCTTAGCCCTGCCTGTTCGTATTCTTGGAATAAAACAACTCCTAAACCAGTTTTCGCGCTATCAGTGGCCATGCAAAAATTTTGTGTTAGATCAAGATGTGCTAAAATCGGTGCTGTTGTTGGTGCGTTTTTCACTTTTAAAAATTCTTCATTGGCTTGTTGATCCCATACCCATGGCGTGTTTTTTCCAGTCAATGGACATAGGCGTGGTGTTGCGAGAGAGTCGATCCAAATAAATATTTTATAGAATCCGGTGAGACCTAGAAATCCTCTGAGAGTTTTCTTATTATATGGAGTACAGAATTCTTTGATTGCCGTTAGTTTTTCTGGGTCGGGCATTACCCCTTTCTCGGAAATTATGTGTCCTAGAAATTTGGCCTCTCGCCTTCCAAATTTGGATTTTGTTATATTTACTGTGACCCCATGCTCTTTCATGATCTGTAAAATCTGATTTAATGTGTCGTTGCGATGTTCCCAAGAGGGTTCTGCTATAATCACATCATCAACATAACAAGTAATTTTTTGTAAAATTTCATGACTGAGTATAGTATTAAATCACCTAATAAATGCTGCTGATGATATGTTTAAACCAAATGGCAATCGTTTGAACTGGTAACATCTACCGAATACGATAAATGCTGTAAATTTTCTACATTCTGGGGCCAATTCTATTTGCCAGAAACTACTCCGTATATCAATTGATGAAAATATCTTAGCACCGTGGAAGTTTTGTATCAATTTCTCTAATTTTTCTGGGCGATCTGTCTCAATGATTATGATTGTGTTGATTTGCCAGGAATCAAGCACTAACCTGATGCTCCCATATCGTTTTTGTACAATATGGAGCGGGCTGTTATATGTGGAGATAGCTGGTTCAATAATATCGTCATCTAACATTTTGGATATCTCCTGGAATACTTTATTCCTGTAGCTTAATGGGATTGTATAGGGTGGCACTCTAAATGGTTTGTGCTGTTTTACTTCAAACTTTCACTGAAAGTGCTTAATACTGCCAGTCTTAGGTAAAAATACCTCTGCTTTATCTCGTAAAATATCCTCTAATTCTCTTTTACTGTGTTCCGAAATACCTTGAACTTCTTGTAATTTTTCGTCGATTTCTTTATGGACTTCTAACATGAGTTGAGGCGATTCCCCCTTTTGTGCATACCATTCTAATTCTTCATTCTCTTTATCTCGCATCATTCTTAATTGTTTATTTATAACTGGTATTTCTTCTAATTTTAGCTTTTGCTCAAAGAGAAGTGTGACATTCGCGAATGTTACGCTATCTTTCCACATATCTATTATCGCTCGTCTCTCATTTAAAAAATCTGCACCTATAATCAAATCTACAGTTAGTTTAGGTATAATCACGAAGTTGGCTTCGATCTTTTGACCTTGGCACGAAAGAGTTAACCTTGTTTGTCTCGTAACTTCCGCAGCATTGTTTCTAATAGGACCTCTTACTTTAATCTTACGTGTTTTCAGAACTGGCAATTCCTCATTGGCATTACACTGCATGAATAAATTTTCTGAGATCGCAGTCAGTTCACTTCCGCTATCAATTACAATATTGTCTGGGATATGCTTTACCATAGCCTTCACAATTGGTTGAATATGAAAGGGTTGGTTCTGTTCTTCTTCGTCTTGCATCAACGAATCCTCCACTGAATCATACATGAGTCTTTTTAGGAATTTCCCTTGTGAATTCGAACTTTCTGTAGGATAAGCTTCGACTGCTACTTCTCTCTCTTTTATTTCCTCTTCTCTATTTCTTTCTCCATTTACGCTTTCTTCTACATCCTCTACTTTTTCCTCATCCTTGTCTATCTTCTTCTTCGTCGCTACTTCCACATAATCGCATCTAAATGCTCTAATTATCGCTTCATAACTTCCTTCATTATATACGTTGGGTTGTGTGCCCACTCGTAACTTATTTTCAACTCCTGTCGACTGCACATTATCCTCATTGAATTCGCTTTCCCTGGTTTCCGTCTCAAATAGCTCTGCAATACTCATTACTTCGTCCTTTACTCCTACATTCGTTGTGCATGCCTCTAGTAATTCATCTTCCTCGTCAGTATTCTCCCAATTAATTTCGTCCCAACATGATATTCTTATTTTCTTGTCTTCGTTTTCATCTGGTCCCTGCGGATTTGTTTCTTCCTTCTTCTCTTCTCGTGATAAGATTTTTACTTCTCTTTTCAAGGTGCTGCAATTGTCCTGGGTCGGTGCGTCATTCTCTTTGGCATGGGCGCTTAGCTGTCAAATCGAACTTTTATTGGGGTTTGATGGTCTTACCTCAACCTCTTCTATCTGTATTCGCTTTTCTTGTTCAGCTTGTTGATAGTTGTTTCTTTGTTGATAATTTGTCGGTCTACTGGCTCTCCAGTACCTGTTTCGGTTGTCGGTATTCCCTCTGTAATAGTTGTTGCCGTTCCTGGGTGAATTATAGTTATTGCCATATTCTCTTCTAAATCCATAACCGATTCTTTGTTGAAATCTATTGTCGTTTCTTGGCGCGAAGTTATCACGTGGTTCGTAATTATTGTTTCTTCGTACTGTGTCTTGTGGATTCCACTGCTTTTTGCTTTCGTTTTCACGTGCGCTTCGTCTTTTTCTTGCATCATCTTCCGAAAATATGAACTGTAGTTCACTTAGAATACCTTTAAATGCTTCGACGTCATTGCCTCCGCGACCTACTAATGATTGCTTGTATTTCAATGGTAGCTTCATCGCGCATAATTTAATCAACTCTTCGTCACTGTATGGTACATCTAAGCATTGATTTTTGTTTGCCATTACTTCGAAAAATTTCACGGGACTCTTCTCTCCTGAATTTTCAAAATATGGGTTCTGTAATAATTCGTACTTTACTCTGTCCTGTACTTCGCTAGACCAATATCGTGAGAGAAACTTCTCTCTGAAATCTTCGCACGATCGGCATGTCGCTGCAACATTCTGCATGGTTTCTGCGACTGTTCCTGACATGTGTGCACATATAAAGTCTAATTTGTGTGCTGGCGTCCAGTGTGTTGGTAATCCTACTCGGAATTGATCAATAAAAGTTCGTGGATGTAATGAGTTTTCTTCTCGAAAGTGATGAAATCTTCTGACTGTAAGGAAATGATCGTTGTCGTACTTCGTTATAGTTCCATATGAAATTCTCGATTCTTCGCCACTTTTGTTTCTAATAATTTCTCCCGTCGTTCTTTCCGGTTGTGGTAGATCCATTGGATATTGTCCACTATAACTTTCACCTACCCTTGCGTAGTATCGTTGGAGTGGTACGCAGTAATATTCTTCCATCGGTTGTGAACGTGTAGCTGAATGCATTGCACTGTACTCTTCGCGACCTGGCTTTCCATTGTCACGTATGTTACTTTCCGCCTGTGATTGGAATCGCAAATGTGTAATATCTTCGTCAATTGCTTGTTTTTCCGCTGCTGTTACAGATACGGATGTGGTTGCAGACTCTGTGCTTGTTCGATCCTGTTCACTACGCTCTTCAATGGTTTGCAGCAGCTCTGTTCGCAATTTCTGAAATTGTCGCTTTGTTTGCGCTTCTATTTTAACTATGCGGTTATCATATCTTTTCAACGCTGCTTTTGTTATACGTTTGTGTAACACATTGTTTTCAACAATTGCACGTGCTGTACCTGCTGCTTGTCTAGTAATTTCGTTTATCTGTTTCTCTAATTTCTTGACTTGTCTCTGGGTGTTGTAACGTAATGTTTTGATCTCGTCCTGAGTGTCATTACGCAATGTTTGTACGTCCACTTGTACCTTGTCAATGTCTGTTCTCAATTGATTGTAACCTGTTATTAAGTTTCCTATCACTTCTCGAGATTCTTTTGCCTCATCTTCAATATGACTTAGGTGTAACTGAATTTTTTTGTTTTGTTCTTTAACCTCACGCATTTGTCTCGTGGTTTCCGCATTCTGAATTTTAATTTGGTTCGCAATTTCTTTATTTTGCCTTGTCATGGTTTCCATAATTTGTTGTAATAATTCTGCCAGATTGGTGGGTCCTATCGCGTTTTCTTCCGACGTCCTACGCTCTGTGTTTTCGCCCAAGTGTTGGTTCGCAACCGATTGCATTGACCTCTGCTGTGACACGTTTCTGCACGTTTTCCTTGTACTCTGTGGTGAGGGAGCTCTGATTACTTGTGCTATGGGTTCTACGTATTCAAGACGCAAGTTAGAATCCTCATCACCTGTATCACTACTTTCCAGCTCCTCTTTCGTACGCTGACCTGTGTTTTCTATGCCTCGGCGTACATTTTCCTCGTTATGGTAAGTTATATGTCCTATTTCTCGCGATACTGCATCTTCTGTTGTACTGTCCTCTATTCTCTGTCCATTTTCATGCTGGGTCTCTACCTCAATTCGGTCAAGATCTCGATCTGCCATTGCTAATCTTTCTGAATCCCTTATTTTCTGTTTTAAAAGATATTCACGCACCCTACGTAGCGTCAACATGCGCTCACACGATCTCACGCGTTTCATAAACTTTTTGTTCACACGACTTGACACTACCAAGACTGACAATCCATTCACTTACTTGTTGGGTCAGAACCAACTTGTCAACGATGTAACGATATAACCTGTGCGCTTGCATTGAGGAGAAAACTTAATTCTAACAATTTTCAATATTCATAACTTAATTATGCTATTGTTTCTGGTAGAATGTCTTTCTTGAATACTTTTACTATCTATCGCTGCAGTTACTGTTTTCGACTATGTATAATTTCAAGAAAAAAAATTTTTTTTTACTACGAAAATTTTTCAGCAGGATATTTTTCTGGCCTAGTTAGGCATGTGGTCGACCTTCAATCATGGTATTTTACCATCCTGGCAGGGTCGCCATTTTCTAAACATTCATGGTGGTGTCTGATTGTTCTATATCGTGTCTCCCTACCACTTCCGCGCAATGACGCTCTGAGTATGTTTTTGAGGGAATTGACTAGTTTCAACCTGGGACCTGTTGCTGGTAAGGAGATGCCAGACCACACATGACATGTAGAGTTCAGGAGAGTTCAGTGCGACTAGCGATGATATAACCAAATACTAAATAATCTCAGTGTCAGCTCCACTGCACTCCCTGTAAAAGAATCTTAATACTAACTAAATATAGTGGAAAGGGTTCAAGGCTTTCCTATTTTTAGTTAGCTGGTAAAATAACGTCGAAAAAGCAGTTAAGTTTACCATTGGAAATTTTATTCTACTCACAAAACATTGTTTATAAATTGCGCTATTGATAAAAGGAAATGTTTTAATACAGGATGGTAAAAGCCAACTGCGTTCAACAAAAATGTGAACGAATATTCCCTGAATGGGTTTCCAAGTTCTACAATCGATCGAAGGATGACCTATGCCATATCACATCTATAATCTAGGTTAAATTTAAGTTTCACAAAAGAGAAAACTATCAAAATAGTCTAGAGTGACCCTCAATTATCTTTAATTACTTATCTAACTTGTCGTAAATTGCAGTGGCTGATGTGGCTTCTCAATAACTACATAAAAGAAAAATCATCGCGTTTCAGATCTGTTCTTCAAGTGGAAAATGTGACCACCATGAGTTTTATTTAACGTTCGACACTAGTATTACGCAAAAAAGGGGTGTAACAGATGAGTCTTCTGCAAATCTGAGGGAAGCCTTATGCAGTCAAAAATGCGGCATCGCGTGCGTTCATTACCTTGTCGGTGTTTAGGCAGCGTCAGGGCGACAGCGGCCGGCGCACCAGCTATCCAGTTCGCCGTCTCTGAACTAACTCTCCTCTAACTTCTCCTTACTGCAATTTACCGAAGTTGGTTTAAAAAAAACTATCTGGCTGTGTTTTCATCTGACCAATCAGGGTCTCAATGTTAACCTTAAGCTCCGCCTACAAAAATTCTATCTATCCAATGAGAAACGTTATAGTTTTCGTGGTGGGGCAATGTTTTTAAAGTTTGCAACGTAACAGAGACGCTAAAAAGTCTCACGCTAAAACCTGCAGCTGGTGTGGTCCTTTTAGCGTTATCGTAAGATCTATACTGTTCTTCTGGGGGGCTCTATCTTTTAACCTGGGCTGGGGGTGGTCCTTGACGTACCTGAGACACGAAAAAGTCTCACGCTAAAACTTGCGGGTGGTAGTGGCCCTTTTTGTGTTATCGTAAGTTCTATACTGTTTTTCTGGAGGGCTCTAGCTTTTAACATGGGCTGGGGGTGGTCCTTGACATACCTGAGACGCGAAAAAGTCTCACGCTAAAACGTGCGGGTGGCGAGCCCTAGTGGTTAGCTGGCGACGTGGGTGTCCAGTCCGTGCCTTATCGTAGGGCCTTCTAGCTTAACACAGTTCTGCTCTCGGCTTCTGTTCTCACTTCTCCGTTCGGAACTGCGTCGGTCTCTCGGTGGGAAGGTACGACATGCATTTAGGTATTCTTGTGTTAGTCTGTGGTATTCCATTTGCTCACTCGTTACTTGTATTACTTTGGTTAATTTAATATCACGATTTATTCGGAGCTAAGTGACATACTAGTAGATTTGCTTATTATGTCAGCGTTTTCATGGAAAGTGTTGGATTTACCTGACACCTTACAAAGAAATCATGAAACTTTGTAACACCTAATACGAGAGCCAATGCTTCTTTCTCGATCTGTGAATAATTTCTTTGAGCAGACAAGAGCAATTTGGACGCAAAGGCAATAGGGCGATCGGGCGATCCATCATTGTGCGCAAGCACAGCACCGATCCCGAAATCCGATGCATCCACCATCAACAACAGGGGCTTCTGGGGGATCGAATGGCGTAAGGCAAGTATTGGAAAGCAACGCCGATTTCAACTGGCGAAAGGCGCGTTCGCATTCCATCGTCCGGACGAACGGAACACCTTTACGGCGTAAGCGATGAAGCGGAGCTGAAATGGAAGAGGCATTCGGCACATAGCGGAGATAATAATTTATTTTTCCCAGCACACTCTGTAGCTGCTTCAAATTCTGCGGCGACGGCAAGTCTTGTATGGCACGAAGGTGCTTGGGACTGGGATGTATGCCTTGGGCATTGAGCACATGGCCCAGGTATGGTAAGTCCCGAGCAAAAAATACACATTTGTCCTTCCGCAAGCGAAGACTATTTTGTCGCAAGACCTGAAATAATGTTCTGAGATTGAACAAATGTTCGTCTTCCGTCTGTCCAAAGATCACAATATCGGCCAGATAATTTGCTGCAGTAGGGACCGACGCACAAACAGTTTGTAGACATTGCTGAAACAATGCAGGGGTGGATGCACACCCGAATGGCAGTCGTTTGAATCGATACAAACCAAGATGCGTGTTAACCACCAAATCGAGCTGCGATTCTTTGTCCACCGGTATTTGCAAGTACGCATCTGCGAGGTCCAACTTGGAAAAATAGTTACCCGGGCACAGTTTGTCAAAAAGGTCTTCCGGGCGGGGTAAAGGAAAAGTTGCAATCACTAGTTGTGGATTCACTGTTGCCTTGAAGTCCACACAAAGTCTAAACTTTCCGGAAGGTTTTGGCAAAATTACTAAGGGAGATGCCCAGAGAGAAGCCTGCACACTTTCAATCACACCTTGTGCTTCCAATTCGTGTAATGTTTTTGCGGCCTCATCACGCAATGTGTGCTGAACATTGCGCGCTCAGAAAAATTTCGGTTGCGCGTTTACTTTCAGTTCCAAATGGGCTTTATAGTTCTTAGCGCAACCGAGGCCCGGTGCAAAAATGACTGGAAATTCTTCACATAGACGAGAAATACTGTCTGAAGGCACAGTCTGGTTCACTGAGAGAACCTGATTTACTATAGACAAGTTAAACAACTGAAATAAATCGAAACCAAACAAGTTCACTGCAGAAGAAGAACTAAGGACGTAAAATGACGCAAGTTTTGTTTGTCCTTTGTATGTTGCAAGAAGGCTGCACTGTCCTAACACAGGGATCTTTTGTCCTGAATAGCTAGTTAATTGAAAATTTGCGGCACGAAACGGAGGTGTGCCCAGGAGTTTGTAAGTGTCTTGATTGATCAGTGAAACTGCAGCTCCTGTATCGAGCTGGAATGGTATCACTTTGCCGTTAATGTCCAAGTCTACAAAAAGTTTATTGTCCTGCTGACGACAAGAGCGACTGTCTCGTGCAACGTGAACTGACACTGGTACACAATCACTTGCGACTTGACGGGAGTTCCGGCGATGTCGGCGCACACTATTTTTGGGACGAACACAGCCACTGTTAGAGAGAGTGGCACTGGGCGGAGTGGAATGAACGACATGAATTTCCATGGGCGAAGTTACGCGAGCCTGAGTAGCCTTGGTTCGATTCCGATTCCGGCGCGAAGCAAAGGGCCTGGAACGGTTTGGAGCTTTCGATCTGAACTTTTTCTGGCAAACACTCTGAACATGTCCTTTTTTATTACAAAGAAACAAATAGCTTGGCGTGACGGCAATTCTCACGCGAATGTTTAGTAGCACACCGCGGGCATGATTTGATCACTGCATGTGCATGCCGGCGCGGCACACGTGGCTGAGAGCCTGGCGGCAGCGGCGCGCCCGGACACGAGGGCTGTTTACTGCTCCGTGCAGCTGTCCCTGCGGGCCGGTGAACCTGACACACTGCTGGCGAAGTTTCAAATGATTCCTGAGCAAAGTCAAGTGTGTCCTGCCGATCCAATATGTCCATCACTTGTTGCAGGGAGGGATTGACTAGTTTCAAAATCTGTTCCCTTATACGAACATCAGAAACGTTCTGCGCAATTGCATCACGTACCATAGTATCTGAATAAGGGAGTCCACATTGACACTCAAAAGCACAATCCCTAGTAAGGCCTTGCAAGGTTGCAACCCACTCCCGATTAGTCTAACCTGCCGTACGTTTTGTTCGAAAGAAGGTATACCTTTTCGCAACTACATTGGCTGATTCTTTGAAATATGCATCTAATGCAGACAAAATTTCTTCGTAGGACAGAGTTGCTACGTCACGTCGGGGAAATAATTTGATTAGCACACGGTACGTGGTCACCCCTACTGAAGACAACAAAAAAGGCTGCCGCTCGTTACCTTGAATTCTGTAGGCGGCGAGATGGAATACAAATTTGCGTGACCACTCCGTCCAGCTTTCCAGTGCAGCATCAAAAGATCGAAAAGTGGGTGCAACAGCGTGTTGTGGCTGCGTTAGCGGTGAAGCGGCTGCTGCCGCATCGTTTTGCATCGCACGTTGACCCTGGACGAGCTGTCCAACGGCATCCAGTAAGGCCTGCGTCTGCTGATTCTGTAAGCGATAAAATTCGGACAGTACATCTGGAGATTTTGGCGAAGCCATTATACAAGTAAATCAGGGCAATTTAGAAAAGAACGCGGTATTGCCTCGTCGCCAATGTTGTGGTTAGCAGGAGAGCCAACCGTACGGTTAAAGGAGACCGAAATGCACGCGTCTCAGCTCATGCAGGCTGGCGTGAGGTCTGGAACATGACAAGGGAATTAGAATTGAGAAAAACGGACGTAGCTGGTGGAATACTTAACTTTAATCCATTCATGGAGAACGTCGCTCTTTATGGACATGATTCACAATAGCAATAATACGGATACTGGCGCCTTGCTAGGTCGTAGCAAATAACGTAGCTCAAGGCTATGCTAACTATCGTCTCGGCAAATGAGAGCGTAGAAGTCAGTGAACCATGGCTAGCAAAGTCGGCTGTACAACTGGGGCGAGTGCTAGGAAGTCTCTCTGGACCTGCCGTGTGGCGGCGCTCGCTCTGCAATCACTGATAGTGGCGACACGCGGGTCCGACGTATACTACCGGACCGCGGCCGATTTAAAGGCTACCACCTAGCAAGTGTGGTGTCTGGCGGTGACACCACACTTTCTGTGACAATAAAGTCTGCAAAGCTTATTGATTTATTTCATAATCTGTTCAGACGGGTTACAATGTGGTGAGTACAATGATATAAAAACAGATTTGATTTTATGGTTACGAAGCATGCGTGACCAAACAGCAGATCTGAATTGCGGCCCGTTATCTGTAATGACTTTACTAAAGTGTCCAACTTCACGTAAGAAATTTTTAACAAAGGCGTTGGATACAGACCGTCCAGTGGCTTCACGTAACGGAGTGAAAGAAACAAATTTTGAAGTAAGTTCAACAGCGACTAGAACTTACGAAAATCCATTAGATGTTCTGACAAGCAGTCCCAAGAGATCAAAAGCAGCAAATTCTTTTAATTTAGAAGGAATGATAGGAAACAATGGAGCACGATGCGAGACAGTAGATGGTTTCGCCTTTTGACAAAGTTTACAAATAGACAAGACTCTTCGAATTCTCCTTTCCATATTGTTAAAATCACAAGTCGTTCGAAGAATATTATAACATTTTCGTGGACCAAAATGTGCATAGCTGAAATAAATTGGCTTATTAATGAAATCGTCTGGAATGCCAAGTACCCATAGCTTGTCATCAACAGTGCAGCGTTTGAACAGTTTGTTGTTTCTGTGGTATCACCGCCAGTCACCACACTTGCTAGGTGGTCGCCTTTAAATCGGCCGCGGTCCGGTAGTATACGTCGGACCCGCGTGTCGCCACTATCAGTGATTGCAGACCGAGCGCCGCCACACGGCAGGTCTAGAGAGACTCCCTAGCACTCGCCCCAGTTGTACAGCCGACTTTGCTAGCGATGGTTCACTGACAAAATACGCTCTCATTTGCCGAGACGATAGTTAGCATAGCCTTCAGCTACGTCATTTGCTACGACCTAGCAAGGCGCCAGTATCCGTACTATTGATATTGTGAATCATGTACCACAAAGAGCGACGTTCGTCATTAATGGATTAAAGTTAAGTATTCCACCAGCTACGTCTGTTTTTCTCACTTCTAATTACCTTGTCATTTTCTAGACCTCATGCCAGCCTGCGTGAGCTAAAACGCGTGCATATCGGCCTCCTTTAACCATACGGTTGGCTCTCATGCCAACCACAACAGTTTCTAACCAGATAATAATGCCGAATCTTTGTGTGTGTCTTTTCATGCAATTTACTTTTAATGTCTTTCCAAATCGGATCTTTATCTTGTTCATGAGCAATGTCCTTTAAAGATGTGGTGATAAAGTTTTCAAAGACGACTTTCTGAATGTAAAGAATACTGAAATTTTTCTCGAGGTTGCCTTCTGTGTTACTTTTCTCAAACCCAGCCGGTGCGCGTTACAGTGCGTCCGCAACCATGTTCTCCTTGCAGGCAATGTAGACTGTTGTGAAGTGGAATTCTTGCAGGAACAATGCCCAACGTTTTAACCTGTCATGATTTAATTTTGAAGACATAAGAAATTGCAATGCACGATGATCACTATACATACTATTACGTGGTTACAAGAAAGAAAGAAACGGAATTTGTTAAATGCCCAAACGATAGCTAAAGCTTCTAATTCAGTAACGGAATAATTTTTTTCAGATTTTGTTAGTTAGCACTCGGCTAGCAAAAGCAATGGTTTTCTGAACGGTAGTGTCATTTTCTATGGCTTCTTGAAATAAATGGGCAACAAGACCGACATTAGAAGAATCCGTGCTAAGGCAGAAATCTTGTGACAGATCTGGATGAGCTAGTATTGGCGCGTTAAGTAGCGATTCTTTCAAAGAATTGAATTCCAACTGTGCTTGTTCGTCCCATTTCCAAATAGTATTTTTTCCAGTGAGAGAACAAAGTTTTAGTGTAACTAGAATTTGCATATTCAGAAAACGACGGTAAAAATTTACGAGACCTAGAACACTGCGGATTGTTTTTTTGTGGATGGAACTGGAATAGCTCTGATTGCTTCTAACTTTTCAGGATCCGGCTGAATGCCTTCAGAAGAAATAATATGTCCCAAAAACTTCACCTTTGTCCTACCGAATTCAGACTTTTCCAAGTTAACTGTAATTCCAGATTCTGCAAAAATATGCAACACGCTGTTGAGGATGCGATTATGTTGTTCCCATGAGGCTTCTGCTATCGGAATATCGTCCACATATAAGGTGATGTGACGTTTTAAGAGCTCAGGTAATATGGAATTTAGCCCGCGAATTAATGCTGCCGAAGAAATGTTCAAACCAAAAGGAAGAGTCCGAAACTGATAACAAACTAAGGAAAGCTGTGTATTTTCTACATTCTGGATGAACTTCGATCTGATGAAAGCTGGATCTGAGATCAATGGAAGACACCACTTTTACCATTAAAATTTTGAAGAAGTTCTTCCAACGTTTGCGGCCTGTCTGTTTCAGGAATAATGATAGTATTGATTTGTCTCGAATCTAAGACAAGCCTGGTCGATCCATTTTTCTTCTCAACAACATGTAATGGATTGTTGTATGAGCTTACTGCAGGCTCAATAATGCCCTCGTCCAGCATAGATTGTATTTCTGTTCTAACACGGTCCATATAATGTGCTGGAATTACGTATGGTCTAAGACAAAATTTAGTATGCTCACGAACACGAAATTGGTATTGAAATCCCTTGATTGTTCCTGTTTTGTGAGTAAAAACTGTGGAATGTGCTTGTAAAATCTCAAAAAGGTCCTACCTATAAGTGTCATCAAAATTCTCAATTGTTTGGATTTTATTCTGAATTAACTCATTAGTTTCAAATATGCCGTCGATATCATCCCTGTCAGTACTTGCAGAGTGATTGGTATTGTCTAGATCCGTAGAGAATTCCGAACTGTTGTCTAACAGAAGGTAAAGCCGATTAATTTCCTCGTCATGGTTTGAGAGCCAATCTTCAAATTTCAAAGCTATTGACTTACCTTCTTTCTCTAAACTTATTTAAGCATCGTGAAAGTTTAAGATTGCTTTGTATTCATTCAAAAAGTCTACTCCCAGTATAATTTTCGTCGACAATAATGGAACAATAAGAAAGTTCATAGAAAGCTGTGGCTTTGACAAAAGAATTCTAAGTTGGTTTGTTGGCGTACATCTACACTTTTTTCCAATGACTGCAGCTTGTAATTTAATCTTGCGTAACGGAAGTGTGGGACAATCGTTCGATTTGCTGCATTTGCTAAAAGCTGTATCACTCATTACTGAAATGGGACTGCCTGAGTCAAGTACTGCAGTAAATTTTACGTCATTTACAGTAATGTGAATCACAGGATATGCAATGTTGTTATGTTTTACGTCGTGTTCCTGGAGTAAGATGTCCCTAATGTCTTCCATTTTTACGTAATTACTAGCTACGGCAGCAGCGTCATCAGTTTCATAAGTACGTTTTGTGGCTGCCAGCAGTATGAGTCATTGCCTATTGTGTCTTTGTTGGCGCACGTGGTTAATGGGATTTGGAGACCTAACTTTTACAAATTCATCTTGTCGAGAGGGCCCTGCTCTGTTTGAATCCCGCCAGTTCTGCCGCAATTCAGGTCTGTCGTTACGATCATATAGTGTGTCGTCATGTCGGTAGATTCCATAGTTTCTTTCTTGTCGGTCATGTGGTGGAGAATTTCTCCCTGAGTAGTAACTGCGCGCTGGACCGTTGCGTCTTAAGTTATTCTGTCTCCCTTGATAATAATTATTTTAGTTTCCATATTGTCTGTTTGTCTGATTGTCTCTTAGATAGTCATTACCGCGGAGAGGTGATCTTTCTCTGCAATTATTACTACTCTGCCAACGGTTCTCATATTGCTGGTGTCTGTTTTGGTCACGATTTACGTTGTACGAATAGCCTTGTCGTGTATTATTTCTGTCATCGTGGAATTGTGACAGGTGTGACCTGTAATTGTTGTGCTCCTGTTTTCGAGTTGCGCGATTGTCAGTGTCAATTTCCAGTTCTTGTAACAGTCCCTGAAAAGCTTCAATGTCGTCTTTGCATCGTCCTGCTAAAATATTCTGTCGTAAATGTTCAGGTAATTTGATGAAGCAAATGCGGATGAGTTCTGAGGGTCCGTATGGGTTTGAAAGATACTGATACTCATTTAACATGTCTTCGAAATATTTGACAAGACTGGAAAATACAGATTGTTTGAAATGTTTCATCATTATGATGCTATGTTTTACTCGGTCTTGTGTAGCTAGAGACCAATATGCTGAGAGGAAGGCATGATAAAATTCTCCTTCAATTTGACAATCGTGAATGACTGATCGCATTCTTACAGCTGGTTCATCCTCCAAGTAGCCACACATAAATTCTAATCTTTGCTCTAATGACCAGTTGGGAGAAAAACGATGAGAGAATTGATGGAGCCACGCTTGTTGATGAATGTCGTTGCCAGAATTCTCAAATGTTTTGAATATAGGTACAGTAATGAACAGCTTATAGTCAAAATCATCGTGTCGGCGAGTAGCACATCGGTCATTGTTACGTCGTGTCGGCGGTTCCATCTCAAAATTCGGTACACCTTGCCAATTTCTTTCATGGTTTCCGAAATGCCCTGTGTTATTATTTTGTGCCGTTTTCGTATTTCTAAGTTCCTCTTCCCGTGTTGGAGCGCGAGTGTCCGCTGAAATATGTAATTTTTGTATTACCTGTGTCAACTGATCTTGTACTTCCCGGATTTCTCTTTTGTATTGCGTATTAATTTGATTCTGATTTTGTTTGAGTTTCTTAATTTGTTCATACTCTTCTGTGTCAGTGATGGCTACAGGTCTTGTGTCATTCAGATCATTATCTACCTTTGCAGATAAATTAGTGAACTGATCCGAAAGTTCGGCTACTTTCTCCGATAGCGAACACATTTCCTCAGTGTGTTTTTCTGAACCAAGTTTCAGAGTGACTATTTGTGTTGAAATCGAATCTACTGTATCCCTTACGTTTTCCTGAGTTCTTGCAAGTTGCGTAACCGAATCGGTGGATGCAACTGAGTCCATTTTAGCTTGCAATGTGTCGTGATTTTCTCGAACAATAGTTTGCAGTTCTTTTATGGCTGCTTCGTGATTCTGTAATCCATTTTCATGCCGCGAAAAAATAGGTTGAAAATGCTCACAAATTTGTATTTTTACGTCATTACAGATTTTTTGACATTTCGATTCAATGTTATGTAACTGAGTAGTTAAATCTTCACATGTTTGTTCAAGTGTGGTGTCTAACTTCCGAAGATTTTGTTCCATTGTGTCTAACTTTTGAAGCTTTTGCTGTGTTTGTCTCTGATTTTGTTCCATTGTGTCTAAATTTTGAAGATTTTGTTCCATTGTGTCCAACTGTTGCTGTGTTTCTCTCTGTTGCTGTTCCATTGTGTTTAACTTTTAAAGTATTTGCTGTGTTTGTCTCTGATTTTGTTCCATTGTGTCTAACTTTTGAAGATTTTGTTCCATTGTGTCTAACTGTTGCTGTGTTTGTCTCTGATATTGTTTCATTTGTTGCATTAATTGCAATAATAATGTATTAGTGTCTGGAATCTGTTCCTCTATGCTTTTCGGCAGTGAATTTGCACCGGCAACATTCACATTTTGACAAGCAGAAAATGTGTCTTGACTTATTTGAGAAAACGGTGAGGACGCAAAACCTGAATGTACAGTATTTGCAAGATTGTGTCCTGTCATTTCGGATTCCTGACGCGAGCTGTTGCCGACCGATCGATCGATAATGCTTCCCTGTTCACTAATTGTTTCACTGCCTACACCATTATTTGCAGCCCGCTCCGTTTCCCTATGCACTGTTACCAAATTACTACTTTGAACATTAGTTAATTCATTACATGGTGGCGCTAACACACTGCT
Source organism: Schistocerca gregaria (assembly GCF_023897955.1). Classification (NCBI taxonomy): domain Eukaryota; kingdom Metazoa; phylum Arthropoda; class Insecta; order Orthoptera; family Acrididae; genus Schistocerca; species Schistocerca gregaria. The sequence goes on from NC_064930.1 coordinate 39,789,500, forward strand.
TTCATCTTGACTGTAATTTCTCAGTTTACTTTGGAGCCTAGTATTACGTTTTTCACACGCCATTATTGTCACAATATTCCACACGACAACACAGAAAAACACAATTTGAAGAGCAAAAATGAGAGAACACATTAACATAGCGCTGAAAATAATATCTAGTTAATTGCAAGCGCAGCTGCGAAATACTTGGTGCAAATTTACATGCGTGCCGCACCTGTTTTACTGTACAACAATGAAAGATTGCAACTACAAAGGAAATTCTCTCTATGATTACCTGCTAGCAATAAACAATATCTACACTAATAATACAAACTACAAGAAAAAAATCAGATGATTCAAGTGAGGTATCCTCGGCTAAGGGTCGACATATTAAACGTCCTCTTCGAACAATTATACATGACTGTGCTTAAACTGACACACAATCGTTTTAGCGCAACGCAATCTGACTTTCAAAAATCCCTACAAAATAATGGCCCTGACTAACATTAACCTATACCTTTCACAAATCACTTACCTCACCAAAAATCTTCGTTACTCGAACTACTGCAGTACAGCGAGCGCCACTACTGCCAGCTAAATAAAAGATTCAAACTAAGGAAGGCACTAACTACTGATAGGCATAGTTAGCGAATGAAAGATTTTAATAGAGAACAAACAATGTATTTACCTTATAGTCATAATATATATATCAGTTAGTGACATCCATTCTTACAAATTTCAAAACTCCGCCATCTCTCTTCCCACATCCACCACTGCTGGCGGCTCACCTCCAACTGCACAACGCTACGCGCTGGTCACATCCATCTGCCCAACGCTACAGTGGCGAGTATTACAACAATGTCAACCGTCCACTGACTGCACACAGCACAGCTAGTGATTTTCTTACAGAGCACTACGTGGCGTTACCAATAAAAAAAAACCTAAACAGCCTACTTACACATGTAGCGCGCTCACTTCCGATCTCACGCCCGCGAGAATGAAATACTCGCAACATCTCTCGTATCTCCTAAACCGCTCGAGACATCGAAACGAAAGGTTGGCGAATGATAGCACACATGGAGGAGAGTGTTTTGCCAATTAATAGACACACGGCACTTTCTTATCTATGGCGATATGTCACTACTTATACTTCTTTTTTTATTTATTTCACTCCAGTGAATGTAATTTTTTAAGAGTTACCGACTGCTAGCGAAACAAGAGCTTGCTAGCATGAAAATAAACATGAAACTTCTTCTTTTATATTACTGCAAACCGATACTATGAGGTTTTTCGCAAGCTATTGATCTCTGTGATTGCCAGTTACTTGTTCAATGAGGCCCTCCATTTCGGAATTCTGTCGTAATAGCTGCTGTGAGATGCGTTTGGCAAATTACACTGTGACAAAGGAAGTACAATTGAACCAGTCACCAAGAGAAATGTGGCCTTTGCTCATAAATGGTGATGCTTGTTCGAATGAGAAAAGGTTAACAACTCACACAAAAACAGACTGGCAATTCTGTGGGAATTTTGGTGGATCCCCGTAACCCATCATATTTTTAACACTGAGCGACGGGAATTGAAACTTACCAAAGGATTTTATTCGTTCGCTTGATTTCAGCAGTATAAAATAATGACGAGCGTTCCATCAAGCGGAATGATAGGCACATGCCAGATACTGAATACTCACCTAGGGCTTGACAAACTGACAATGCGTGATCGCGAAAAAAATAGTTGTTATTTAGAAAAATGAACAATTGATCTGGCACACAACACAACGGTCAGTGTATTGTCAGCAGCGAAGGATAATGCGCGCGACAGGAATGCACAAGCTAGCCATGTGTGCCTTGTGAGATGGAGTTCGAAAAACATTGTCATCAAAGTAGATCTCCCTTTGTCGGCAGCACATTTCAACAAATTAAATATATCTAATCATAACACTCTTTTAGGATATTCCTACTTTCGTAATAATAGCGACCATTTTCTTCATTTGTGTAACCTGTTGTTGTACAATTAGTTTATTAATGCTGATAATGTCCATGCAACAATTGAAATGCTTTTTCTCATAAAGGCAAACCAATTAAAACATTGTTATTTGTGACTGCTTTTCGACTGTTTCCAGCTTGCAGTGGAAATATGTTGTTACATGCATGTAGTACAGTGAGTCGTATTTCATTATTACATACATATCAGAGTAATCACAGTGAAACTTCTATACTTCAGATCTTGGACGATTTTTACCACAAGAACAAAGGGATCACACTTGTGGAGAAGATCCCTTTCTTATTTTTGTAACAGATCGTTCAGATACGCTAGCTTACTAGGCACCGAGAATATAACCTTACTTTACATTCCTGCCTTGATTCTTAATCACATGATTTTGTAATATTCCTTGCTTCCTTATTCACTATCCTTTGCCCCTTCTTGCGATCTGAAAACATCGCTGAGGCATATGGTGCAATTCCAGCGGCCAATGGCTCATCAGTTACTGAAGTATACATTTTTTTTTTTTTTTGACAGAAGAAAAACGAAACTATGCTGATATAAATAACAGAAAAGTATAACGTGCTAACGAAGAAAGCTGGAGCGTTTAAATGGCGAAAAACGAAACAGTACCCAAAGGAATAAAATTCATTACACAGTAAGGCAAAATTTGTTGTATTGGCAATACTACCACTGCTGATATGCTCCGTTCCGATGTGAGCATATGGCCGGGCTACTTTTCCGCTCTCCTCCTCAAATATCCCACGGTGCTAGCGAGGCAAGCGCGACGCGAGAAACTGTGCCTCACCTGGCGCAGGCGCGAGTCGCGTCCCAGTCGCGTCGCGTCGCAGTTTGCGCGGAGCCATTTGAACCTGCGATGTTACAAAAACGCGCGCAGCGCTGCGTCGCGCCACAAGCGCTTTACGCTTCTCAGTTTGCGCCTAGCCTAGGCAGAGTTCCTCCCGCCGCGCGTCACGGGAGCACTGCGGGAGGGGTGAGGCAGGGAGCGGAAAGGCGGTCCTGCCGTATGCTCACTGCGGCGTGGCGCATATGGGCAGTGGAAGTATTTGCCCATACGAAAAGTACGGCCGTACTGCATACGGAAATTTTTCAATGACTAAGGTTTCGTTTTTTTGCCATTTAAGCGCTCCATATCTTTTCGTTAGTACATAATAGTTTTCAGTTACATATATCTGTGCAGTTTTTTTGTTTTCTTTATCCTTTTTTCAAGAACAATGAATAGTTCAATAACTGATGAGCCATTAGCCACTGGCCTCCACAATGTTTCCAGGTAGTGAGAAGGGAGAGATGATTGTTTCATCGTGAGAGTACTGGATAAGGAAGTAAGGAATACTACAGAATCATGTAATGTAGAAGCAAGGCAAGAAACTAAAATAATGTTATCTACTTGCTGCCTTTTAAGATTGTGTGTGCCTACGATCTGTTACAAAAATTCGAAAGGGCTTAATTTCCACAGGTGTGACCCCTTTATGCCTCTGGGGAAAAAAAACGTCCAAAATACGAAGTACGTAAGTTTGACTTTAGTTACTTGGATGTGGAGGTAATAAGACACATTATACTACATACATGTGGTCGTCACATTTCCAGTGCAAGCTAGAAACAGTTTAGAAGCCCTCACGAGTAACGGTGTTTTAATCATCTAGTCGTGACGAGAAAAAGCATTTCAGTGGGTGCACACGCACCATCAGCTTTAATAAACTAATTGTCCAACAGTCTACACAAATGAAGTAGTGGTCGGTGTTAGTGCGAATGTATGAGTATCCCAAAAGAGTAGGGTGATTTTATATATTGAATATGTTGAAATTTATTGCTGACAAAGACAGATCTTCTTTCATTACAGTGCTTTTCGTACGACGTGAACCATTCCTTTCACAAACCACACTTGGCTAACTTCCGCATTCCTGTCGCGCACATTATTCTCAGCTGCTGACGATACACTGACCGACCATTGCCTTGTGCTAAGTATTAATTTTATTCTGTTTTCAATCGCCAGTATTTTATTCGCCGTTTACACATTGTCAGTTTGGCAGGCCGTAGGTGAGTAACCAACGTGGCACTTGCGTGTCATTCGGCCTGAAGGGTACGTCCGTCTGAATATTAATACTATTCTGATGAAGAAAAGGAATTAGATCCTTTGGTAAGTCTCCATTCCGGTCCCCCAGTCTTAAAAATACGATGGGTTATGGGGATTCAACCAAAATTCCAACAGAAATGGACATTTGTTTTTGTGTGAGTTGCTAACCTTTTCTCATTTTAAGAAGCATCACCTTTTATGAGTAACGGCCACAGGTTCAACTGTACTTCTTTTGGCATAACACAGTATAATTTGCAGAAACTCATTTTTGCAGCAGCTATTGTGACAGAATTCTGTAACAGAGTGTCTCATTAAAGAGGTAATTGGCGACCAGAGAGCTCAATAGCTTACGAAAAACCTCTTGTTCGGTTTGTGGTAATATAAGAGAAGAAATTTCATGTTTAATTTCAGTCTTGGAAAGTATTGTTCCACTAGCTGTCGATAACTCATAAAAAATTAGTCACTGGAGCGAAAAAAAAAATAGAAAGTACACCTTCTGATATATCGTCATAGATAGAAAGTTCAGTGTCTTTACGAACTGGCAAAGTACCCTCTTCCTCGTGCGCCATCAATCGCCAAAATCTCGTTTCGATGTCTCGTGCAGTAAGAGATATGAGGCATCTTGTGAATATTTCATTCTCGTGGGGGTGAGATCAGGAGTGAACCCGCTACATAGGATCCATTTTGTCGAGATGGAAGTCAGATAGAGAACTCCTCCCCAAGTCGAAGGAAAAATTCAATATGTTGCCTAAATTTCATACGCAGCAACATATTGTGTAATATGCACCAAACGCAAAAACATGGTGACCTCTATTTTTCATTACAAACTTTTCGTATTTTGCTTAGTGTCTTACTAAAATGTGTATATCACAATAACTACGATCATTAGCAGGATTATGAGCACTTCGCCACGAAGCTGACATATAACGTTACAAGTAAGGGGAAAATCAAATATTTTTACTGAGTAGTTTCTGTAAAATCGTTTGAGAAAGATTCAGAGTGTGCGTGGTTCAGTACTGTCAGCGCAGAGCGTCGCCAGTCAGCGCGTGCGAAGTACGGTGTACGCGTCTCGATTGGCGCCTAGCCTTAATAGTCGTCCACAAACACACACACACACACACACACACACACACACACACACACACACATAGAGTGGCCCGACAAGGGTTTCGTTTTAACTGACAGAGCTGCGAAATACCGTAAATGAACTGAAGTGATGGCCTGGCATTATAGGGCAGGAGATAGCTTTTAGGGGTCCGTTGGCCCGAAGGAGAAAGCCATCCCGTTTCACGCAACTTGGGCCGTGAAGACGAGCTGAAGTGATGGGGGCCTCACAAAGAGCCACAAACCAAGAGAAGGAAATTACCGATTCGGCCGGGAATCGAACCTGGGACGCTAACCAGGGACTGCGGATACTGCTGCACAGACCGTGAACGCGAGTCGCTGTATGAGACGCCGTGTCGCGTGATGTGTGTGGTTCACCCTCCTCTTCCTCCTCTCTGCTAGACGTAGTCACGCTTTCGAAACTCTTCCATCCATTGTAGCCAACGTGGAATTTTCTTCGCAAATTTAAGGTTACTAAAAGTGCTTCCATGTCCATAAAAAATTCTGTTCATGTCGTCTCTGACTGAAATAAATGCAGTTCGTAAGCGGTAAGAGTTTGGTGTGTGTGTGGGGGGGGGGGGGGGGGGGGTTGGGCAGCGCACGCTCTGCCCCTCACGACGACCCAGGTGACCGGCGCTGATGCACAGCCGGCTGCTCTGCCGCTCCTTCTGGGCTGACGCGACTCACGCCGTCTGAGGCTACTGGAACACCACAACACAGCACTGCAGTGACGTTTTGCAGATCACTAATCCGTCACTTCCTGAATGTTCTCTGCAAAAATGCTTCAAAGATATCTTATCTGCTCCAGATGTCACACATGTTTCGCGGACGGTTCTTTAACCGGTCGTAGAACTGTCGCATGTCACCAAAAATATACGCAGAATGACTAAATATATATCGCGTTGCAGCTTTTGCTACAATTTAGCGATAGTTCAACAAATTTCCCGACTGTGCAAGTTATAACGGTCCTACACTGCCGGTTAAATAGGATTTTTTAAATGACACGTGCGCCTAATGTTCCTTCTTTGGCAAAGGAGTCTGTTCTGAAGAACAATGAAAATCCTGGTATGTGCAGATACATTCGCTATTCCGCGACAACTTTTGCATGGTAACGATCGAACGAAAGGTAACAATAAAAACTATTACGCTGGCCACCCTCGTACAGACTAAAGATGAAACTGGTCTTCTATGAGTTGATGCTGGTGGGACGTAAGGCATTGTTCGTCGGCAGCTTACGGCACTGGTCTTACTAACGTCGCTCCACGTAACAAGTCTGGGCCCACAGGACTGTCGTGGAATATCCGTGTCCGCCAGACGTCAGCGCTCTATCGCCACTCACGGCCATGCAGCACTGTCCTGGCCGTGTACCGCAGATCTCGCCGCGCACCGCGCCTCCCCCCACCACCTGTCTGCCGCCGGCAGCTCTCCCCTCCCCTCCCCTCCCCACTACTTCTGCCCCCCCCCCTACGCGCCCACTTCTTGTTCTTCTTCTTCTTCTTCTTGCGCTACGGCCTCTGTAGGACCAAGGGTAGCCTGCACTTTCCTCCCAGTACCTCTTCATTCTTTCTCTTCTTCTCTCCCACACTTCTTCCAAGATATTCATTTTCTGTTTCTCCTGTCGGCTCCACTGGTGACACACTAATCTTTTCCTGTATTGTTCTCCGTCATTGACCTCCGGCGGCATATTTGTCGGTGTATATTTGTTCCTCCAATTTTACTTTCCTTCGACCTTGATCCCCAATTCCAACCAGTCCTTCCGAAGATCAACAACTCACTTGGTTCATGTCTTTCCCCTTGTCCTCCCTGTTGTTTCCCACACTCTCTTCATCGTTCTGTCCATACTCATCCTAACTACATGTCCAGCAATACTTGCCCTTTTGAGTCTGATTTCCTCAGATATTGTTCTCATGTTCCGGTACAATTCTTCCCATGTCTTCGCATCCACCTCCCTCCACTTCTTTTGGGACCTAGTATTTTTGTCAGTATTTTTCTCTCTTCTTTATCTAGTTGTTCTGCCCCATTTCTTGCTACTGTCATCGTCTCAGCAGCATGTAGTGGCTTATCTTTGCCTCTGTGGATATATTCTTTGTATTGTACATGTCTCTCGTTATGCAGAAGGCTGACCTCATCTTCTTTATCCTCTCTGTTATTCCCTCCTTGCTCCTGTTTCTTCCTGTTATAAATTCTCCAGGTATTTAAATTTGCCCACCATTTGCACAGTGCCTTCTGGTGTTTCCCAGTCTGCAGTGGTATTTAATGTCTTTGTCTTGTTGTAGGCGATCCTTTGTCCAACCTTTCTGGCTACCTTACTTAACTTGTCGAGTTGTGTCTTCTTCCGTCTCACTTACTATTGTTATATCGTCTGCAAAGGCTAGGCAGTCCACTTGTGCCCTGTTGTCTTCTTTGTCCCCCACATGGGTCTCTGGTATTCCCATTTCCTCGTTTATTGCTCTCCACTGCCTGATCACTTTGTCCAGTGATATGTTGAACAACAATGGTGACAATCCATCTCCCTGTTTAACACCAGTCTTGATCTCAAATTCTTCTAACAGTGCTCCTCTGAATCTCACCCTTGCTTTTGTGTCTGTCAGAAATTTTTGTGAGTTCTTGTGTAGTTCCATCAAGTCCTCTGTTCATCAGGATCCTAACAAGAGTCTGTCTGTTGATGGAGTCATATGCCTTTGTGAAGTCCACGAAGGTTATTACTGTCTTTTTGTTTTTTAAGGCGCTATGTTCTATCGCTTCAGGATAAATATCTGTTCTATACAACCTCTTCCCTTCCTGAAAACCACTTGGTAGTCGCCAACTGTACTTTCTACTTGTTCTTCTACTCTCTTGAGCAATAGTTTTGACAGCACCTTGCATCTGACCTCTAGTAGCGATATTACTCTGTAGTTGTTTGCATCTCTATTGTCCCCCTTCTTATGTATTGGTACTACAGTTGGATTCTTCCACCCTTCTGGCAACTTCTTTGTTCTCCAGATCTGGTGAATTGTGTTGGTCATGTTGTCTATTGCTTTGTTGCCTCCCCACTTTATCATCTCGGCTGCTCTACCATCTTCTCCAGTTGCCTTATTATTCTTTAGATCGCTTATGGCATGTGCGACTTCATCCCTGGTTGGAGGGCGTGGCTCTCTCTTCTGTGTCAGTCCCCGGGCCGACGGTTGACTGCCAATGCCTGTTAAGAAGGTAATTTGTAAATTGTTCATTGTTTTTCATTCGGGATCGATCTGAAGGTTATAATAAAATTATTGTGATTCAGTAGAGCCTTTACTTTCAGTACTTGATGCTGAACTCACCTTTCCGCTTTATTTTATTTTTGTGTGTGTGTTTGATGTCATTGTACACCCTAAGTGTTCCTAATCGTTCATGTTTGGAAGTAAAAATAGGTGTGATTTGTCATCAACACTACCACGGCAGATTAATTAGGGGTGACAGGGCCACATTAAAATCCATCCATCTTTGCGTACAGGCACACTCCCAATTTCTCTGTAAGTTGTTTGTCAGGGGCGAACACACGCAAAATCCGGACAAGCAACGGGTGGGGTGTTCCATATGGCTGACCCATGCATAGGATTCGTAATTTTGAGATCTGCCTGAGATGCAGTTAGGAGAAACCTCAGTTTTGTTGTCTTTGTGATCCAACTTGTCTGATCATTTTAATAGTAGAATCACAGATAAAAATTAGCATAAGTTGCGTTTTTTATTGTCGTTGTTTTTGTGTTTGTTGTTTCTGTGCTCCATGTGGGTTGTTGTTTTTGTTGCGTGTGCTAATGTTAGTTGCACTCAGAAAATGCTGAACAGTGAGTGCACAACCATTTGTGGAGGTATCCTACTAGGAAGTATAAGTTGGTGGTATTTGTGTTCACTGCTCACACCTAGTTTAGTCTTTCGTTGTGTGATTGGTGTTTTGTTTTCTTTAGTTGTTGAGGCTAGGGTATATTGTGTAGTCGAGTGTATGATTAGCATTAAAATGCACATGCTGACTGAAGGGAAATCCAGGGCCACAGCAGAGCAGAATCTCGTCTGTTATAGTCATAAAATAGGTCACAGTCCCGAGGACACTGCAAGCGAAAGTGACGAGTGTGAATTGCAGATGTCGGAAGCTGATGACAAGAATAGGTTCAGCTCATTGGGTTGCAGAATCTAGAAGTCCAACAGTGGGACTGAGGAACCGAAGCACATGGTGACGGATGTCACAGTCCGTACTTATGGACGGTACAGCCCACGGAGCCGTAGTGCCGCAGAAATGAATTATTTCCGACCCCAGTCTAGTGGTTCAGTCCAAGCCAAGCGTCTGGTGCACGGAAACGTTTTGTTTCCAGACACTGAAAAGTTAGCAGGAACGTGGGAAACGGTGCCCAATGCAGGTCACGGCAGACAGAAAGTCAAAATTGGGCAGGCATAAATAATATTATAGATGTTTCGAAAGGGATGCAGACAAAAATTGACAAACCTAACTCAAATCTCAGTTCAAAATTATCGACCGTTTAGAAATATAACTCCGATCTTAATACAAAATTTGAAAAATCTAACTCAGAACTCATATCAAAATTATCGAACGTTGAGAAAGATCTCAATTCAAAATTATTGAACGACGAGAAGGCGAGGGCAAAAATGATGCGTGAAATGAAATAGGTGATAAAGAACCTAGGAGTAAAATTAGACAAGGAGGAAGCTCTAATTAAAAGAACAGCCAATGAAGCGAAGCTGATTGCATAGGGGGCAAAGAGAATTGCGAAAGGAACCCTGCGACTCGTCACAGAGTACCGCGAAAGTAGGTTCAAAAATGGCTCTGAGCACTATGGGACTTAACAGCTATGGTCATCAGTCCCCTAGGACTTAGAACTATTGAAACCTAACTAACCTAAGGACATCACACAACACCCAGCCATCACGAGGCAGAGAAAATCCCTGGCCCGCCGGGAATCGAAGCCGTGAACCCGGGCGCGGGAAGCGAGAACGCTACCGCACGACCACGAGATGCGTGCGCGCGAAAGTAGGGAAGGCTGCCTTATCCAGATTGCAACGACCGGACGTGGGGCCTACTGAAGCACTAAGAGATGAAGTCTCTGAATTAAAACGAAACCTGTAGAATGAAGTTATACGCATTATCGGGAAAACCACAATACCAACTCAAGGTAGCCATCCTGACGAAATAGCTGGCAATGGTAGCAACAGGGAGGTAGTGAGTGCTGAAGAAATGGTTCTATCAGCTCGTAAACCGACTTCTCTGTCCGGTAATTTGGACGGCTCGAGTAGAACGGCAGAATCCAGTAGCAGCGGAGCATACCGCAACGCCACGCCGACGCCCGTAGAAAACTCGGTGGGCAGACATACGTCGACCGTCTGCTAGTACGTAGTACGCAACATTTAGCGAGTACCCACATTGACAGAGAGGAAGACAGAGTTTCTGAACAGGGAAGTTTGCACCCGGAGATACAGATTCAGCAAAATGTAGGAAGAAATCAAACCTCTCATGCCGAAGATAGATTTGATTTTAAACACTTCGTCTCGGTGAGGAAGTTTCAACATTACAGAGATGGAAGCAATAGTCTTCATCCCAAACCATTTATATGCCAATTTGACCTGTCTCTGCCTCCCAACTGGCCACTCATGTATAAGCTCGATTTCGTGTGCTCACATGTGGAGGGAGCCACAGCAGAATATATGAGGAACTTTGCCAGCACTTGCAACTCGGAAATGCCTTCGTGGGCGAATTCTGGTCAAAAAAAAAAAAAAAAAAAAAAAAAAAAAAAAAAAAAACCAGGAATGCGTTAAGCAAGAATGAATGGTGTCTAGAGATATGGAAGGGGAAGGTTACCGAAGTCCTGTAAAATTCTTCGAGAACATGACAAAGAGGAACCAGTATCTCGACAGTCCTTGTAGCGGAGCTGAAATTATACGCCTGTGTTATATGCCTGTTCCTGATAGCCTACCAGCAAACGCTTGCCATAAGGTGTTGGAGCTGCACAGAAGCAATCAAAGGAATATTGAGGGAACTCGAGTTCGCATTTAACGAGGAGCAAGCCCGTGAGAAACGCCCACAGCGGGAACGGCGGAACGGTCGACGAAATAACGACTCGCAGTGGGAAAACAAACAGGTGCGGCAGCACAACGGATTTGCTCAGGCTAAGAGTAACAGTGAGCCTGGGAAGAAACACTAACGACGGTAGGCACTCTCGCGATAACAAGCCGAATAGGTCTTGGGGAAGTGGCCATCAAACGATTAAGGTGGTTTTTGAAACAGTGCAACGGAAGAAGTAGAAATAGGACCACCAAAACCTGGGCCACCTCACGTGAATGAACAGGTACTATTCCCCACATCAAACCATTCGTGGAATAACCCAGGCAATATGTAAATAGTGGTAAATAGTTGAATTGGAATTTGAATAAGATATTTAGGGTAAGGAAATTGCGTTTGGTCTGTCTTGTTTTGTGTACGGTATGCAAGGTTATATGTCCATGTTTTGCTTAAACCTGCGTGATGGAGGCTAAGAGCACAAGCTATAAAAAAAATCATTAATCGACAAGTATTCGTTACATACACTTTTTAGTTGAGATGTAGACTTACGCTCTGAGGTAGCTGCACCAGTACATGGATCTCTGTGAAAGGCGTAAAAGAGATCACAGAATTCATATCTCCGACTGAGGAGACAGCAAAAATTTAAGGTGGCCTGTCCTGCATGCCGTTGTGAGGGCGCACCGTTGGATTTATTAATGCCAAAGTGTGCAAGTGATTTTGAGGTGGCCAGCTATGCGCAGTGGCGTACGTAGCGCACCTTAGTACACATAGTTCTGTGAGAATAGCGTGTTGAAGTAGCGGAAACAGCGGACATTAATAACGGTGTTTAAGAATACTTGTTGAAAATTTTAAGTTTTCTGGTCAACCGCGTGTGTGAGCAGTGGGTTGCGTTAGATTTCTTTATGTGGTTGCACTACAGTAATAAAATTCCTGTCAACAGGTATATGAGACCATAATATGGGCAATGAGAATTCAAAAGGGGTAACTATACCGAACAAGTCTGGATAATTGGCTAAGATAAGAAACTTTGTTTTATCTGCTTCATTCACAGTTACTGCTGCAGGGACATCAGATCAGGTGTGAAACCCTGGAATGCATCGACTGATACCGTGTAAGAGGTCCATGATTAAGGAAGTTGTTGCTAGCGCACTCGAGCAGATGTAATTTCGATGGATTGCTCTCGCGCTGCCTGCGATATGTATGCTATAAGCGAATCTCAGACCAAAGAGCAGTGTTGTATGCAGTAGGAACTGTGTAGCAGTAGGAGTAAGTAGTTGCTATCAGTGTGGTGTATCGAGTTGGCTGGGCCGGTCGTGTAGAGCGATGGTGGTGCCTGACCGTTGTAGTAAAAGGTAAAAGCAGCGTCGCGCATTTGTACTTTTGTTATATCAAGTCCCATGTAAAAGGTCTTAAAAAAATCTCTTAATAAAACACTTTCTTACAAAAATCAACTTTTGACAATCATTTATCTCAATTTAAAGAGTTATCGACTATCGTAAAGAAAAATCAGTTGTTTCTTTTTATACATGACAAATGTATCGGCCATCATTGCACTGCGCTGTGCCAGAAATTTTTTTATAGGAGCCGATATATACGCGTTATCTGGCGACCTTATCGAGGTAAGAATTTTCAGTTTATTCAGTAAGATCTTTCAGGGCCATGGCGCAGCATTTTTGCTTTGTCTTTGTTTGATTTTGTGCTTAACTTTGACTTGTGAAAATGCCGCAAAAAACTGCTAACAGTACATCGCGATGTGCAATGGGTGAAAAAGCCGAGTCGAATAATTTGACGGATATTACTAGCGACATTCAGTGTCATAATGACAATCTTCCAAATAGAGATAATCAGTGCGTGCCGACCACCAGTTGTGATTCTAATCTAAATGATGAGCAAACAAGTTCAATCATGTCCACACTTAATTTAACAACAATTGATGATGTGGCACGTTCCGATACAATGAACGCTGCCCAGTTTGACACACCTTATTTTGCAAAATTCGCATAGTGAACAGATAAATTTTTCTCACAAAAATAAACAATGTAGTCAAAATACGTCAGATTTATTTGATTCCGATGTAGTGACCCACAGTGCACATCCAGTTAGCAAACCATTTCGTGAATCAGACAATGACCAAATGGTTTCACAAAACGTGACAAATGCAGGTACATCACACGGTACAGAGAATAGAGTCTGTAATTTTGGCATGGATCAAGTTGTAGCATTATTGCTACAATTAAGTGAAAAACAAGACAACAATTACAAGCAACATAATGAAAAACTAGACAAGAATCTCAAACAGTCGCATGAAAAACAAGACAACAATTTCAAACAACTTAATGAATAAAACAAACCACTTAGTGAACAGATTACAGCCGTTGCCGTGCAATGTCATGATACTAAAGAACAATTACGTCAGGAAATTAAGGCTTGTGCTAGGAACAGTAGTGAAGAAATTAGATCTGTTGCACATGAATTAATACACATGAAGCCACAACGAAATTACTTAGAGATGAAATTAGTACACTCGCTAAACAATGATCTGAAAACGCTACACAGTTACGCGACGAGTTTAAATTAATGTCAGCAGAACTTTCACGCACACTGGATGCGAAAGTCGATAAGAAATTTGAACAACAAAACAGCCAAATTGACGAACGTTTTAATCACTACTTACAAAACAGTGAAACGCGATACCGTAAATTCATACAGGTACAGAACAAAGTAAAGAAACAAGCCATGGAAACAATTACTGCACAGAGACAGGAAGACAAGCGTAAGTTATTTACGAAAGGAAAAACATACGTAGACACTAACACTGCGACAGTATCAGGCGAAATTAACACTATCAAACAGTTGAACACTGAATAGCATAATGAAATCTCTGCTCTTAAAATAAAAACAGACACACACACAGTAGACTTTCAGATAATGACCGCAAGACTTGAACAATTTGAATTAATACAGGATCCCGATGCTATTAAAGCAGACGTTAAGAAATTAAACAAAACCACACGTAAAATGCAAACAGAAATTAATGCTTGTGACACTAAAAATGACGATCAGGTTAAAGCACTGAATGAAAAATTTGATGAATTGGCCAATCGTATTGACGTTATCGAAAATAACAGTGAGAGTAAATCAAACGATACATCACCAATTTGGTTCAATCAAACGCCCGAATTCCAAAACTTACAGCAGACAATCAGTGAGATAGGTTCGTCCAATAATACATTGCGTAGAAAAGTGTCATATTTACACCACGAAGTGACAGAAATGAAAAATGTTTCAGCCTCTAACACGTCGCAGCATATGCCACATTCTGAACATTTGTCACACTCACACAGCCAGTATAACTTAGGAATATACCGAGAGTACGTGACTTAGATTCCGAACAATCACCGACAAACAGATTATCACACAATCCTGAGCCTGCTCAGACATTCAGAGACGATAATTTTGATTACAAGCATTTTCTATCTGTGAGAAAATTTAAGGTGTTTAAGAATGACAGAACACAGATTCACCCTTTGGACTGGGTACAACAATTTGCTTTCGCATTTCCACCAGCTTGGGCTGTAATGCAGAAACTAAAATTTATTTGCAGCGGGTAAGAGACCTCAGGCCATTCGTTACACTTCGATGAATATGTGCCGTAGCATGCACAGGGCCCCGAGCCTTAGTAGTGCTATTTCATCTTTAGTTTTCTGTACTGCTGCCCACTCTTTTACTATCCTTTATATCTATCAAAACAGCTCTTCAACTATGGATCTATCTAGGATTAAGAATGAGTAAAGAAAACCTGATATGACAAATTTTACCGAAATTGGCAATTTTCGTTCGACACTCCCGAACTACCAGTATAATTTTACTAAGTGACAAAATTTTAATCATCAGTATGTACAAAGTTTTCAGCAATCACAGACACATTTTTGGCTACAATAGAGGGTTTTCACCACAACAGCAACAAAACCAGCCGGTCAGCATATCTAACCAACAAAGTAATGTGCAAGGTAGACCAAGCTTTAATCTTTCGCCGCCAACACGTATAGCGTCCGCTCCACTAAATAGTAACGCACCGCAACAAGTAAATCAGTAAGTACTGAAAACACTAATTCAATTCCTATCGCAACGCGCCGTATAGCAGTGACTATCATGACAGACGCAAAAGCAATGAGCACAGTTTTCAGCGTAACAGTTGGTCTTACCAGCAGCAGAATCATCCGCAACAAATGATCATGAACAGACAGTCCGTATCATCCCGCATCTAATACGTCAGGAAGAAATAACAGAACAGTACAAATAGTCGAAATACCACAGCATCATGCTGCAAATAACAGCACGTCAGAAAGAATTTGACTAGATACAGTACAGGTTGCTTCTTCCAGCAAAGTAAGCAATACTTTTGATACACAGAATCTTGTTCACGAAAATGTTATTACGTTTGACGAAATCCGAGACACACTTTTACATGAAAAACCAGTAGTCTGAATTTATTAATCTGAAACATGCCTTATTGAATGCACCACTTTTATCACACCAAGATCCTACCAGAAATTTTTCCATTGCCACCGACAGTTCTAACACCGCTTTAGGCGTACACATTTTTCAGGAAATTGAAGAAGACAGTGGTACTACAGTAATTAAAAACATCGCTTTGCAAGCCTAGTTCTGTCATCTGCTGAATTCAATTATTCTGTTACAGAACTTGAAACATTATGTGTTGTATGGGCATTTACCAGATTTAGGCATTTTCTTTGTGGAAGACATACTACCGTTTACACAGATTAGAGAGCTATACAGTTTTTACTTTCCGCTAAATTTTCACTTGACAGACTAAGCAGATGGAAACTTTATTTAGAAGAATTTAATTTTACAGTTGTTCACATTCTCGGTACACAAACTGTTGTAGCAGACGCACTATCCGGTTCTCTCATCGACAATCAGCAAGGCATCGCAACTAACTTCTACCAAGCCAATTCTAGCGTCATGTATATTTAACGAGTTGCATTTGAAAATTTCATTTCCTCCTCATTACGAGACATGGCACAAGAGCAAAACAAAGACAACGTATGGAAAGAAATTAAACACCTTTGGTAAGATAGGAATAACGTTACCATTAGAAACCATTACACTGTACGCAAGAACATTCTGTTTTGGCGCTCTCGCCCTGATAGCAGCAACTGGTTATTATGTACTCCTGACGAGCTTGTTAACAAATTTGGTACACTCATTTAAGTTACGCCATTATGAAGCCAGAAAATGTTATACTGAAACAGAACTGTTGTTTTGCCCACATGGAGAAATGTATTCGACGAGTTTTAGCGAGATGTAAAATCTGCGAGAAAACTATATCAGACACGACTTCACGTATTCCTCCGTTACATACAATTGTACCCCTTAAATTGAGACACATGGCTGCTGTAGACAATTTTGGACCGATTCCCAAAACTAATAAAGGTTTTTGTTTCATCTTTGTTGCTGTTGAACTCACTTAGAAATTTGTTACCTTCACTCCGTTACACAAAGCTACCGCTAAATCTGTTTCGAATGCATTTGTAAAACATGTTCTGCTTCATGTAGGACATGTATTGTAAGTAATTTCTGACAATGGACCACAATTTCGATCTGCAATATGGACACGTATGTTACGAGCTAGAAATATTTCTCCGATCTATATATCCAGGTCTAATGACCTCAGAAGTTGAGTCCCATAGTGCTCAGAGCCATATATATCAAGGTATCACGCTTCTTCGAACCCTTCTGAATGACTGATGAAAGAAATTGGTAAACTATGTAGAATATACTTCCATAAAAGACATATTGATTGGGATACACACATACTTTCATTCCAGGATGTAATTAACTCCATACCAAATGAATCTACTATGCTATCTCCGACAGTTATACTGAAAAATGTTGAAGCACCTAACAAAATTAAAGAATTAGTATCTTTTCCTATATCTTGTCGGCTACGCCACCATAAAATAACAACATCAAAGGTGCCGCAGAGCGCTGGAGAAGACAGCAAAAGCAGTTTTGTACACGCCGTGACTTTCACATTGGACACAAGATATTAGTACGCACATGTTATCTATCCAACAGAGGAAAGAGTAGATGCAGTAAATTTGACCTTCTGTACGCAGGTCCATGTAGAATTCGCAGCATTCCTCACCACAATGTGGTACTCGTCGAAACTTTGAGAACCAGAAAAAGAAAGGGCAGTCACCATATTTCCAATATTAAACCATTTATTGAATGAACATACTTTATGATTTATCACACTGTAATGCCATTTCCAGATATTTGTATGACCACTTACTGATGATGATTATATTTTTTCTTGGCAAGTGCCTGGCAAGGTAACGTTAGCACGTCGCTTTTCTTGTAGTTACACAGCAGACCGTGCACATTTTCCATTTTTTTATGTATATATGATCGTTTTCCTATTGAAAGTAGAATTTTATCTGTATCCACTATGAAATCTTTGAAATATAAGAAACACCAGTTGACTTTGAGACGTTTCGTTATGATATCTCAATATCTTGACTATTCTACATTTTTTTGCTACTACATCTGATATTGTGTGTTCATTTTTTGCACTTGAAAACTGTCTATGTTTTGACCTAATATGTTTTCTGTCATGCTATGATGTATACTTAGTTACATCACTAGAAGCAAGTTTTCATTTAATGGGTATATGATTTAAATGCAAGATATTAATCCATATTCATCATTTTCACCAAGCTATATCATGTAAAAGAAATAAATTAAACAGCGACAGTGGTTTACTATGAAATGGAAATTTCACCATCGGAATGAACGAAAGAAAATGCAATACCTTGTCATGAAGAGTAAATGGCTCAGAATTAACAAGCATTAACAATATACAATACACACTGCATAATAGCGGTATTAACTTATTATTTTTCTTTCAGAATACGAGGCGACTGATGCAGGCTGTCAGACAGAACTACACATGTTAATTTTAGTGAAGAAATATGCTAGAAGTAAGAAACTGTATAATATATAAAGTAATGAATGATAATGAATAGTTGTATGAGGAGAATGGTAATATAAATATGAATAATGAAGTGTCTGTGTCTTGCAGATGATAATGAATAGTTGTATGAAGAATATGGTAATATGAATGAGGAAGTTTTTCTTTGCAGATGATGATAATGATAAGGTTCATATATTTTCTATTAGTTAAGAGATGCTATGTAGTTATTTCAGTAATTGTTGCAGTTCCTTTTGACAGAATGTCTTATGTCGCATAGTATAATGACTGAATGTTTTGGGAAAGACAGCTAGAGTATATACATATTAAGTACACGTTCCATTACCTGTTAATTCGAAGTTTACTACTTTTCAGCATAATTTACACTTGTTCTTTCAGCTCAATAATCCACTTTGTATTTTTTCCAGGAGAAGCTTTTGATGATATTAATACGCTATCAGCAGTTAGCTATTAAACCTGTTCTAGTACTTGCCCTTTTTTTTACCCAGCTACGTCTATCATTTATGAATGTGATCACATATACTCTACTTGTTTCATAACCTTGCTACAGCTGACTCATAACGAATAACGTTATTAGTCTTTATTTCCAGCAATAAGTCAAAAGCAAATATTTTCATGTCCCAGCAATTAATTATCGGTTCCAATGCAATGCATTGCTAGCACAAAAAATGTTATTACCAGTCCAAACTGTTACCATTACACAACTAAATAATGCTGCCAGTTTGATATATTTCTAGTCCCAAATATAATGCAAATTTCTCTGATGTATTGATTCCTTTATGTCTATGTATTATTGGACTACAGATCTTGAGTAATAGTTGCAATGTCTTACATTTTATATATGTCTGATGTCACTTACATGATATCATATATAGTCACTAGCAGCTTGTTGCTACACTCAGTAATCCCTGCTTTGAATGATGACTTCTGAGTAATATTGAATGATGTTTTATAATTATGCATAAATGCAGTGCCAATGATTACTATACTGAGATGACTTATTCATAAATGCTATGCCAATAATTACTGTAATTAGATTACTTATGAATAATGTTTTATAATTCTCCATACGTACCACATAAACGTTTAGTAACTAGCCAATGAGTGAAAATAATTATTCAAATCGGTTGATACACTAGTGTAATTCTTAATGATAACTAGCATAAGACCTCACCTTCTGACTTAATTATCACCAATTACTGCAATATCTGGATGTCCTGTCCATCCTCATGATTATGGAGCACTATATGTGGTTCTTGCACTAATTCTACGTTGATGTAAGAGTAAGGATTCTACAAAAATGTGATGTTGATACAACAAGCTGTCCACCACTCTGACCGAATGAGACATAATTATGGTCCTACTGTTTGGTGTACCTAATATACTACCAAAATGATAACATACAATATTAATACTACTTTTCAGTGTCTTGGCTACATTGATAAATACTTGAGGGAAGAGAACTTCAGATTGTCTCACTTGGTGTTGTGCTTCTGTATAAAGATATGGACTTTCAGTGCAGCTATATACAACCCACTGTGCTACAACCATGATGCTATCCTTCCCATTCCTTTCCTAGTTCTTGCAAATATGCTAAGGATATTACTGTGTGAACTTTATTTCACTCCTTGATGTGTTTAATTCATATAAAAATGTTAAAGTCTTTAAAGTGCATGTGCACTTTATGTCATTTGTTAATATATTTTGTACTCATTGCATATACATTTTGTCATTTCGTAATATGTTCTGAACTCAATGCGTGTACACTCTATTACATTTCTTAATATGTTCTGCACTTACCATTAATGTAGTTGTTCATGGCAAGTCCAGTTAACTCACCATTGCTGTCAAATTTTTGCCTCCCATTGGAGGGTTGTGTAAGAGGTCCATGATTAAGGAATTCGTTGCTAACGCACTCGAGCAGATGTAATTTCAATGGATTGCTCGCCCACTCCCTGCGATATGTATGCTATAAGTGAATCTCAGATGAAAGAGCAGTGTTAGACGTAGGAGGAACTGTGTAGCAGTAGGAGTAAGTAGTTGCTAGCAGTCTGGTGTATCGAGTTGGCTGGGCCGGTCATGTGGAGCGATGGTGGTGCCTGAGTGTTGTAGTATCAAGTAAAAGCAGCCTTGCGCATATCTTGTTTTTGTTGTGGTCTTCAGTCCTGAGACTGGTTTGATGCAGCTCTCCATGCTACTCTATCCTGTGCAAGCTTCTTCATCTCCCAGTACCTACTGCAGCCTGCATCCTTCTGAATCTGCTTAGTGTATTCATCTCTTGGTCTCCCTCTACGATTTTTACCATTCATGCTGCCCTCCAATACTAAATTGGTGATCCCTCGATGTCTCAGAAGATGTCCTACCAACCGATAATTTCTTCTAGTCAAGTTGTGCCACAAACGTCTCTTCTCCCCAATTCTATTCAATAGTTCCTCATTAGTTATGTGACCTACCCATCTACTCTTCAGCATTCTTCTGTAGCACCACATTTAGAAAGTTTCTATTCTCTTCTTGTCCAAACTATTTATCGTCCGTGTTTCACTTCCATACATGGCTACAGTCCATACAAATACCTTCAGAAATGACTTCCTAACACTTAAATCAATACTCGATGTTAACAAATTTCTCTTCTTGAGAAACGCTTTCCTTGCCATTGAAAGTCTACATTTTATATCCTCTCTACTCTACTTAGACGATCATTAGTTATTTTGCTCCCCAAATAGCAAAACTCCTTTATTACTTTAAGTGTCTCTTTTCCTAATCTAATTCGCTCAGCATCACCCGATTTAATTCGACTACATTCCATTATCCTCGTTTTGCTTTTGTAAATGTTCATCTTATACCTTGACTGATCTGGCCTTATAACAATAACGAAAACGGCCTTGCTGTGCTGGTACTGCGAACGGCTGAAAGCAAGGGGAAACTACGGCCGTAATTTTTCCCGAGGGCATGCAGCTTTACTGTATGATTAAATGATGATGGCGTCCTCTTGGGTAAAATATTCCGGAGGTAAAATAGTCCCCCATTCGGATATCCGGGCGGGCACTACTCAAGAGGATGCCGTTATCAGGAGAAAGAAAACTGGCGTTCTACAGATCGGAGCGTGGAATGTCAGATCCCTTAATCGGGCAGGTAGGTTAGAAAATTTAAAAACGGATATGGATAGGTTAAAGTTAGATATAGTGGGAATTAGTGAAGTTCAGTGGCAGGAGGAACAAGACTTCTGGTCAGGTGACTACAGGGTTATAAACACAAAATCAAATATGGGTAATGCAGGAGTAGGTTTAATAATGAATAGGAAAATAGGAATGCGGGTAAGCTACTACAAACAGCATAGTGAACGCATTATTATGGCCAAGATAGATACGAAGCCCACACCTACTACAGTAGTACAAGTTTATATACCAACTAGCTCTGCAGATGACGAAGAAATTGAAGAAATGTATGATGAAATAAAAGAAATTATTCAGATAGTGAAGGGTGCCGAAAATTTAATAGTCATGGGTAATTGGAATTCGAGTGTAGGAAAAGGGAGAGAAGGTAACGTAGTAGGTGAATATGGATTGGGCCTAAGAAATGAAAGAGGAAGCCGCCTGGTAGAATTTTGCACAGAGCACAACTTAATCATAGCTACCACTTGGTTTCAGAATCATGAAAGAAGGTTGTATACATGGAAGAACTCTGGAGATACTAAAAGGTATCAGACAGATTATATAATGGTAAGACAGAGATTTAGAAACCAGGTTTTAAATTGTAAGACATTTCCAGGGGCAGATGTGGACTCTGACCACAATCTATTGGTTATGAACTGTAGATTAAAACTGAAGAAACTGCAAAAAGGTGGGAATTTAAGGAGATGGGACCTGGATAAACTAAAAGAACCAGAGGTTATACAAAGTTTCAGGGAGAGCATAAGGGAGCAATTGAGAAGAATGGGGGAAAGAAATACAGTAGAAGAAGAATGGGTAGCTTCGAGGGATGAAGTAATGAAGGCAGCAGAGGATCAAGTAGGTAAAAAGACGAGGGCTAGTACAAATCCTTGGGTAACAAAAGAAATATTGAATTTAACTGTTGAAAGGAGAAAATATAAAAATGCAGTAAATGAAGCACGCAAAAAGGAATACAAACGTCTTAAAAATGAAATCGACAGGAAGTGCAAAATGGCTAAGCAGGGATGGCTAGAGGACAAATGTAAGGATGTAGAGGCGTATCTCACTAGGGGTAAGATAGATACTGCCTACAGGACAATTAAAGAGACCTTTGGAGAAAAGAGAACCACTTGTATGAATATCAAGAGCTCAGATGGAAACCCAGTTCTAAGCAGTGATGGGATGGCGAGGCGCGGCGACTCGAGCGCACCGAGAATTTCTCGAGCCTATAGTTCTCAAGCAATTCTCGAGAAGCTCACGAGAAATGGCTCGGCGGCGTGTGCCGCTGCGCGCCAGTTGGCTGCCTCAACAGACGCCGCGCCGCTGTTGTTTTATGAATTGAATGCCGCCGCTAGACAAACACGCTCGCTGCTCACTGTGCTCGTAACTAGTATGTCTCAGGTTTCATTCGAGTAAAGTTGTTCTTCAAATCAATATGGACACTCGAAAACGTACGTCATGGTGCTGGCAGTACTTTACAGAGTTACGTGTGGTACAAAACGTGAACTCCGTGCAAAGGTTCGGATAGTGTCTGAAGCGGTCCACCACGCTTAAAAAAAAAATGATAATCTACAACATACCCCAAAATCAAACCTGTACTATCCTAGCTTTTGCACGATACGATATGTAATTTTATTGGAGTAGTTGTCGAGCATAACGTAGCCTCTCGGAGGAGCACTGATCTAAATCTTACGTTTCTCTTCATAGAGCGAAGTAAACGGCAACAACAGCTAGATGAAGCACTAGTGGCCATGATAACAGACGATTGTCAACCGCTTTCAAACGTCGAGGACACTGATTTTCGATGTTTTGTTTCACTGTTGGACCAACAATACCCAACACCAAATCGAAAAAAGTTTCGCCTCATGATTGAGGACGATTACCATGAACAGAAAGAGGCTGTAAACCTGGCCGTGGAAGACTCTACTCGTGTTTCTTTAACGACTGATATTTGGACCTCACTCAATAGTGAGGCATATATTGCTGTAACTGGTCATTTCATTAACACTAATTGGAGTCTGAAAGCTTTAGCTCTCGAAACATTCCGTTTCCCGGAAAAGCATACAGTGCTAAATATTAGTGAGGCGTTAGATAACGTGATTTCAAAATGGAACATTGAAAACAAAGTTGTAAGCATCACAACTGACAACGCCAGTAACATGACGGCGGCCGTACAACTTATTCACAGTGGCAACATAGATATGCAACATGTGCCTTGTTTAGCACACACTATCAATTTAGTTGTGAAAAGTTCTTTGAACAGCAACAGTGAGCTCTGCATTATGCGGGAAAAGGCCAGAAAAATTGTTAGTTATTTTAAAACAAGTTGCAATGCTAATGAAAAACTCCATGAGATCCAGGACCTAATGAAAAAACCTGTTCATAAATTGATTCAGGAAACCGAAACCCGATGGAACAGTACGTTTTATATGCTACAGCGTCTAGTGCAGCAAAAGGAATGTATTGCAGCCTGTTTATCATCTTTGTATTCAGGTGTAGAGAACCTCACAGCTGACGAGTGGCGAATTTTGAGCGAATGTTTATGTGTACTAGAGCCATTTGAAGTGGTAACAAGTGAAATCTCAACTGAAGACTACACCTCTCTTCGAAAGCTATTCCAATAACCAGACAGCTAATCATAACCGTACGCAATGGGAAGTGGGCTACCACGACAGAGCAAGAGCTACAGCAACGTCTGCACAACTCACTAATAACCCGGCTAGGCTTCATAGAAGCAAACAAAGTACACGCCGTTGCCACAATTCTCGACTCCAGATTCAAAACGTTACCATTTACGAATCCCATTCATTCAAAACATGCCGTTGCAAGCCTAATTACAGAGTGCACAAACGTGGTAGAGACCGCAAGATCTACTCATTCGACTGCTAACGACACTAGCCACGAGTACCATGTCGTACAAAACGCCAGTAGTTCCTTATGGGCTTCTTTCGATGAAGAGGTTTCCAATAAAAATTTAATGAAAAGTCTTTGTGATAGCACAGACCTGGAGGTACAACGATATTTGGAAGAACCGTACCTACAAGACACGGATAATCCTTTACACTACTGGAAAAAAAATGAAAACAGTTACCCAGGTCTATCTGTCGTGGCAAAAAAATATCTTGCAATACCTGCAACTTCTTTTCGCAGTGAAAGAATATTTTCGAAAACAGGACTACTTATAAACAAACAAAGAAGCAGACTAAAAGGCCAATTGGTTAATAAAATCATATTTCTAAATAAAAATCGGCGGCAGTGTAGCAATGCGATGTAAAAATGTCTTCTGCTGAACAACTTTTCTTTACTTTGTTTCTTCTGTAAGTAAACTCATGTACACAGGATATAGTACCTCTCTTTTACGTTTAAGCATACATGGGTAATGTACAAGGTAATTTATTTTGTAAGAATAAAGCTTCTGTTTTATGCGAATTCTGTGCTTTGTATTAAACAACAATTCTATGATTTTTGTCTTATGAGACATATACTAATACTTCAGTAAACATTAACAACGGTAGTGCAGTTGATATCAAGCATACCCGAGAAATTCTCGAGAAATTGCCTTCGTGTCACGCGTTTCTCGAGCGCGATCATAGCCCATCCCTAGTTCTAAGCAAAGAAGGGAAAGCAGAAAGGTGGAAGGAGTATATAGAGGGTCTGTACAAGGGCGATGTACTTGAGAACAATATAATGGAAATGGAAGAGGATGTAGATGAAGATGAAATGGGAGATACGATACTGCGTGAAGAGTCTGACAGAGCACTGAAAGACCTAAGCCGAAACAAGGCCCTGGGAGTGGACAGCATTACATTAGAACTACTGACAGCCTTGGGAGAGCCAGTCCTGACAGATCTCTACCACCTGGTCAGCAAACTATATGAGACAGGCAAAATACCCTCTGACTTCAAGAAGAATATAATAATTCCAATCCCAAAGAAAGCAGGTCTTGACAGATATGAAAATTACCGAACTATCAGTTTAATAAGTCACGTCTACAAAATACTAACACGAATTATTTACAGACGAGTGGAAAAACAAGTAGAAGCCGACCTCGGGGAAGATCAGTTTGGATTCCGTAGAAATACTGAAACACGTGAGGCAATACTGACCTTACGACTTATCTTAGAAGAAAGATTAAGGAAAGGCAAACCTACGTTCCTAGCATTTGTAGACTTAGAGAAAGCTTTTGACAATGTTGACTGGAATACTCTCTTTCACATTCTAAAGGTGGCAGGGGTAAAATACAGGGAGCGAAAGGCTATTTACAATTTGTACAGAAACCAGATGGCAGTTATAAGAGTCGAGGGACATGAAAGAGAAGCAGTGGTTGGGAAGGGAGTAAGACAGGGTTGTAGCCTCTCCCCTATGTTATTCAATCTCTATATTGAGCCAGCAGTAGAGGAAACAAAAGAAAAATTCGGAGTAGGTATTAAAATCCATGGAGAAGAAATAAAAACTTTGAAGTTCGCCGATGAAATTATAATTCTGTCAGAAGAGGAGTTGAATGGAATGCACAGAGTCTTGATATAAGATGAACATCAACAAAAGCAAATCGAGGATAATGGAATGTAGTCGAATTATGTCGGGTAATGCTGAAGGAATTAGATTAGGAAATGAGACAATTAAAGTAGTAAAGGTGTTTTGCTATTTGGGGAGCAAAATAACTGATGATGTTCGAAGTAGAGAGGATATAAAATGTACATTGGCAATGGCAATGAAAGCGTTTCTGAAGAAGAGAAATTTGTTAACATGGAGTATAGATTTAAGTGTCAGGACGTCATTTCCGAAAGTATTTGTATGGAATGTAGCCATGCATGGAAGTGAAACATGGACGATAAATAGTTCGGACAAGAAGAGAAGAGAAGCTTTCGAAATGTGGTGCTACAGAAGAATGCTGAAGATTAGATATGTAGATCACATAAATAATGAAGAGGTGCTGAATATGATTGGAGAGAAGAGAAGTATGTGGCACAACTTGACCAGGAGAAGGGATCGGTTGGTAGGACATGTTCTGAGGCATCAAGGGATCGCCAATTTAGTATTGGAGGGCAGCGTGGAGGGTAAAAATCGTAAAGGGAGACCAAGAGATGAATACACTAAGCAGATTCAGAAGGATGTAGGTTGCAGTAGGTACTGGGAGATGAAGAAGCTTGCACAGGATAGAGTAGCATGGAGAGCTGCATCAAACCAGTCTCAGGACTGAATACAACAACAACAAGAACACCTTCCTTTCAAGACACTGTCCATTCTATTCAACTGTGCATATATACTATACTATTGTCATATCAAGTCGCACGTAAATGTTTTTTAAAAATCACTTAATAATGACCTTTCTTACAAAAATTAACTTTTGACAATAATTCATCTCAATTTAAAGAATTTACTAATTTCTCCAATCCATGGTGATCCCGATCATCGTAAAGAAAAATCAGTTGTTTCTTTTTATACATGACAAATCTATCGGCCATCACTGCACTGCGTTGTGCCAGAAAAATTTCTTATAGGAGCAGATATATACGCGTTATCCGGTGACCTTATCGAGGTAATGATTTTTAGTTTATTCAGTGTGATCTTTCATGGCCATGACGCAGCACTGCTGACATCCAAAATTTAACAGTTGAAATTCACAGTCAGTTATTGAAAGTTTATAGATGAGCCACACTTTAATTAAGAGGTTAGTCACATTTTTAATATTGGTAGGTCATGGTATTTATCTGTTGGTAGTTAAACTGCATGTGAATTATATTATTATATTTTTTACTGTTGGGAGGTTATTATATAATTATTTTTGGGAGGTTACACTAAATGTCAATTTTATGGTTAATTTTTTTATTGGTTATTATAAATATTATTTATCTTTAGGACGTTACAACTGGGTGGTATATAAAATAGTTGTTTTTAAAATTTACATAGTTTGTAGAGATGTCCATCTCTATGTGTTAGTTGGAAAGGACATGGAAACCTGATCCCTCAATTCAGAGATTCCCTTTCGACTCAAGTCTGATAAAAATTGATAAAAAATTACGATTTCTTATTAGAAGGTTAAGGAAAAGTGTAAGATACATACCCTATTTTTCGGTGTGGATGTTTTACCTAAAAAGTCATTTTGTATTTAGTTACATTGAATGATAATTAATGTATTCAAAAGTTTTGTATATGACCAATATGTATTTCTTGTCAGCCATTATTGTAGAAAAACATTTTCCTTATGTAATGTCATTATGTTAATGTGTTTCGCATAATTCAGGCGAGGTGAAATGAGGCGACACGAAAATTGGCGCATCACACTTCGGACAGCATGGGAATAAGGATGGTGGAAATCAAGAGATGAGAGAACAGCTGTAGGATGGAATGCAGACCAACTCCTGGATCGACGGAGCCTGTGGTACATCTGCCACTCACTAAAAGGTGATACACAGAGGTCTGTGACGTGTAGCTGGGATACACCTGGTCACAGTGTGTACAAAGTGGATGGGAGGCCAGTTGGAAGAAGCATCATCGGTGACATCCGCCGTGTCTGGCGGTCTAACATTACTGCAGAATCTCTTTGTGTCTTACAGCACCTTTACTTAGTACCTGATCTAGATAGTGGCTCACAGTAGGCATATCCTCCCTACCCACCACTAGCCAAAGCAGTAGCTCTGTCTGCATCAGGTCTTTGCTGATTAGGACAAATCACACAATCGCCGGTCTCTCGTGTGAGGGACGTCGACGTCGAACTCTAATGCTACAGTGGTCCTTCCAGTGATCGGGCTGGAAAGTGCCTCACTAAATGCAGCAGTACTGTGGTCCACACAGTTGGTACTGTTGGCTCTGCATCAAGAAGATGTTGATCACCAAGGTGACATCTCGCTACCATTGTTGGTATTGCTTGCCTCTCATGTACTCCTGATTGTACTCACCAGTTTCACTCTTCCTCCCATTCCTGCCACATAAACATTACCAACAAGTGTGTGTATGTAGCTACAAACAATGAGACACCAATGTGGTGAAGCTGTCCCCCATAAACACGATGCAAAATAATAAATAAATAAATAAATAAATAAACCTCAGACACTCAGCCAATCCTGAAATCAATTATATTTTGTTTACAACTCTGATGTTTGATAATCCGAGACAATCTAGGTCTTATAAGTGCGATTTTGCCGGCCGGGGTGACTGAGCGGTTCTAGGTGCTACAGTCTGTAAGTCTGGAACCGCGCGACCACTATGGTCACAGGTTCGAATCCTGCCTCGGGTATGGATGTGTGTGATGTCCTTAGGCTCAGAGCCATTTGAACCATTTTTAAGTGCGATTTTATTTGACATTTTATTTCACTTGTACATTTTATCCACATTTCCATGTTTTGATTGTATATGTTAGGTTAATACACAAAGTACTTTGGTGGTCGTTCATTACTAGAAAAATACTGACCGAACTTTGCCAATTTCGCTTGTATGTGGATTTATACGAATGTACACTAGCCAAGCACTGGACTTGAGCAGACATTAGGAGGATTGTGTAATTAAGACACTTATATCACAAACAAATAAATGCCCAGCAACAGTGACACGTAGTGTGTTTACAAACTATAGTTATGGCTATTTGTCTCACTTTAGTTGCAGAAGAATGACCAAGACATTACTGCCACTCTGATTTACATTTAGATTATAAAAAAGTTTATTTATTTCAAATTGTATAGGGATGGATGTTTGAGTTTTCATTGGACCTTCAGTCAAAATCATGGGTTAGCCATTGAGATGAAAAGCACAAAAGTGCATACGTATGTATATTGATCTTGCGACGCGAGACCTTGTATTTTACATTTCCCTCTTTGACTCTGGTCATGAACTGTCAATAATTGGTAGAGAAAACACAATAATCAATAAGAAAAAATTAATGACCACGCAGGAAATGTAAATTCCATCATCAAAGGCATTATCCCAGTAATGAGTGAAACAATGATTGAGAAAGGGGAGCTGGCAGTCAGTTGTCCGTGGATAACACTCTCGAAACGGTTTTCAACCGTTAAAATGATCATCATACTAATTTTGTAATACAGGAGGATCACCTGTACTCCAAAATTGTCTTGAAGTAGGGGGCTATGTAAGGTTGCATCGGTCTTGCACCTTACATGACTCCATTTAACGTGACTATAATCACTTTGCGAGCACTTTAGGTCAGTAAAAACGACTGAGAGCGTCGCAGTCGCTTTGTAGATAAGTAATTGGTAAATACTCTAAATTACGATGTAGGAAACCTATGCGGGAACAAATCGGCACGCAGACTAGGTAATAGAGTGAGAATTAAGTGATTTCTTTACCATAAGATTTTTCAGAAATGCAGTATGCGAGACAGATCTCGGCTACCTCCCCGGCCAGCCGCCGAAGGCCGCAGCCTGACGGCATGAATGGTGAACTGGGGAAGTTCTGTAAACCGTTTAGAGAGGCCACAGCTGCCGCCAGCCTCTGAGGCTGCAGATGCTCAGGTGTTTACCAAAACAGAGCAGTGGGTAGCTGGACAGGCTTTGCTGTGAGTACCCTCGCCTATGTCACACTAATTTTACACCTTTGAGTAACTCAAGAGGTGCAGGCCATGAGTTCCGAATAACAAAAGTTTCATTGCAGGTGTCTGTATTCGTAGCGAATTTTGTCGGGAAAATTTCGAGTGGTATCTTACGAGAAACATTACAGTAAAATTTTTGTTGCCTGCACATGTGGTTCTTTCCAGCTGGTTTGGGCGGAGTTTACTCGTGTAATTTTGTGGAAAGGGACGAACTTCGGAAAAGAGTTAGATTCCCAGGCCGTACAGTGGTCGGCACTTGCAAACTGGGTATTTTGAGCGTGTCTCGCGATGTGTTTCACTCGGTTTAAGGTTGGGGTTGGACAACAGAGTTGAAGAGCGGTCTTGCTCGACTCTGTGTCGAGGTCTTCCGTTCTGGGCTTTCGTACTGAGAGGACGTTAGCCAAGTCGTCTCCCGTCTTGGTCTCTCGTTCTGAGACGACGTTAGCCGCGCCAGCTCGTTGGTGTGCGGAAGACTGTCGTAATTAGAGTTCATGGACAGCGGTCTGTTGTCCGGGTATTGCAGGAGTGTACTTTCCGAGACGCCACACGCCGATCGCACGGCCGCGCCGTCGCCGTCGGAGAGCGCCGCTGCAACAGGAATATTATACGGTGAGATCGCTCCCGCTTCGGCCTGTGTTAGGAGTAACGTTAAATTGTGGGATCACGTGCAATTTCTGTTTCCACAGAGGCTTCACGATACTTTGCGGTGTAGAGGTTCTTCGTATTTTGCGTTTTGTCGATGTCAGTCGGTCAGCCAAGTTATAAGAGACCACATTTGGACCGATTAACATAGTGCACTGCCAATGCCAGTTAGGAGTGTCATTTGTAAATTGTTCATTGTGTTTTATTCATCATTGATCTGAAGGTTATAATAAAATTGTTGTAATTCAGTAGAACCTTTACGTTCAGTAGTTCATCCTTTCGCTTTATTTTATTTTTGTGTATGTTATTGATGTCACTGAACATCCTTAGTGTTCGTGATCGTTCATGTTTTGAAGTAAAAATAGGTTTGATTTGTCATCAACACTACCACTGCAGATTAATTAGGGGTGACAGGGCCAAATTTAAGTCCATCCATTTTTGCGTACAGTTCCATTCTCAATTTCTCTGTAAGTTGTTTGTCAGGGTCGAACACACGCAAAATCCGACCAGCAATGGGTGGGGTGTTACAATACAAAATTTTTCGTCGTCTGCATTCACAGTGTCTTAAGAATTTGTCACGCTAGTTCTTATGGCGTTTGTAAGTAAAACAATGATCTATATATTTACTTTAGAGCATATTCACGCATCATTCACACTGCTAAAAACGTATACAAAACAGTACAAACATAAATAAACAAAACTTTATTCAAGAAATAAACAGAACAATTCAGAAAAACATTCTGTTCACCTGTTTGTTGAATGTGTCTGTCCACTGCTGCACTTTGGTGGATGAGAATCAAGACTACGTTCTCAACTGAACCTGCTACAGACCACCTGTCTATGTACATGCATGAGTCGTTCTTCCAATACACAAGCTTCAGGTAGGAGCAATAAAAAGGCGGCATGCCCTCCTCACTCGTTGATCCCTTGTGTGAAACAACTTCTGCAAGGTTACATGAACGACTGCTTGTTAAATGTTTTTTTCTTGAATAACGGGAGACATAAAAAGAATATTTCGTTGAATAAAGTACAACCATAGTTGTTAACAACCTTTTTAGTCTTTTGGTAAATGTCCATTTCGAACCATTTCCAGACCAAGCACCACTGCACTGTAGAAAGAATTATGGAAATAACGTCTTTGCCGCTTATGGAGCTTGTTCTCCTAATAAAATGAGCTGAAAGAAAACTCTTGAAAACGGTATTATTAAAGAATTGCAATTATTCACCAATGGCGTCAGTCTGACAGAAAGGGTGATATAGTGCTGGAACTCACTGATGAGAGAGCATATTTATCAACTGTCGCTGGAGACAGGTGTGTCTGTTGCTGTAGAGACAGTCACCTGTAAGCTGGAGGGCTGCTCGATGATGTTGTGTTTCAGAATCATCAGCAATGGAAGCAGTTAAGGACATCACGGAGACGGTGGCCGTGGACCTGGGTGCCCTCCTGGACGCCGGGGACGACGCCATGGTGACGCTCGTGGCAGGCGATAGTCGGCTGGTGGCGCACAGGGCCGTCCTGACGGACAGGAGCCCCGTGTTCGCCGCCATGTTCGCCCACGACACCCTGGAGCCGAGCACTGGCGTGGTGAGCATCGCCGACGTGGGGGGCCCGGTGCTGAGTCAGCTGGTCTCCTACCTGTACACCCTGCGGGCCCCCCAGCTGCCCGCGATGGCCCCCCAGCTGTGGGCCGCAGCGGGCAAGTATGGCGTGTCGGGGCTGAAGGCGGAGAGCGAGCGGCAGGTGGCCGCCCAGCTGACCGTGGAGACCGCGGCGGCCGCAGCCGCCCTAGCAATCCGTCACTCTTGCAGTGACCTCAGGCGGGCCGCCGTCGAATTTATGAAGACACGAACCCATGAGGTGATGGCCACTCAGGGGTGGGCGGATGTCATGTGGAAGCAGTCACAAGACTTGATCGAAGTGACCCGCTGCTGTACGATCCACCACCAAAAATCAAGTAAGTGCGAGACAACCCACTCACTCGTGTCTCTCAGTTCTGGAGATGTGTGTGCTTATTTCCAAGTCTATAATGTTTGCCTCTGAGTTTCTTTAGATGTGTCTCTGCCGTAAAATACACCATCTTAGACAGTCGTTTCATGATAGCTCACAATGCTATCACCGCCCTTCTGTACCAGAGCTTGATAATACATGATGGCCGGCCAGAGTGACCGAGCGGTTATAGGCGCTACATTCTAGAACCGCGCGACCGCGACCGCTACGGTCACTGAACTGAACCCAGTTCATTACCATGTATGTTATCTTACAAAAATCATCAAAGAGGCAGTTTGTAGACATTATTCTGTTAAACTACATGTATACAAAAAGTGGTAGTTTAGGTTTTGGCATCAACTGTCAGGAAAAAAGGTACACTCACTGTGCGAGAAGAGCATGGCCCATTCTGCTGTGGACACAAAGCTGTATTGCCCAGCAAGGTCTCAGACACTGTGATATATGTAATTCACAGCTGGCAGCCTGTACAGGTTGTTGTAAGCCGGTTCACATAAAGCAGCGTTTAATGTTGTCCAGTGCCTCTGCGGCAGATGACAATGAGACATATTTGAGTAGTGCCACGCTGCATAAAGATGAGACCTAGTATGTCCCTTACAACCGACACCTCGAGCAAGGTGATTATAGGAGGGCGGCAACATATTTACAATTTTAGATTGCTGATATTGACCTGTGGAATTTTCTTCGTGTAGTAAAGTAGACTATCAGAGTAATCACATTTCACACCTCAGTACTACAGCTTTGTCTGTTGCATAGTTGTCTGTCACTTTTTTCTACGTGCAAGCCATACATCAGTAACCGTCCCAACATAATTCTTCGTTCTCTCCTAATACAAATACTACATGGATGATTCTAATTGCTGTAAAGGCAGGTTACATAAAATAATAATGGTCTGCTGTCAGGGCTTGCATGGAAGATGTTCAGAAGACCAGATGAAGTAAGCATCGGTACTCCAGTGTATGGCTGCTCACACCTCTCGCAGCCTGAGGCCACCTCACGAGTCTAGAGCCAATCCTCGCGGCGGTTATGGCTGGTCTCATAAAACTAAGTCTTCCCACCTCATTTTGTTCTCCTCTCTATTCAGCTATTACATAAAGTTCACGCGGTACTTGGATACATTCCCTTCTTTGACACTCAGAATACCATGCTTCACTGTGTCTGCCTGTTTCCATTGCTCTATGGCTTTACTACCGCCACACAGTGATCACTACAGACTTTCATTCTACTGTGACACTCACTATGACATTATATATATCCCATCTATTGTTGTTGCTTTCCACCTCTGACAGTCTGTGAGCATTATCGAGGCTCTGGAACCAGAGGTTCCTTTCTTTTTGCACCATCTTACATTAATATATGTCCATATAAGTATAATAGCCATTAATACTGATAAATTATCATTTATTTTTCAGCTACATTTTAATACTTATGTAGCATTTTATGTGTTATTTGACATATTGGAAATCTTGTGTTTGACATGACACAATGTGCATTCCTTGAACCAGTTTTAATGAACTTGTAGCCAGTATTGTAAATCATTCAGTGTGTTTTTCTTTTATTCAATAAAGACTAACATGAAAATTCATGTTTGAAACAATGAACTAAATCGAATTGTTATTCATGTTCTTGAAAAAACTTAAACATCACTCCAAACTCGTTCTGTACCCTGTGGGATATGACACAGGCTCTTAAGTTTGAAAGAGTTTTTATTAATGGTGATCTTTGTACTAACAGTAATCGTTGTGTATATTTTACAAGTTCTCTTGATGATGTGTATTAGATCCATGCTATAATTAGTGATCTTAACCTAATTCACCTCCTCATACTTCCCACACTATTGGGTGTCAGTTGCAGACACATATACAATGTTTAGTTCTGGAGCTGCTGCGGTCTGTCACAGATATCACTTCCCCTCCTCCTAAAAATTATACTTAGTTTCACACTAAAATTCTTAGAATTTTAATAATAATTAAAATAAGATGGATACAACCGCATGCAAGCGGAATTATTTTTTACTTCATACAGTGAAGTGATACAGTGCTTTCCTATTTTTCAGGGGGGATGTCTCATGATCCCATGTTCATCCTCCTCCCCTTGTATCCATGCCAGGCCTTCTAGACATCAGTTCTCATGGAATTTACCATTCACATCAACTGTACGTGGAGGACAAACTTAATTTTATTTCAGTAACAAGTTCACAGCACAACTTACTACATCATCAATAACAAACATTGCTCATAACCCCTCCCCTCTACACACACACACACACACACACACACACACACACACACACACACATACATACATACACACACGCACCAGAACATCAGTGTTTGTTTTTCTGTGACTTGGCTATGACACAGCTTACTTTAACTGCCTCACGGTTTCATGTGTGCCCACACAGGGAGTACCCTCGTTCAAAAAATACTTAAATTTCTGTCAACCATATTATTTAGATTTATGTTGTAATACTTTTATTACGAGTAACTATTGCACTGCCACAGCCTCTTTCTGTTGTCAAGTCACTAGTTCCACCTTACTGCACTGCCCACTGTACTGAATTCCTTCTCCTTTGAAACACGCTGTCAACCATTTCGTTATCTGTACCTTTCAAAGGCCAGGTTTTAAAACATGCTGTGAATGCTGTCTGATGATCGAAGTATCAGATTAATAACATTAAATTTTTTTCACAACCAGATGAGTGTCGTGCCTGTCCAAATTATATGCATGTGTTATGATGCTCAGAAGAAGTCAAATGACCTGAACTGCGTTCCACCTGGTTTGTATGCAGCCACATAACCTAACGGTCTTGCAGTTTGTCTGCTGTCTTTCTGATACAGTCGTTTCACTACACAATATTATTAAAACAGACCACCAGAGAAAACTACCCTTTACGGTTATCTTCCATATGAAAACCAATTCCACAATAACGAAAATATCAGAAAATCTGTTGCCAGAGGTGACACTCCTCAGTGCTTGTAAGCTCAAGTTCATTAAAATAAATGACATTTCCAAAGGCAAGATTAAACTTCAGACTACATGGTTTTCTATTGGACTGGGACCCAGGACTCCAATCCACTCACTACTGTCTCAGCTAACGAAGCACGAGAGATCTTAACTATCTTTTTCACCACATGTAACAGCATTAAATCTTGATATGATGGGGCATAAAGTTTTGTTTTGGGCAGAGATTGTGAATGAGGCAAAATAAAATTTTATGTATCGAAATTTTTCACCACTAGAGGGATGATGAAACTTAAATGATTATACTACAAAGTATTCACCTGCTGCGTTTCGAACTCAGAACATATCACGCTGTTTTCTAGCCACATATAGAAGTACAATGTCAGTTTATTTCACCACTAGCAAGATATAGTAGTGTCTTACTAGAAATTATGCGAGAAATAGTTAATCCTCCGAAATGTTGGAAACTGCAATGCATACACCTACAACAACGTAAAAAATGGCGATCTGTGCTATTCTGTAACTAAAAGCCAGAAACTTAAATTATTCCCCAGTCGCCAGGAAACGTGATGTTACAACAGGGCTGGAACATAACAGTGCATGTACTGCTGTTCTCTAAGTGATCTAGGTTGGTATGATCACAAAACATACAAATATATGATGTAATTCTTACTTTCGAGAAGGTGAGATACGCTCCCTCATGACTATATTGCACTTGCCAGTTCCATATTCTGTTATAGACAGCAGATTCCCGAAATAGGCCATGTCCATCCTCACAAGACTTCTATAGAACCGCAGTTGTGCAGAGTCCCAAAAGGAAACCGCCGGGGCCCGAGGGCCTCCTGGCAGACTTATACCAGGTTGTGGAGGCCAAAATGAAAACTAAACTGCTCGTAGTGTGTAATGAACCAATGAATTATGACGGAAACATTTCCAAGGAAATCTTTTGAAGCAATCATGGTGCTAGTTCCGCAGCACTGACACAGTGGTCAGTAAAAAACGTAGGACCAGTTACTCTCCTGAATAGTGATTACAAAATTGTGGTGCGCATTCTTGACTGCAGAGTAAAAATGTCAATGCATGAGGTAACTGCCCCATATCAAACTAGTGCAGGTAGACACAGATCAATTATTCAAACTGTCTGTGAATATAGACACTTTCTAGCTACGACACAGGTTCGCAGGCATCAGTGCGCTGTACCTGGCTAGAGTGGCTGAGCAGTTCTAGGCGCTACAGTCTGGAACTGCGTGACTGCCACTGTCGCAGGTTGGAATCCTGCCTCGGGCATGGATGTGTGGGATATCCTTAGGTTAGTTAGGTTTAAGTAGTTCTAGGTTCTAGGGGACTGATGATCTCAGAATTTAAGTCCCACAGTGCTCAGCGCCATTTTTTTCAGTGCGCTGTAGTATCACTCAACTTTGAGAAGGCTTTCGATAGGTGAGCCATCAGTGCGTTCTTGAAACAGTGACCGTACTGGATTTTCCCAAATGTTTTGCCGACATCATGGGTAGAATTTTGAAAAACAGCACCTCAAAAATCACGATTAATGGTCAGCTAACCAGACGACTTAGGTCGACAAGTTGGGTGCGACAAGGTTGTCCTATGTCGACGGTCTTGTCTGCCTTTGCCACTGGACCCCTGCTAGCCACTCTGCAGAAAGAGCTACGAGGGCTGCACATACACGGCCAGAGTATCGTTTGTGGGTCTCGTGATCACCGGCGAAAGTGACTGGGAGAAGGCATTGTAGGTAATCAGCAAACACGAACTTGCATCAGGTGCGAAGCTGAGCAACACTAAATCACATGTGGAATATCTTTGCAAAACACGGGAGTCCTCAATGTGGTCATCCAAATGCAAATCTTGGGTATCAGCTACAGGTATACTACATCTGCGAACTAGGAAAATCCTTGCCAGCGTGCCAGCCAGCGTCAATGAACATAGCGCGAGAAGACTTGAAGACATCCAAAAGGTCAGCTTTGCAAGTATGTACGTGGTTTCTAAAGTCAACTGTGTGGCATTGGTTATGCCCATTTCACGTGAAAGAGCAGCAAGATTTCTCTCAGCTTAGAGTCATTTTCTAACTCATGCTAACGTTTTGAAGGTAAACTTTGACACATTAACTCCACAGCTGAAAATGTGGAGGAGGGGACTAAATCTCACATACGTGTGGAGAAAGTCACAAGCTCTATTCAGGTGTTCCACATATGAGCTATGAAGAAGACACCTATGAACCTTCAGCTGGAAGATCATTTGGATAAACAGCAGCACTCAGCACTCCTTACCAGACGAAATTACCTGAACCGTCTTGCACCCACCCATAGAAGTAGGGCACGTCCCCAATCGTTTTTATCATTTTGAACAACTTTAATTCGAACTCAGCTACACCCAAACCAGAGTTCGGCCGTCAAATGTGGTAAAAGTTAGGAACATATACGTGAAATTAACAGAAAACGAAAGCAGACATTTGACTGCACAAAAGTAGTCGCACTTCAGCTGGAAGATCATTTGGATAAACAGCAGCACTCCTCACCTACCAACAGATGTGAAAACTATTAGCTACTGGGCAGTAAACAGGAAAGTAGCAACCAAAGCGAAACTTCAGGCAATCCATCTGGGTGATTCGCTAACACGTGAGAATTGCGACCTGATAAATACCGAAGAACACAGGTTTGTGTGCACTCAAGTGAAGGATATCCAGTGAGTTATCAGACTAATGTTGGCCACGATAACACGAACACTATCCCCAATACCATGCCTTCCAATTTTTTGAATCCTATACATGCGCCATGTCCATTAACAATGATGAAATGGTGTAAACTGGCCACAAGGACAAACAACGTACTACCTGGCAACAGAAGGAAACAAATGGAGCAGACGTTGGGTGAGGCACCGCTCGCACGCCGGGCACAAGAGGACGTGGCGCGGACCTCGGGGCTGCGCGTCTCCCCCGTGTGTGCGTCGCTGAGGTGAAGAGAAACTTCGCGAGGGATGCATCACGGCCAGGCCTCAAGGACTCTGCTGGCCTCCTTGGCCTCGCCTGCCTGGTGCTGACCAGCGACTCCCAGAAAAAAAAATGTCGGTACACCACAGAGAGAGCG
Organism: Schistocerca gregaria; assembly: GCF_023897955.1. Taxonomy (NCBI): domain Eukaryota; kingdom Metazoa; phylum Arthropoda; class Insecta; order Orthoptera; family Acrididae; genus Schistocerca; species Schistocerca gregaria. The sequence continues at coordinate 39,828,101 of NC_064930.1, forward strand.
GACAGCTGAGACAGGTATATGGGCGGCACGGCAGGCAGGTCTGTGGATTCTATGCCCCTGCTGTATTTGTCGCCAACTTCCTGACACTGAAACCCTAAAAAAATAAGGCTTTGTAATGGAAGATATCGTGTAGAGAAAAGGATGCTGTAGTGGTTAAAAAATAAAATTGAAAAAAGTTGTTTCTAGTATGCACGTAGTGGCTTTGAATCCCATCACTTCCTTGAAGTTATTAGTTAAAGAAGCTAAAATGATTAGATCTACCTAAACTCAACATCTGGGTTCGTTAATGACACCAGGCAATCATTTTAAACTAGCAGAAGCAGCATCTCTCCCACCTCTGGTAACCTGGAGGAGAGTTGGTACAGAGGCGGAAGTGATGCCAGGTCGAAGCTCTGTCACCAGTTACCTTTCCTACACGATATTTTCTGTTTTTTAAATCAATGAGCCAATCGACGTGCTAGGTCACAGGGTACTTGACTCTTATTGCATTTGAGGTTGAGATGTGGAAAATATTGGTGCTGCACTCAAATCTCCCTTTTCGTCACGTTTGATCCCTTTGAGATGATACATTTCCGCCCTTTCATTGTTTCTGCATGACTGCAAAGTCCTCAAGACCTTCAAAAAAGACATCTGTCTGGGTTCGAATCCTGGCCTGTCAGACGCACACACAAAAGGACATGTGACAAATTACTATGCTTTTTAACAATTCTCCAGGTTTTGTCAACAATAATTATGAGTACTGGTTTCGACTCGCAAGTCACACATGGAACTTTTCGTCATATCATGTCAGTTTCAGCTAGGAGCTCCCAGTTAAAAGGAATTCGATTATCAACGTCTCTTTGTATGTAGCCAACAACGATGTGTGTAATGTTAGATTCATAGTCAGCACAGATATTTTCGTAATATGCACATTTCGCTGCTCTTTAAGTAAACCGATACATGACGTCTACACGTGACTAGAAGTGAACGTAGTGGGGTGCAGGGTTCGAAGCCTGGTAAGGTAAGACATTTTCATCTCGTCATTTCAGTTTATCATCGCGCTACTAGTTAAAAGTGACGATTTCTAATGTTTGATTGTGCTTAATTAAGTGCCAGATTAAGTCCGGGGTTGGAATCTCCGGTCAACAGAAAACTTTGTCATGTCATTTCAAGTTTACACATGGGCCCTCTTCCTCACTTATGACTGAAACCATATTTATCGTATTTCACGTCACTGTTAACAAGAGTAATAGCTGCTGGATCGTATTTAGAGAGTGTAACGCAGAAACGAAATTGTTGTTGTACAATTTTAAGGTGAAAGTTGCTTTTTGAAACGTTGGCTATGTGATGAATTCGCGTGTACATTCGTAATGGCTGTGTAATCTCTACTACCATGTTTTCTGATATTTGCATTATCGTAGTACTAATTTGTATCTAAACTGATAGTCACACATATCAGTTGTCTCTTGTGGTCTCTTGGAGTAACCATTTTGTATAGTGAAACGACTTTACTGAAAAGAGAGCAGAGGACATGTGTTATGTGGATTGCATACAAATCAGGTAAAACAAAATTCAGGTAGTTTTGTGCATGATAGCATATGCAAACGTATTTAACATGTACTATCAGGCACACAAAATCTCTCTCTCTCTCTCTCTCTCTCTCTCACACACACACACACACACACACACACACATACACATACACACACACACACACACACACATTTTTATGGGTGTAGAGTTGCCAGTTTGGTGCTATTTATATCTGAGATGTATTAAACAATTCGGTGTGTCTTTGTGTCAGAAACTTTCAGTATCTGTGAGCCTGTGTCAAGAAATGGACCGATAATAGGATTGAAGTTTTTTGGCTTTGTATGAGGGAAGTGCCTCTTTGAAAATCGTGAGATAGAGTGTGATATGTGGTAGTTAAGCTGTAGACAGAGTAGTAGTATTACCTGTAACAAGCCTGTTCTGCAGTTGAGGTGAGTCACACATTAGCTGCAGCATAGTGAGATCAAAGGAGCTGACATCCACAAATGAGTGAGACAAAATGTGAGAACTTAATTCATTCATAGGTTCTATAATTCCACCTTTAATGGACAACGAATCAAGATTTTTTATAAGGGGGATTGAACAATTCTGCTGTACCTTAATATATGCAGAGTTGAACACTGCTTTGTATTGTGGGAGGGGGCAATTGGTAGGTTTGTTTCAGGAGAGACTTGCATTCACAACAGTTGTTTCCTCATGTGGCAGTTTTCCTCGCCGGCTGGTGTGGCAGTGCGGTTCTAGGCGCTTCAGTCTGGAACTGCATGACCGCTATGGTCGCAGGTTCGAATCCTGCCTCGGGCATGAATGTGTGTGATGTCGTTAGATTAGTTAGGTTTAAGTAGTTCTAAGTTCTAGGGGCTGATGACCACAGATGTTTAGTGCTCTGAGTCATTTTGAACCTTTTTTTGCAGTTTTCCTCATTGTGTTGTGTGTGTGTGTTTGTAGCAAAGTGTGGCAGCTTCTGTGTTCTGTGCAGGAGGCTCTCTGCAAAGGAGAGATGCAGCAGGCTGATCCAGGTGGCCGAGCAGGGGGCAGTGGGGGAGCTGAGGGCGCTGCTCACCGAGGGGGCCGACGTGGAGGCGAGGGGCGGAGTGTGGGGGTGGACGGCCTGCACTGTTCAGCACACAGGGGAGACGTCGAGGTGGCGTGGCTGCTGGTGGAGGCGGGGGCTGCGTTGGACGCCAGAGACAGCTGGTGGCAGAGGACGCCTCTGCATGTGGCTGCAATGTGGGGCGGCACTGCTGTGGCGAGGCTGCTTCTGAGGGCGACTGCCGACCCCAACGCCAGGGATGGCAGAGGGTGGACGCCGCTGCAATGGGTGACAGCCAATGGATACGCAGAAGTTGCGGCTGTGCTGCTCGAGGCGGGGGCTGACAGGGGGGCCACAGCTGGTGATGGTCGGACAGCACTGGACCTCGCCAGTGATGAAAACGAGAGGAGGCTGATGGAGTTGCTGTCATGAGGTAGCCACTCCAACGGAATCTCTCCAAAAAAGAATGAAACAACTTCTCCAGTAATAATTAGCTTTCTTCTTCAATAAACATTTCAAAAATTCAATCCTACTGTCACTCACTAATTTTACTCCTCCTCGAGTAGCATACTGCACACAAATAGTCTAACCAATGCTGTGTGCAAAACTGAGACAGCGCTAGGTAACAGTAAAGCAATTCAGGTAACCACAGGCAACCTTTCTCTCAAGGAAAGATCCTCGAATACACTTCTACACTAAACTTTGCAAAAGTCAACAGTTCAATGTGAATAGACACTGGTACTCTATAATATCTGATCGCTGAAAACTAGGTGCTATATCAGACTATTGCAATTTGCAACATATCAAAATCACTGCTATATGAGTTCTATCACCAGAATTTTCGATATCACTCTCAATTTACTTCTGCATATTCAACAAACATTGTAAAGTACTGTACTCACCGTGTCTAATTACAATGAGATATTAGTAGTAATATCCACACTATATTGTGCTCCCATCATCTGGAACTATATTGTCAGTCTACATTTAACTAAACACAATCTGAGTACAACCTCCCACCTCACAGTTCCCACACAGCTGTTACATTGCTCTTGCAAAACGCGCCACAACCTACCGGACGACGTGCACCTTTATTCCCACATTACAGGATAACACAATAAACTTCCCCGCTCTCTCTTTCACATTCCCCTCCCATCGGTCTACACTACACTTCCCTCAGCCAGACGCCGCTGCCGGCAGCTATCTCACAGCCCCCAGGTGGTGGCCTACCGAATTACAGCTCTCACCAGCTCTGCAAATGGCACAGGAATGTCACACCTGTTCCACTACCAAAGCACCAAAACCAATGATGCTACTAATATTCTGTGAAACAAATATGCACACAGAGAAAACTTTGCAGTTTTCGTAAATAAATTAGAAAGCAGTATCATTAGCAGTGCCAATTGTTAAACATTGAATTAGAGCTCAGAACCAAACAGCAACTACATTGTACCTCACTCTCTCATATAGCAGCAATTTAATATAAACGTGCTAGAAACTTGGGGAACTTAGCTATAAAATTTATGGATGGTTCATCATGACCCACTTGGTTTATCAAGACACAAAATATCCGTTTTTATTATAATGAAAAGCAGTCACCAGTCGCAGTAAAATAGCTGTAAAGTAACGATACCACATACAAACTGTAGAGGAAATCCTGTCCTTCTAGTATTGTTGTCTGTAATTGATATAAAGGATTGCAGCAACCAAAGTAATTATAGTTCTATTTGATACAGAATGCGGAGGCTCAAATTTCAGCACATGCAAGCAAAACAAATTTCACAACTATACACACGAATCTCCACACTCATCAGTCATAATGGCACAGCTGAGACGGTAACCGCTCTCCATCTACCCTATCCTATGCAAGCTTCTTCATCTACCAGTGTATACTGCAGCCTACATCCTTCTGAATCTGTTTAGTGTATTCACCTCTTGGTCTCCCTCTACGATTTTTTCCCTCCACCCTGCCCTCCAATACTAAATTGGTGATCCCTTGATGCCTCAGAACATGTGCTGACAACCGATCCCTTCTTCTAGTCAACTTGTGCCATAAACTCCTCCTCTCAACAATTCTATTCAATACCTCCTCATTGGTTATGTGATCTTCTCCTCTAATCTTCAGCATTCTTCTGTAGCATCACATATCGAAAGCTCATATTCTCTTCTTGTCCGAACTATTTATCGCCCATCTTTCACTTCCATACATGGCTACACTCCATTCAAATACTTTCAGAAACGACTTCCTGACACTTAAATCTATACTCGATGTTAACAAATTTCTCTTCTTTAGAAACGTCTTTCTTGCCATCGCCAGTTCGACCATCATCAGTTATTTTGCACCCCAAATAGCAAACTCCTTTACTACTTTATATGTGTCATTCCCTAATCTAATTCCCTCAGCATCACCCGATTTGACTACATTCCATTATCCTCGTTTTGCTTTTGTTGATGTTCATCTTATATCCTCCTTTCAAGACACTGTCCATTCTGTTAACTGCTCTTCCAAGTCCTTTGCTGTCTATGACAGAATTACGATGTCATCGGCGAACCTCATTCTTCTCCATAAATTTTTAATACCTACTACGAAATTTTCTTTTGTTTCCGTCACTGCTTGCTCAATATACAGATTGAATAACATCGGGGATAGGCTACAACCCTGTCTCACTCCCTTCCCAACCACTGCCACCCTTTCATGTCCCTCGACTAATAACTGCCATCTGGTTTCTGTACAAATTGTAAATAGCCTGTCGCTCCCTGTATTTTACCCCTGCCACCTTTAGAATTTGAATGAGAGTATTCCAGTCAACACTATCAAAAGTTTTCTCTAAGTCTACAAATGCTAGAAATGTAGGTTTGCCCTTCCTTAATCTAGCTTCTAAGATAAGTCGTAGGGTTAGTATTGCCTCCCATGTTCCAACATTTCTACGGAATCCAAACCGATCTTCCCCGAGGTCGGCTTCTACTAGTTTTCCCATTCGACTGTAAAGAATTCGCGTTAGTATTTTGCAGCTGTGACTTATTAAACGGATAGTTCGGTAATTTTCACATCAGTCAACACCTGATTTCTTTGGGATTGGAATTATTATATTCTTTTTGATGTCTGAGGGTATTTCACCTTTCTCATACATCTTGCCCACCAGATGGTAGAGTTTTGTCAGGACTGGCTCTCCCAAGACCGTCAGTAGTTCCAATGGAATGTTGTCTACTCCGTGGGCCTTGTTTCGACTCGGGTCTTTCAGTGCTCTGTCAAACTCTTCACGCAGTATTATATCTCCAATTTCATCTTCATCTACATCCTCTTTCATTTCCATAATTTTGTCCTTAAGTACATCACCCTTGTATAGACCCTCTATGTACTCCTTCCACCTTTCAGCTTTCCCTTCTTCGCTTAGAACTGGGTTTCCATCTGAGCTCTTGAAGTTCATAGAAGTGGTTCCCTTATCTCCAAAGGTCTCTTTAATTTTCCTGTAGGCAGTATCTCTTACCCCTAGTGAGATAAGCCTCTACATCCTTACATTTGTCCTCTAGCCATGCCTGCTTAGCCATTTTGGACTTCCTGTCGATATCATTTTTGAGACGTCTGTATTCCTTTTTAACTGCTTCATTTACTGCATTTTTATATTTTCTCCTTTCATCAATTCTGTTACCCAAGGATTTCTACTAGCCCTCGTCTTTTTACCTACTTGATCCTCTGCTGCCTGCATTACTTCATCCCTCGAAACTACCCATTCTTCTTCTACTGTATTTCTTTCCCCATTCTTGTCAATTGCTCCCTTATGCTCTCCCTGAAACTTTGTACAACCTCTGGTTCTTTTAGATTATTCAGGTCCCATCTCCTTAAATTCCCACCTTTTTGCAGTTCCTTCAGTTTTAATCTACAGTTCATAACCAATAGATTGTGGTCAGAGTCCACATCTGCCCTTGGAGATGTCTTACAATTTAAAACCTGGTTCCTAAATCTCTGTCTTACCATTATATAATCTATCTGAAACCTGTCTGTATCTCCAGGCTTGTTCCATGTATACAGCCTTCTTTTATGATTCTTGAACTAAGTGTTAGCTATGATAAAGTTGTGCTCTGTGCAAAATTCTACCAGGCGGCTTCCTCTTTCATTCCTTTGCCCCAGTCCATATTCACCTACTACGTCTCCTTCTCTCCCTTTTCCTACACTCGAATTCCAGTCACCCATGACTATTAAATTTTCGGCTCCCTTCACTATCTGAATAATTTCTTTTATTTCGTCATACATTTCTTCAATTTCTTCGTCATCTGCAGAGCTAGTTGGCATATAAACTTGTACTACTGTAGTAGGTGTAGGCTTCTTATCTATCTTGGCCACAATAATGCGTTCACTATGCTGTTTGTAGTAGCTTACCCGCATTCCTATTCTCCTATTCATTATTAAACCTACTCCTGCACTACCTCTATTTGATTTTGTGTTTATAACCCTGTAGTCGGCACCTGACCAAAAGTCTTGTCCTCCTGCTGTAAGTACGCTGTTTAGGTTTTCTTATTGGTAACGCCACGTAGCGCTCTGTATGAAAAATCACTGGCTGTGCCGTGTGCAGTCTGTGGCTGGTTGGCATTTTTGTAATACTCGCCATTGTAGCGTTGGGCAGCTGGATGTTAACAGCGCGTAGCTTTGCGCAGTCTGAGGTGAGCTGCCAGCAGTGGTGGATGTGGGGAGAGAGATGGCGGAGTTTTAAAATTTGTAAGAATGGATGTCAGAACTGCTATATATACACTCCTGGAAATGGAAAAAAAGGACACATTGACACCGGTGTGTCAGACCCACCATACTTGCTCCGGACACTGCGAGAGGGCTGTACAAGCAATGATCACACACAGGGCACAGCGGACACACCAGGAACCGCGGTGTTGGCCGTCGAATGGTGCTAGCTGCGCAGCATTTGTGCACCGCCGCCGTCAGTGTCATCCAGTTTGCCGTGGCATACGGAGCTCCATCGCAATCTTTAACACTGGTAGCATGCCGCGACAGCGTGGACGTGAACCGTATGTGCAGTTGACGGACTTTGAGCGAGGGCGTATAGTGGGCATGCGGGAGGCCGGGTGGACGTACCGCCGAATTGCTCAACACGTGGGGCGTGAGGTCGCCACAGTACATTGATGTTGTCGCCAGTGGTCGGCGGAAGGTGCACGTGCCCGTCGACCTGGGACCGGACCGCCGCGACGCACGGATTCACGCCAAGACCGTAGGATCCTACGCAGTGCCGTAGGGGACCGCACCGCCACTTCCCAGCAAATTAGGGACACAGTTGCTCCTGGGGTATCGGCGAGGACCATTCGCAACCGTTAGGCCGTCTTCCGCTCACACCCCAACATCGTGCAGCCCGCCTGCAGTGCTGACTCGACAGGCGTGAATGGAGGGACGAATGGAGACGTGTCGTCTTCAGCGATGAGAGTCGCTTCTGCCTTGGTGCCAATGATGGTCGTATGCGTGTTTGGCGCCGTGCAGGTGAGCGCCACAATCAGGACTGCATACGACCGAGGCACACACGGCCAACACCCGGCATCATGGTGTGGGGAGCGATCTCCTACACTGGCCGTACACCTCTGGTGATCGTCGAGGGGACACTGAATAGTGCACGGTACATCCAAACCGTCATCGAACCCATCGTTCTACCATTTCTAGACCGGCAAGGGAACTGGCTGTTCCAACAGGACAATGCACGTCCGCATGTATCCCGTGCCACCCAACGTGCTCTAGAAGATGTAAGTCAACTACCCTGGCCAGCAAGATCTCCGGATCTGTCCCCCATTGAGCATGTTTGGGACTGGATGAAGCGTCGTCTCACGCGGTCTGCACGTCCAGCACGAACGCTGGTCCAACTGAGGCGCCAGATGGAAATGGTATGGCAAGCCGTTCCACAGGACTACATCAAGCATCTCTACGATCGTCTCCATGGGAGAATAGCAGCCTGCATTGCTGCGAAAGGTGGATATACACTGTACTAGTGCCGACATTGTGCATGCTCCGTTGCCTGTGTCTTTGTGCCTGTGGTTCTGTCAGTGTGATCATGTGATGTATCTGACCCCAGGAATGTGTCAATAAAGTTTCCCCTTCCTGAGACAATGAATTCACGGTGTTCTTATTTCAATTTCCAGGAGTGTATTTTGACTATTAAGGTAAATACATTGTTTGTTCTGTATTAAAATCTTTCATTTGCTAACTATGCCTATCAGTAGTTAGTGCCTTCAGTAGTTTGAATCTTTTATTTATGTGGCAGTAGTGGTGCTCGCTGTATTGCAGTAGTTCGAGTAACCAGGATTTTTGTGAGGTAAGTGATACGTGAAACGTATAGGTTAATGTTAGTCAGGGCCATTCCTTTGTAGGGATTTTAGAAAGTCAGATTGCGTTGCGCTAAAAATATTGTGTGTCAGTTTAAGCACAGTCGTGTATAATTGTTCAGAGGGGACGTTTCATATGTCGACCCTTAGCCGAGGATACCTCACTGGAATCTTCTGATTTTTTTCTTGTAGTTTGTGTAGTAAGTGTAGACTTTGTTTATTGCTAGCGCGTAATTGTAGAGAGAATCTCCTTTGTAGTAGTAGTCTTTCACTGTTGTACAGTAAAACAGTTGTGGCATGCATGTAGATTTGCACCAATTATTTCGCAGCTGCGCTTGAAATTAACTAGATATTATTTTCAGTGCTATGTTAATGTGTTCTCTTATTTTTGCTCTTCAAATTGCGTTTTTCTGTGTTGTCGCGTGAAATATTGTGACAATAATGGCGTGTGAAAAACGTAATACTAGGTTCCAAAGTAAACTGATAAATGACAGTGAAGAAGAAAGCAGTATGTTAGCGCCACCATGTAATTAATTAACTAATGTTGAAAGTAGTAATTTAGTAATAGTGCATAGGGGAATGGAGCGGGCTGCAAATTATGGTGTAGACAGTGAAACAATTAGTGAACAGGGAAGCAATATCGATCGATCGGTCGGCAACAGCTCGCGTCAGGAATCCGAAACGACAGGACACAATCTAGGAAATGCTGTACATTCAGGTTTTGCGTCCTCACTGTTTTCTCAGATAAGTCGAGACACATTTTCTGCTTGTCAAAATGTGAATGTTGCCGGTGCAAATGCACTGCCGAAAAGCATAGAGGAACAGATTCCAGACACTAATACATTATTATTGCAATTAATGCAACAAATGAAACAAAATCAGGGACAAACACAGCAACAGTTAGACACAATGGAACAAAGTCTTCAAAAGTTAGACACAATGGAACAAAATCTTCAAAAGTTAGACACAATGGAACAAAAGCTTCAAAAGTTAGACACCACACTTGAACAAACACGTGAAGATTTAACTAATGAGTTACATAACATCGAATCGAAGTGTCAGAAAGTCTGTAATGACGTAAAAACACAAATTTGTGAGCATTTCCAACCTATTTTTTCGCGGCATGAAAATGCATTACAGAATCACGAAGCAGCCATAAAAGAACTGCAAACTATTGTTCATGAAAATCATGAGACCTTGCAAGCTAAAATTTACTTAGTTGCATCTACCGATTCGGTTACACAACTTGCAAAAACTCAAGCGAAGTTAAAGGTCACAGTAGATACTCTGAAAACTTTTTCAGAAAGACACACAGAGGAAATAATTTCACTGTCGGATAAAGTAGCCGAACATTCAGATCAGTTTACTAACTTATCTACAAAGGTAGATGATGATCTGAATGACACAAAACCTGTAGCCTTCATTGACACTGAAGAGTATGAACAAATTAGAAAATTCAAACAGAATCAAAATCAAATCAACACACAGTACAAAAGAGAAATGTGGGAAGTACAAGATCAGTGGGCTCAAGTAATACAAGAATTACATATTTCAGAGGAGACTCGCGCCCCAGTACGGGAAGAGGGACATAGCGATACATAACAATAACAAAATAATAATACAGGGAATTTCAGAAATCATGAAAGAAATTGTCCAGGTACACTGAATTTTGAAATGGAACCGCCGACACGACGTAACAATGACCGATATGCTACTCGCCGACATGATGATTTTGACTATAAGCTGTTCATTACTACACATAAATTCAAAACATTTAAAAATTCTGGCAACGACATTCATCCACAAGCGTGGCTTCATCAATTCTCTCATTGTTTTCCTCCCAACTGGTCATTAGAACACAGATTAGAATTTATGTGTGGCTACTTAGAGAATGAACCAGCTGTAAGAATGCGATCGGTCATTCACGATTGTCACAGTGAAGGATTATTTTATCATGCCTTCCTCTCAGCATATTGGTCTCAAGCTACACAAGACCGAGTAAAACATAGCATCATTATGATGAAACATTTAGAACAATCTGAATTTTCCAGTCTTGTGAAATATTTTGAAGACATGTTACATAAGAATCAGTATCTTTCAAACCCATACAGCCACACAGAACTCATCCACATTTGCTTAATGAAATTTCCTGAACATTTACGACATATTATTTTGGCAGGTCGATGCAAAGACGACATTGAAGCTTTTCAGGGACTGTTACAAGAATTAGAAATTGACACTGACAATCGTGGAATGCGAAAACAGGAACACAACAATTACAGGTCACATCCGTCGCAATTCCGCTATGAAAGAAATAATAACTGGACATGACAACGCGATTCTCACAACACAAATCGTGACCCAAACAGACACCACCCATATGACAACCACTGGCAGAGTAACAGTTACACAGAAAGATCGCATTTCCGCAGTAATGAATATTACACAGACAATCATAGAAATACACAATATGGCAACCAGAACTATTATTATCACGGGAGACTGAATTATTTAAAACGCAACGGTCCAGTTCGCAGTTACGATTCAGGGAGAAATTCCCCGCCACGTGACCGACAAGAAAGAAACTATGGAATCTACCGACATGACGTCAGACGATATGATCGTAACGACAGACCTGAATTTCATCAGAACTGGCGGGATTCAGAGCTGGGCCCTCTCGGCAAAATGAATTTGTAGAAGTTAGGTCTCCTAATCCCAATAACGACGCACGCCAACAAAGAGATAGCAGACAATGACTCGCACCGCAGGCAGCCACGTGTGCCGGCTGGCTCCGAGAAAAATAACATAGGCGCTAACCTTGAGAAAAACTCCAATATTCTTTACCGCCGTATTCCACATGATAATTGCGTTGAAGTTGAAACTCTGCGTACTAGGAAGAGTAAAAGTTTACACCACAGCTCACATGTAAAACCGTTTATTCAAGTATAATCTGCTTTTTAACTTTGTCTTTGCCATAAAACATTTCACTTCACATTTCTAGTATTCTTTGTGACACTGAGATTCTGTTAACATGCAACAATGTTTTGAAGTTAACTATCCAGTCTAGAACCTAGGGAACATTTTTAAACAGAAATTACGAATGCATTGTTATAGTGAACAGACGACACAGTGTTGTTATTTGTACATTCTTGCTTGTTAGTTGCACGAGTACGTAACGACTATAAGGCTAACATACTTAGAACATATACTGTTAATGAGATTTTAATGGAAAATTTTGGTTTACTTGAAAATAAATTCTGGATTTAAAGTACTTTCTGTGAGATACCAGATGGCTCAGTGGTTTGTTTATGTGACAGTTACACGATTTTATCACGACGCTACTAATGAGTGACAATTTACAATGTTGCTTTTGCACTGTATCTGTTTTATACCTGCACAGTTTTTCTGTATTATTCTGGAAAGTAAAACATGTTTTAGTAGTAACGTTTGTGGTATAGCTACAATGAGACAGCCTTTTCTGTAGCACAACAATATGTACAGTACAGTACTTACTTAATCACGGTAATAAGCGTAATAACTAAGATATCTATACTCAAAGCATTTCACTTTCGTTTATCATGAGGTAAGTACATTGACTTCCGCAGAACTTAGCTTTCGGAGGACAATAACTACGACACTTCCACAGAGATTGTCTTACAGCAAGACGCACATTTCGCGCTACAGGACACGCATTAAACCATTTATTTTTCAACATATTTGAATCACAATGAAAGTTTTCTGTGATACTTTTCATTCCATTGCTGTAATCTTAACACCTGAGGATATAATTACATTAATCCTCAGGGGGGGTACACACTTACTTTGTGTACCATGTGTCTGGTACCCACAAGGAGCCCTAGCTAATATGGTATTTCCTTATACAACTTTACACATCGGTACCATATTTCTCCAACACAGAATTACACAGCTACCTGGTTATTTAACAGAGTAACAAACATTTTTTTTTACTACGTCAGTGACACATGTTTACGCAATCACACAGTTGGATAATTTCACACTTATGAAATTGTATTTGGTCTGTACTTTGTGAAATGATAATATTTTTTCAGAACCATTGTGAGACTATGAGAGCTTTGAATGACATATTTGGTATGGGATCATGATTTTAAAGTACGTTTGAGGTAGATGACACTTTTGACATGAGCAGAGAATTTTTTTTAAGTTTTGAAATTATTGGAAGAAACTATGACGATTTTGAGATTTGGCTGAGGTTTTATGATGTTATGATTACGATGTGTATTACGCTGTTGCGGTATGTTTATGATCAATAAGGTGATGCTATATGAGTTATTTGGTTATGCTATGTATCTGTTATGATAAAATATTGAAGAAGTGTCGACGAATAAGGTAAGGAATAATGACTAGAGGTTAGGGACTCTGGTTTGTGAAAAAGGTTGTTGGAAACCAAGAATCGTACTTTAAGAGTTTTGAAATGTATGTAAATGCGTGTATGCATTACAATGACGACGAAAATTTTTTGGACACTTATATTTATAGGATTTTATTTTCTACACATTTGTAATGCAAATTCTCGACCTGTGAAAATGTTTTTATATGAGACTGTCACTGTAGCGGAAACTGCTGTCTTAAATATTTTGGTATGAAAGGTAAGTGACCGTGACGTAATGCCTTGTGAGCGTCCAGGTGTGCCAGCCGCCTTGAGAAAAAGTCATTAGTGTGTGCCTTTCAGAGGCACAGGTGGAAAAAAAATAAAGAGTCCATTGTCCTCGCTATTGACATTCCTTTGTAGAAAGCATCGCAAGAACGATACGCTCATTACCTGATAATGACAAGCGTCTTTCTACGAGAGTTGAGAGAATTTGTAGTAACTTATGAAATGTTAAATGACTATTGAATGATATTTTTATGCTTTACCTTTCATAGTTGCTTGTTTTATTTGATATCTGTTTTCCAGCTGTGTTACAGCACTGGTTTTATAAAATAAAATTAAATGCATTTGCTAATGTGAAAACTTTCTGTCAACAGATATGTTAAATAATAATTTTATGATCCACATTCTTCAAAAAAAGGAGCACTTGGACAGGAAAGAACAATAAGAAGGGACTAGTAACAGTAACTGCATATATAATTTTCTTTTCCAGTACTTGGTAATTTTTTTTTAGAATTAGTTTTTGTAGTGCGCCAATTTAATTTCATAGACATTAAGATGCGAATGTACATTTCCCTTATCTGCATTGTTGTCTTCAGTGTACTATTCTTTTCTGCTTGTGGGTTTGTCATGTTTAGATATAAGTTATTACATTTACTGCTGCTTGCTTTGCAAATCTGCATTTTTTTGGGTCGTTGCTGTTTGTGTTAATTTGATTTGTGCTGCTGCATTGCGTCGCCCCTTAGTTTTGTATCTGAGCTCAGTAGGTTTAAGTTAGCTTAAGAGGGGGTAGACTATATAAGAAACTAACTATGATGAATTGGAAGAAAAGCATTGAGAAGCTATAAGAAAATGGTTTGGCCAAAAATGTAATGTACAGTGGGGTTGGACTCCAGTGCCAAATGTTACAGTGAAAACAAACCTTGGCCTTTCCTTTTGTGTTATCCCACTATGTGTTTGTGTACCCTTGTATATTTGTTTTCTTCCTGTCTCTGTGTACTGTTTCATAGAATTTTTTCTCTTCTAATACTAAGCTACATCCAGTATGATGAGGAATACTGTTATCCTCAAATATAATTTGCATTAATAACATGTTATTTACTTCGTAAAGATGTTTACACATTATTTATTCTATTTTGTTCCAATGCTCATGTGTGAAGTTGAAGTTTTAAAAGTTATTCTGATCTTTTATGTATGTACTTATGTCATAATTTTTGTGACACTGATGTATTTGTTATTTCGATTCTTTTGTAAAGCCCCTATTACTACAAATTTTATCTGTATTTTTATGTTCTTTAATGATGTATTTTGTACCTTTGTTATTGTATTCTTATGTTATAAAATTGTAATTGACACCAGTTCATCAAATTAAGTAACTTGTAAATTACATTTCACTGCACACATTTCTGTTGGTCACAGTATATGCACAATATGTGAGAAGTAGGGACTGATAGTGTTTGCAAGTGTGCTGATAATTCATTAAGGGACTGGTTAACAGCATTGCTGGTTCTAAGGACAATTCCAAAATCTTTGTGAGTGGACAAGTGGTGGGTTATGGACTTGCTATATTATCCGCAAGACTCTTCAATGGTGATTGTGCGCCTGAGCAGTCAAACAGATGGCTGCTGGCTATCTCTACAAGGACTGAAGTGGGTCTACACCTTTGATGACTCCCCAATACCATTATTTCTACAAGGATGGCATTGGGTCTGCACCTCTGATGGCCCACCAATACGGTAATCTCTACCAGGACTACAATGGGTCTACTCTGTGTTGACCTACGTACCAATATTTTTCAAAACTTCGACTGACTCTGCTGTGGGTTTGCTCTGTTGTGGCCCATTACCTGTCTGCATGTCAAGAGTCAGCACTGTCTTTCCGTTGGAAGGACAACACAACTTCTTCAAGACTCCATGGAAATCCACTACTTCCATGTGCATTTTCTATTATTGCTCAGTCTTTGAGAAAAACACTACTATTTTACTGTGATGAATGATCAGGACTGTCTATATGGACTGTGAAAAAATTTTAGCTTTTGACCAACATTGTATCAATAAGTGTGTGCATTTGATTTCTTTGCTATTGTAATCATACTTATGAAAAAAAATCAAATCTTTATTGGCTACTGCCCAAAACAATTTGTAAATTTTTTTGTAGGGAGCATGGGGGCTATGAAAGTAGGCTGTTTAGGTTTTCGTATTGGTAACGCCACGTAGCACTCTGTATGAAAAATCACTGGCTGTGCCGTGTGCAGTCTGTGGCTGGTTGGCATTGTTGTAATACTCGCCATTGTAGCGTTGGGCAGCTGGATGCTAACAGCGCGTAGCGTTGCGCAGTTGGAGGTGAGCTGCCAGCAGTGCTGGATGTGGGGAGAGAGATGGCGGAGTTCTGAAATTTGTGCGAATGGATGTCATGAACTAATATATATATTTTGACTATTAAGATAAATACATTGTTTGTTCTGTATTAAAATCTTTCATTTGCTAACTATGCCTATCAGCAGTTAGCGCCTTCCGTAGTTTGAATCTTTTATTTAGCTGGCAGTAGTGGTGCTCTCTGTATTGCAGTAGTTCGAGTAACCAAAATTTTTGTGAGGTAAGTGATATGTGAAACGTATAGGTTAATGTTAGTCAGGGCCATTCTTTTGTAGGGATATTTGAAAGTCAGATTCCCACTATAATCTAACTTTAATCTATCCGTTTCTCTTTTTAAATTTTCTAACCTACCTGTCTGATTAAGGGATCTGACATTCCACTCTCCGATCCATAGAACGCCAGTTTTCTTTCTCCTGATAACGACGTTCTCTTGAGTAGTCTCCGCCCAGAGATCCGAATGGGGGACTATTTTACCTCTGGAATATTTTACCCAAGAGGACGTCATCATCATTTAACCATACAGTAAAGCAGCATGCCCTCCGAAAAATTACAGCTGTAGTTTCCACCTGGTTTTCAGCCGTTCGCAGTAACAGGATAGCAAGGCCATTTTGGTTAGTGTTACAAGGACAGGTCCGTCAATCATCCAGACTGTTGCACCTGCAGCTGCTGAAAAGGCTGCTGCCCCTCTTCAGGAACCACACGTTTGGAAGCTTAATCTCCTATAATCACAATATAGTGTAACGACTGGATAAACTGTGACCCTACTGCTGTCGAAGCTGATCCAACATGCCGCTCTTGCCCCGCTGCTGTTCTGTAACAGTTCGTAACTCTTGCAAGAACACTCAGTGGCCACTCTGCTTGCGCAATGCTCCTTTTTTCTAAATGCTATTTGACTGCAAAACAAATGACTCAGGTTGAAATGACTGCCTTCAATACTGTTAATCTTTATCTTTAGAGTTACAAACAATCACAATATCAGAACTGTTACTCTAATTATAGAGCAAATGATCATAAAATTTTACACATTTGACCTTGTGCTAAAAGTGCATGAAAATTCACAAGATAACATCTTTCTGAATTCATTTACCTATTTGAAACCTGTAAAATGATATGATTTTTTTCACAGATACATTCTGACAGTCACTGTACCTTACAGTGGACATGAACTTTGCTGGAAATTACATTTGTTGGCCTACCTGTGTGAACGGAAGTCTCGTCAGTTCTACAACCTGTTACTATTAAGATAATGAAGAAAGTGTCAGAAACCGAATTTCATTTACCGTTCTTCCGAGCGGTATGCAATGCAAGCGGTATCTTAGCAAACTTCCTGGAAGATTAAAACTGTGTGCCTGATCGAGACTCGAACTCGGGACCTTTCCCTTTCGTGGGCAAGTGCTCTACCATCTGAGCTACCGAAGCACGACTCACGCTCGGTACTCACAGCTTTACTTCTGCCAGTATCTCGTCTCCCACCATCCAAACTTTACAGAAGCTCGGTCGGGCACACAGTTTTAATCTGCCAGGAAGTTTCATATCAGCGCACACTCCGCTGCAGAGTGAAAATCTCATTCTGGGTATCTTATCAGTTTCCATAAAAATGTTTCTGCAGTACGCAACTCGCGATGTGCAGTTCGAATATGAAAACACACTCATAAACTTAAAGAATGAAGAATAAGGAACTAAAGTTAACGACTGATAAACGAGAACAAAGATTCCAAGTATAACTATCCTTTATTAATCCTTAAGAACAAAACACCCATTCACGAAGTTCTCACAACTAGGGAGGTTGACAAAATAATTCTTAATGCATTTCCTATGTACAATCACTTCCTTTAACATATGTTTTAGTTATAAGACAAAACCATTCAATCCAAAACCGCACTCAAGAACATTTTAGAAGCCGTTTGTGCGTACAGACGAGTGATATCGCACAGAGCAAGATCACATGTGCTGCCGGCAATTCTTTCGCCCGACACCCACATGTTTTTCGGTTGTCAGCCACAAATAGCTACGGTAACTGCAAATGGGAAATTGGCATTAGTTTTCCCAATTTACTGTAAAGTCTACTGAGCAGTGCAAGTTCCGCAATATACATCAATCGTCGAGGAACAGGTGCAGTGACAATTTGCCGGTCTGTTAGCCAAAGCTGTCCGCTTTCAGTGCTTCTTTAAGTCTGAGGCTTGAGTCGTTTCCTTTAGAGTGGTCCATAAATCAATAAATAGCAATAGAGAGCTTTAATATGTTTTAGCTCAAAGTATCGGTTCACATTACTGTTATGAGAAGGGCCGAGAGCGGCTTTTAAACACTGATTGCGCTCTTCTTTTCCAAAAATCTGCCTCACGACTGTAGCAGACGAGATCCTTTCGCACACTGGACTTACTGTAACTGAGCCAGCAATTAAGAACTGAGCTGATATTTTGCCTTGTGTATTGACATGCTTCCCAGATATCAATGATTTCGGAAAGAAGGACTTTAGAAAATTTAGTAAGTAAAAGGCTGTCTCAGGTTAGCCCTCACTGATGACACGAGAAATATCTTTGGACTACTCGTCTATTAAGACCTCTGTTTGTTTTTCCGTCGTGTGGTAACAGCCATGGCTCCCAGAATCCACGCAACTCGTTTATTACCACCGATCAAGCGCCGTCACACACGCTATAATCCAGAGAACTTGGCCTTCAACTGTTCTCTCTAAGCGTACATGGTACTAGCTAACTGCAGGAGCGTCTACGGAAATGTCGCAGAGCTAATCTCGGTTATAAACAATAAGAATTGCCACATACCACTAGAGACAGAAAGCTGTGCGAAACCCGAAAACAGTGGCAACGAGATTCTAAATTCCGCTCAGAATGTATGTTATAAAGAAAGGTTGAACGCTGGTGTTTAAAGCAGTAAAAAATACGATCACATTAATGAGATTAGAGCACATCTCGAATATAAAATAATTTGAGTCAAGACAAGCGTTAAAGGTGAATCAAACACGGTAATGGGATGCTTCTATAGACCCCCGCTTCAGCAGCAACAGTGGCGGAACAGTCTTGGGGGAAACCTAAATAATGTTTCTCGTGAACTTCCTGGCCACATTACAGTTTTAGGTGGGAACTTTAACCTGTCATCTATACAGCAGGAGATTTAGGTGGCTAAGACTGCTGTTAGGGCCAAAGAATCATGAGGAACTGGTCCAAGAGCTTCACCCAAAAACAACCCCGAGCCATTAATCTGAGAAACGAATCGTGAAGATAACATATTAGGCCTACTGGTAACAAACAGACCCGAACTTTGGGAATGTATTAGGGCAGAACAGGGAATCTGCGATCAAAAGGCCATTACAGTGTCACTGAATAAGACCGCAAGCATGAATACAAAGAAAGATCGGAATATTGTGCTGCTTAGCAAGAACTCAGGCTATCTGAGCAGTCAGCACAAAAATATAGCCTCTGCAGCACTAACAATGTAGTGGTCAGTGGAAGACCTTCAAGCGCATTGTACACTACATTTTAGACAGGTGTGTACCGGCAAATGCGTCTGAGGCCTGTTTATGCATCGTTGACTTTGCGGGACTGATTTTCATATAACAGCGCGTCAGCGCACGCCAGAACACGAGAAAACAATAAAAAAATCCCGAGATCCGAATGTCATTAATGAAACTGAAGACGGAGAAAGAGTTCTTCCTGTAAAGATCAGTACACGTGTAACATGTTACGTTACTCTCTAAATAACGAAATCCTGTGTAAAGATTCAGTCTTGTGTTTTAGGCAAAAACGTATTCAGCACTTTTACTCACGTATGGACAGCAACAGAGGCTGACGTTCACGCTTCACATTTCCTGTCATCAGACTGTCCGTGCAAATGTCCAGTGCAGTCGCCAAGGGCAAACTCGTAGGTGGGGGCGCGACGCCGAATGTGGGCAGTGAATACAGCCGAGGGCCACGCATGCGCAGAAGCAGTAGGCGGGGTGGACACAGACCGTGGGGGCGCTATGAGCATAGTGGCGGTCCGACCACGGTGGCGGAACACACCAGCTGAGAGAGAGTGAGAGAGAGAGAGAGAGAGAGAGAGAGAGAGAGAGAGCGACCACACGACAGGCAGGCCGAAACTAAGTCGTCAGGATCCCTTCTCACATAAAACTTGCAACACTGTTTGGCGATTCGAGCTCCTGTCGTACTCAACAATTTAAAATTCAGTCTTGATCGTAGACTCCAGCGTCCAGCTGCCAGTGAATGTCACAATATTGCAAAGATTTTCTTCTGCTCTACCGGTAATTTCGCAGTTGCATCACAGCACGTTACATCTATCTAATGGCAGTCCACAGTGTACTGACACTAAATACTATTTTGATAACATCCTCTGTCCCAATTAGTGCGCTATATGATTTAATACATGTCAAATTTGATGTAATATTTTTGCAACTAGTCTCAACATCAGCTATGGGAACATCCCCTGACTTCTGACTTTCAACTTGTCATTACTATAGATCCGGAAATCAATTGTGGAATGGCAGTTCTTTTAAGGGAGTGATATCATTGATACGAGTCTGGGCGTGATGCCCATCGAGAATAAACATCGCTGCGTCGTCAGGTGTGGGTTTCCCGTTGTTCACAAAGTGTTGTTAGCAGTCTGTGAAAAGTGAAAGCTGCCTTCGACCAGACTGCTGACAGTTTATCGCGGATCCGACGGGAGTTGCACCTAGACGATTAAGTTCTCTCCTGGTGCGCCGAAATGGAAAGAATGGAGGCAGTAAACGGCTTGTTGGATTCATACCGGTAACAAAAGTAAGACTTGTTTGAGACACACTTTTTGCCTTTGAAACTTGCAACCTTAATAGATCAGTCCTGGAGAAGAGATTCCAGTCTCGCGACAATAGAAAATTAGGTGAACGCCAAATTGCAGGGCTTTTGCGTCTTTTTCAATAGTTGAAAGGTTTGTGAAGCTCTTCGTTATGGCTACAGAAATCTTTTTCCCGTGTCTCAAATCTCTGTTCAAGTTCTCGTTTCGGAAACCCTCTCAGTCGTTTTTACCCGCAGAAGACATCACTTGCAGAAAGTATTTGGTAATTATGTTGTGCTCTCCAAGTCGGAATGCTGGAGATCTGAAATCTCTAGCTCCAAGTCCACGCTACCTGTGGTCCATATTGCTGCGATGCCACTGTAACATCATATTCTGTTTGTGGTGTGGGTACTGGGTTTTTTGCCAATGCTCCAAGTACTAGATTCATTACTTGTTTGTTGTGAATACCTGATGCAGTGTTCTAAAGTTGATGGAGGTTAACTGAAGCTTTCAGCTGCTTTGAAGTGACCCAGTTCCTTTTTCTGGTCAACTTCCACAGCTTTCTGTGTAGCTTCCAGCTGCACAGAAATGGAAATAAAATTCAGAAGATCTGTCTCTACAAACCGGTGCCAAATTTCGGTTGCCATAAGTAGAGCAGCCCATTACTATCTGCTGCTGTGAATCGCGCCTTTTTCATTTCGGCATGGCCTGACCCTACAGTGAATGGTGGTCGACTGGTTTTAGCACTTAGTTAAGTAAGAGGATACTTGGGACTATTCTAATGTGCGAAATACTTTGAAGATGCATCTTGAATGTCTTGAGGAATGACTTAACAACTGACCTGTGCAGAAATTTTTTGTCTTGATCTCAATACAAAATTATCTGTGCAGAATGAAACGTTACTAAACTCACAGTGGCTCAAAATGTCTTTCGGTACTGCAACCAGTCACCTTTTGTGAATCTTCAATTTTTTTTTACTGCGATCGATTTCGATTCGCCTAGCGATTCATTATCAAATGATCGTAGACGCCTGTTGCCTAGCACGGGTGGTGTAACTGTCACAAGACATAAAAATGAAACGTGTAAACACTGAGATTGGCGTGAATTACTTCCAACATGAGATCGACTTACTGTCATTACTTACACTTATCAGTAAGCGGTGGTTTATTACTTGCTTTCCGTAATATACTGGAAAATGTGACGTAATTCTTCCAGTAACGTTAATTCTACCGCTCTTCACAACCTTTGTTACAGGTAGCAACATGCATGTACTTCACAGAATGTTAACAAACCAAAGAGAGTGATTAAAGTTATGTTCTTTACTCAGGTGTCGCATTCCACATTGGTGACACTAAGTATACACCTATTGATATTACATGCAGTATAATAGAAGTAACATGTATATAATTATACAATAGATATGCACTATTTGCAGAGTCCCAAAGCAAAGAGTTTAGGATGAAATTTCATGAATAATTTTAGTATTACGATTACGTTCTATATGTTACTTTTGGTTAGGCAATGGCCTTGCCATAATGGATACACTGGTTCCAGTGAGATCACCATAGTTAAGCGCTGTCAGGCGTATCCGGAACTTGGATGGGTGACCATCCGGTCCGCCATGCTCTGTTGCCATTTTTCGGTGTGCACTCAGCCTCGTGATGCCAACTGAGGAGCTACTCGACCAAATAGTAGCGGCTTCGATCAAGAATACCATCATAACGACCGGGAGATCAGTGTGCTGACCCCATACTCCACTGAGGATGACACAGCTGTAGGATGGTCCCAGTAGGACACTCGTGGCCTGAAGGGAGAGTGATTTTTTAATATTACGTTTGGTTTATAAACAGTGCTTAGAGATTAAAGATTAGATCTTAGCTTTTGGGTTCTTTTAACGAAATGTTAAGGTGTTTAGGCATTAGGGTGTGTGGTATATAGGGCAGGAGAAGAGGTTTTGTGTGTGTGTGTGTGTGTGTGTGTGTGTATGTGTGTGTGCGTTTGTCTGTAAAGAGTAA
The DNA here is from genome assembly GCF_023897955.1 of Schistocerca gregaria. Lineage (NCBI taxonomy): Eukaryota > Metazoa > Arthropoda > Insecta > Orthoptera > Acrididae > Schistocerca > Schistocerca gregaria. The sequence goes on from NC_064930.1 coordinate 39,850,757, forward strand.
AGGTCGCAGCTAATGCCGGGGCAAAGAATAATTCATCAGCCTCGAATCGAATTCGGGTCTCCTCTGTGGCAAGTGGTCATTCTGTCTCTGCACCATGGGTGCTGATGCCTGATGTGAGGCTCCAGACGAGTAACTGTCACAGCCGTCCTGAGACAGGACGGGCGCCAGTCTCACACAACCAGCAGACGCATCCAGTACAAGCGCCAATCTGCGAATGAGCAGAAGGGGCTACTCCAGTATCTATTCTGCTGCTTGCCTCACGGGTGGACACCAGCCAACTGCAGAATTTCGTAATGCATATGTTACGCATCTTTCAGCGAGTAACTTTCCATAAAAATGGTAATTAAAGACAACCAGTATCTTCTTGTCATGAGCTTTTGTGCTGTAAAAGCTGTTTGTGTAAAGCATTCTTCGTACTGTTTGCTTCGCACTGTAGAAATGAAATGGAAAAAACAGCCATTTTGCGTGCTAATTCAGGCGTATAGTGAGGAAAGCAATCTGTATGGTCACCAGTCAACTGATTATTTCGGAGTAAATACGAGTACATCTTTAACACTCGTTTTCTATTTGTATGTCCTTAGCACCTCGGTGGACCAATGCACAAATTTGATTTGATTGCATCTTTGCATTGCAGACATCCACAATAACATCTGATGTGGTGGCTTGTGGAATTGTCAAAGTGCATGAATTCGATCCTCTACCCCCTTAATCTTCCTTATGGTGACAGGCATATCTGTAATCTGTAGCACACCCCGAGGTCTAGGTTAGGTTGAAAGAAGTAATTTTACTGTGTGTCGGCGAATCCAACAGGAGTGAATGTCAGATAAAGGTTGTCGTAACCAACTGGCCGGTGGAGCACCATAACCCTTTACGTTCACACCATATTGGAAAAAGCAAGTGGGGGTGCAATACATGATTACGATACTGCTTGTGTGAACAGCGGCCGAATGGCGACTTTGGTCCGTCATTTCGTTACACTTGCCTCTTTGAATACACCGATTCCTGTCAGATGATCAAAGTTGAGGAATTTTTGGGTGGCTGTTTTCTGTAGTCTTTTCTTACGTGTTACGTGCTGTTCTCTTTGTAAACTCATCATTACGTACACAGGAATCATTATCTTCACATATATGTTGATACAGGTTGCGCGAAATTTACAGTTAGACTAGAGCGATGCTCGGCTGATGCGGCTCTGCTATTGAAGTTGCACAAGTGATGGTGCGGTGTCGGTCGTAATAAATGCGTCGCGAGTGCCAGTTTTGCGATGTCACGGTAGTGTGTTACCGTGTTCAGCCTGCACCGATTAGTATAATATAGCAATTTTTTAAAATTCGGTCCTCTTTTTCCTCAGTAAATGCGTTTGAGAGCTGGTTTCACACAGAGGAATTTGCGGCACTGATTTTGATAAAACAGTGTGCCGGCGCGACCGAGAACACGAGAAAACTGTAAAGGAAGTCCCCAGATCCAAATGCTATCCATAAAACAGAAGCCAAAAAAAAAAGTTCTGATCGGGAAGAGCAGCATACCTGTAAAATGTGTTGTGTTACTGTCTACTTAACGAAAAGCTGTGTAAACATTCGGTCTAGTGTTTTATGTAAAAATGTTTACAGAACTTTTATTCACGTGCAGATAGCAAGAGAGGGCATCATTCGTGCTTCACATTTCTCGTCGCCAGACTGCCCGCAGAAACGTGCAGTGCAGCCGCTGAAGGGAAGCTCGTCGGAGGGGGCGCGACGCCGAGTGTGGATAGCGAATGCGGCTGAAGGCCGCGCATGCGCAGAAGCAGCGGCGGGGCGGGAACAGGCCGTTGGGGCGCTGCGAGCGGAGGGGCGGTCCGACCGCGGTGGCGAAACACACGGCGAGGGACAGAAAGAAAAGACCGACCACACGACGAGCAGGCAGGAACTAAGTGAGGAGGATCCCTTCTCACATAAAGCTTGCAACACTGCTTAGCGATTCCAGCTCCAGTTCTGCTCAACAATTTAAAATCCAGCCTTAGTAGCAGACTCCAGCGTCCAGCTGCCAGTGAATGTCACAATATTACAAAGATTTTTCTCCCGCTCTACCAGTAATTTCACAGTTGCATCAGAGCACGTTACAACTATCTAATGGCAGTCCACGGCGTACTAACACTAAACATCATTTTGATAACACCTCCTATCAGGGCACTTGATGATGTAATAGAACATGTCTGAACGACAACAGTAGCAACATTGCCTGACTTTCAAGCTGTCATTCCTACCGATCCAGAAATCAATTCCGGAACTACAGTTCTCTTAAGGGATAGCTTTACAGCCGAAAATGTCCAACTTTATCCCAGCGGACGTGCAATTGCATATTCTGTTGAAGAGACATTCCGCTGAAGTATGTACGCTTCATCAGGCACTGACGTTACACGTGCACGATCAGATCATTTTTTAATCACGACATCGTAAGTCTTTTGGCAAATACAGATTGTAGTAGAATATGAGGTGAGGATTTTAATTGTGTGCTGGCTGCGGCGTAAGAAATTACAACAGATAATAAAATGTACAGAATTACAACAACTAATCAGCTGTTTTTGCACAACTGATAGATGGTGCATTGTTCATCAACATCAAACACATTTTACACATTTTTATCCCAGGCTGTCCAGCAGATAAGAACGAATATACGTTTCACGAAGCCTAACCGGTCATCTAATTCAAACTGACGCTTTGCCTGCTTACTTCACGGACCGCTGTGGCTTCGAATGCAGTCTGAAATTACGGGATGCCTTCACAAATAACCGTATTTCTCTTTATAAATTCAATACCAGGTATCTTCATGTTCATGACCTTCGTTCTGAAGCCATTCATAACTGGGCACCGTGTCAACGCAAACAGCCAAATTCACACCCAGCCATAGTTTGGTGGGAGTTATGCCAAGCCTGTTACACGAAAGCTTGTTATCTGCTACTGAGCTCAGGCAGCCTCTTCAAGAAAAAATTCAGTCGAACTTCACAGGCCACGTTTGAAAGGTGCACTCGGCCCTATCGCTAGTTGTCACTGGAACCCATACTTTCAGCTCAAAACACATCAAAGCAGAATTAATACGCTTCAAAACAAAGCAGATGAGTGGGTCAGTTCTTCGGGCAAGGTCTGCAGGGAATCTTACAGATGAAAATCTCAGATGAAACTACTTTCAAAACGTAAAACACAGCATCCGGAAAAGCTTCCTCCCACGTATTCAGCACGAGAATGGCGATCGTTTAACAAGGGTACAGCTGTAATTAAACATATCCACCCAAGTTCCGTATTTCTTTTCTCCCATAGCCCGACAGACGCTCCTCCAATGTCTTCCCTGTTATTGCAGGTTTAGACCTCACTCACCTCGAAACAAAACCAACGCCCACAATACAGTACCCAATTGACAGTCATGACATTAGACAGATACTCAAACGTTACGCAAATAACAGATCAACAGGTATCGATGGGTTCCCCATCGAATTTCATCAGACGTGTTTTCACGTTACTGGAACCACATTTGCAAAGTATGTGAATGATGTTATTGCTCGTATCGAAATTCAGAATTTCTGGGAGGGGATAATTATACTCCTACGAAAGGTAACATTTAGTCATTGAGCAGGCCACAAATAAAAAAAAAGGCATTTCAGTAGAAACAACGAAAGTAACGTGCACAGCGTATGCTGATGATGTAGATCTTTTTCTAAAAATTGAATCTGACTTTCACCTAGTATGGCTGTGGTGTGCGTACTGTTAGACCTTCGGTACACACACTATCAGATTATTTGACTTGTCGCTCTAACGAAGTAGGCGAGTGTCAGCAATATGTCTCGTGGACTTATTGTGGCGTCTTTATCTTCTGCCGTTAGGTCAGACGATAGAAATGCCACTTGCACGCTTAGAGTAGCAGATTGATGGTGAACAACTTTAAACATAACTTCATGCCAATAAAACGTAGTCTTTGGTTAGCCTTCCCACAACATTTTCTATGTGTTCCGTCCAATTCAATAAGTATTTATTTGAATTTGCGGCTTTTCAATTAGACTGATTTATCGTGTAACCGACTTTTAACGAATTCCTTTTAGCACTCACGTGGATGACGTTACACTTTCGTTATTTAAGGTCAACTGCCACTTTTCGCACCATTCCGATATTTCTTACAAATCGTTTAGCAGTTTGTTTTGATCTTATGATGACTTTATTAGTCGATAAACGACAGCGTCAGCTGCAAACGACTGAAGACGGTTGCTCAGATTGTGTCCCAAATCGTTTATATACACTCCTGGAAATTGAAATAAGAACACCGTGAATTCATTGTCCCAGGAAGGGGAAACTTTATTGACACATTCCTGGGGTCAGATACATCACATGATCACACTGACAGACCCACAGGCATATAGACACAGGCAACAGAGCATGCCCAATGTTGGCACTAGTACAGTGTATATCCACCTTTCGCAGCAATGCAGGCTGCTATTCTCCCATGGAGACGATCGGGGAGATGCTGTATGTAGTCCTGTGGAACGGCTTGCCATGCCATTTCCACCTGGCGCCTCAGTTGGACCAGCGTTCGTGCTCGACGTGCAGACCGCGTGAGACGACGCTTCATCCAGTCCCAAACATGCTCAATGGGGGACAGATCCGGAGATCTTGCTGGCCAGGGTAGTTGACTTACACCTTCTAGAGCACGTTGGGTGGCACGGGATATATGCGGACGTGCATTGTCCTGTTGGAACAGCAAGTTCCCTTGCCGGTCTAGGAATGGTAGAACGACGGGTTCGATAACGGTTTGGATGTACCGTGCACTATTCAGTGTCCCCTCGACGATCACCAGAGGTGCACGGCCAGTGTAGGAGATCGCTCCCCACACCATGATGCCGGGTGTTGGCCCTGTGTGCCTCAGTCGTATGCAGTCCTGATTGTGGCGCTCACCTGCATACACGCATACGACCATCATTGGCACCAAGGCAGAAGCGACTCTCATCGCTGAAGACGACACGTCCCCATTCGTCCCTCCATTCACGCCTGTCGCGACACCACTGGAGGCGGGCTGCACGATGTTGGGGCGCGAGCGGAAGACGGCCTAACGGTGTGCGGGACCGTAGCCCAGCTTCATGGAGACGGTTGCGAATGGTCCTCGCCGATACCCCAGGAGCAACAGTGTCCCTAATTTGCTGGGAAGTGGCGGTGCGGTCCCCTACGGCACTGCGTTGGATCCTACGGTCTTGGCGTGCATCCGTGCGTCGCTGCGGTCCGGTCCCAGGTCGACGGGCACGTGCACCTCCCGCCGACCACTGGCGACAACATCGATGTACCGTGAAGACCTCACGCCCCACGTGTTGAGCAATTCGGCGGTACGTCCACCCAGCCTCCCGCATGCCCACTATATGCCCTCGCTCAAAGTCCGTCAACTGCACATACGGTTCACGTCCACGCTGTCGCGGCATGCTACCAGTGTTAAAGACTGCGATGGAGCTCCGTATGCCACGGCAAACTGGCTGACACTGACGGCGGTGGTGCACAAATGCTGCGCAGCTAGCGCCATTCGACGGCCAACACCGCGGTTCCTGGTGTGTCCGCTGTGCCGTGCGTGTGATCATTGCTTGTACAGCCCTCTCGCAGTGTCCGGAGCAAGTATGATGGGTCTGACACACCGGTGTCAGTGTGTTCTTTTTTTCCATTTCCAGGAGTGTAGATAAGGAACAGCAAAGGGCCTATAACATTACCATGGAGAGCGCCAGATATCACTTCTGTTTTACTCGATGACTTTCCGTCAATACTACGAAATGTAGCCTCTCTGACAGGAGATCACAGATTCAGTCACTTGAATGAGACGATATTTCATAAGAACGCAATTTCACTACGAGCCGCTTGTGTATACTGTGTCAAAAGCCTTCGGGAAATCGAGAAATGCGGCATCGATCTGAAATCCCTTGTCAATAGCACTCGACACTTCATGCGAATAAATAGCTAGTTGTGTTTCACAGGAACGATGTTTTCTAAACCCATGTTGAATGTGTCAATAGACTGTTTTCTTCGAGCTAATTCGTTATGTTAGAACACAATATATGTTATAAAAACTTGCTGCATATCGAAGATAACGATATGGGCCTGTAATTAACTATATTACTCCTACTACCTTTGTTGAATATTCGTGTGACCCGTGCAACTTTCCAGCCGTTGGGTACTTATCTTCCGTCGGGCGGACGGTTGTATATGATTGTTAAGTATGGAGCTAATGCATCAACATACTCTGAAAGGAACCTAATTAGTATAGAGTCTGGACCAGAAGACTTGCTTTTATTAAGTGATTTAAGTTGCTTCACTACTCCGAGGATATTTACTTTTACGTTACTCACGTTGGCAGCTGTTCTCGATTGGAATTCTGGAATATTTACTTCCTCCTCAGTACATCATTATCTAGTTTCCTTCAGATTTGGTGCTTCCTGGTCATACTTTTAAGTTCAATACATTCTTCAATACGTCATCACATTTAACAGTGTAATTCCCATTGCACTTTTTACGTTACCGCACTTGCATTTCATTTCACCGAAGATTCTTTTGACTTCTCTGTACGCTCAGTCAGTCCTTTTGATTAATTATTTTGTTTTTCGATTCCTTCGCACTCTTCAGGAAGCCATTTCGATTTACAGTGAAGATCCAAAGAAACTGGTTCACCTGCCTCATATCTGGTGCGAACCCCTTGAGCACGAAGAAGTGTCGCAACATGACGTGGCATGGACTACACTAAAGTAGGAGGTAGTGCTTGAGAGAACTGACACCATGAATCCTGCTGGGCTGTCCATAAATCCATAAGAGTGCGAGAGGATGGAGATCTGTTCTGGACAACTCGTTGCAAGGCGTCCCAGATATGCTGAATAATGTTCATGTCTGAGGAGTTTGGTAGCCAGCGGAAGTGTTTAAACTCAGAAGATTGGGTCCATGGATTCGTGAGGTTGTCTCCATACCCGTACACGTCCATTTGATACGAAACTCGTCCGAAGAGGCAACATGTTTCCACTCATCAGCAGTCAAGTTTCGGTGTTTACGTGCCCAGGCGAAACGTAAAGCTTTGTGTCGTGCAGTCATCAAGGCTACATGAGTGGGCCTTTGCCTCCGAAAGCCCATATCGATGATGTTTCGTTGAATGGTACGCACGCTGACACTTGTTGATGGCCCAGCATCGACATCTGCAGCAATTTGCAGAAAAGTTGCACTTCTGTCACGTTCATCGATTCTCGTTAGTCGTCTTTGGACACATTCTTGCAGGATCTATTTTGGCCGAAGTGATGTCGGAGATTTGATGTTTTGCTTGATTTATGATATTCATGGTACACTCGAGAAGTGATCGTACGGAAAAATTCTCACTTTATCGCTGTCTCGGAGATACTGTGTTCAAGCTGCGGCGGGGCAGGGTTGGTCTGTCGTTCTTTCGTCTCCTTACTCTGTCAATTTCACCGAACAGTTCACCTAGCTCTATATTTCCTCCTTTCGACTTCCCTTCACTCTTCAGTATTTGCTACACGCTAGGCAGTGTAAAGTAGCGTTGATGAAACCGCTAACTAATACCTACCACACAGAGGACACGTAACTGAATTTGCAAATCAGATCCTGTGAGTTCATTTTAAAAAATTTTGGGCTTTAGGAGAATGCAGTTTAACTGCAGTAAGAATTTGAAAATTCTATTAACGTCTTTTTTATTCATAAAGAAGCACATGAAATGGCTATCAAGTCCGTATTTAATAATGCAAATGCTTTATCATTCAAAGTTCACTGTTTATCCAACATATTTCACACGTAAAAGCAGCCAGAATTTCTACAAGTCCGTCCCGATTAATTTTGCTATCTAATTGTCACTAACCCACCACTATTGGCAAGTTGAACATTCGGTCGTTGCAATGGTCTCCTTTGTCAGAAGTGCTCGCCAAAGTATTCCATAAAGAACACGGAACATGCCACGTGGAACTGTCTCTATGCCCAACAGATCACTTGCTTATAAAACTTCAACTAATTAATCACATCACATTTCCTCAAAATGTTCGTAACTTAAACCGCTTTAGTCACGACACGTTCTATCTGAGATAATCTCACTAGCTCATTTTACATACTATTTTCGCGGAGACATCTAGCAGGGTGTTACATGAAAGTAGGTTAGCGAGCGACCAACTCGACTATCTCGATGCTCGTCCCCTCTCTGCCTATCTAACTACCTGTTTATGCGCAGCCGCTCGGCCATGAAATCCAAGTTTTATCACCTCCTGACTAACTGACATAGTACTTGCAGTGGATCCTGATGCAGTTTGGGACTACTGTGTGAAGGTCTGGATAGATGTCTGCCTATTACACATTAAGACCCTATTCAACTGTCAGCAGTCTCTGTCAGTCAACAGACGATGTCGACCTGTACGCTTTTGTGCTGTACGTGTCCCTTCTCGATTCCACTTCACATTCACATCGGAAACAGTGGACCTAGGAATGTTTAGGAATGTGGAAACCTCGCGTGCAGACGTATGACACAAGTGACACCCTGTCGGGTGCTTACTGTGAAATCTTTGGTACACACACCATCAGATAATTTGACTTGTCGCTCTAACGAAGTAGGCGAGTGTCAGCAATATGTCTCGTGGTCTTATCGTGGCGTGTTTATCTTCTGCCGTTAGCTCAGATGATAGAAATGCCACTTGCACGCTTAGAGTAGCAGATTGACAGTGACCAACTTTAAACGTAACTTGATTAATTTTCACACACATTTATTAAAATAATAAAAAGGCACAGTTACTACATAACGTGATTCTGGATGCTGTTTACAATTGACAATCTGAAGTTCCTTTGGTCTTGGTACGTTAATCTTATTCTCACATATCTCTGATTCTTGACAAAGTGTTTATACATTTCTCTTCATGGCTATGTACAGGAATATGGTAATCTTATTAGGCGCAGACTGAAACTTGACTATAGACTGGTACAAACAAATGCAGACTCATACAGACTGACTAATTGGAGGTCTGTACACTCATTATAATACCTTGTGCTTTCATATATCACTACGCGAGTGTGATCCACGAGGAGAAAAGGTTCTACGTTAGCAGCAATCTCATTGGCGGCGTTACATATTAATACGTGGATCGGCGGAAGCAGAATTTGGTCCGTCTCTGAGGCAGCGCCATCTTGTAGTGCGGAGAAGGACGAGCGCTGCGCCTGCGCTGTTGCGCTTAGTGGGGCGCGCTCTGGTGGGAAAGTTGTGTACGCGCTGACTACGTGGAACTATGTACACAACAATGGCCGCTACTGTGTCTTTTGCATCGGGTAACAGGCGCAACGCGCGTTAAACTGGAGCGAAAAGTTTGTACTGCCCACTGGGTCCCATACTCCATACCGCCAGTTAACTTGCAGCTGCGCCGCTAGGACATTCAAAGTGGTCGTTGTGCAGATAATATCTCGCCCCAAAAAGATGATAACATTAAACTGGCCTCACATACTGATTACTGTCAGCACTCTAAAGATCAGATGTGCTAAACGTATGCTGAAGGGCATCAGAAAGCTGAGCCATTCAACATCTTCCTGCTATCAAGGCCTGGTGCATTTCGGTGCTGTTCGCCATTTTACTTCATTCAGTTCACATCCCGCCAAGATCTGCCCAGGTGCGACACCACGACTGTCTTCCAACGCCGTAAAATGCACAAATTATACAACAATTTTAGTACTAAAATAGTGCCAGCTACTCACATATCATAAACAAAAACTTACTTGCTAACGCCGGCCGCGGTGGTCTAGCAGTTCTAGGCTGTCAGTCTGTAACAGCGCGACTGCTACGGTCGCAGGTTCGAATCCTGCCTTCTGCATGGATGTGTGTGATGTCCTTAGGTTAGTTAGGTTTACGTAGTTCTAAGTTCTAGGGGACTGATGACCACAGATGTTAAGTCCCATAATGCTCAGAGCCATTTGAACCATTTTACTTGCTAACGTTTCTCAGGATACTAAACATTCACGAATATGAATCAGGCGTCATTAAGTATAGTGATGTGAGGCACCCTTTTCTTTACGGTTTCTGTATACACCTACGTCATAAGGCAACGCTATGTGCGTGGCGCGGGGGTGGATGTGGAGCGTGTGCTGAACACAGTCCGTCGCAACAAACGGGTGCTATCAGTTTCTTCTCACTAAAACGTAACGTAATTTCATGAGTTACCAGTATCGCCTAAGCGTAAAGACGCTAAATATTGTCTCCAGAACCGTACAAGGATAAGGTCCAAACCTTTAATCTTGGCTGGACGTTTAGATGTTTATGTCGAAGCACCGGTGTGGGCAAAACAAAAAGACGTTCCTTAGTATGCGTCACTCATAGAAATGATCGTAGTGACAGATGCGATTCCTTACAAAAAATGTAGTGTATTAATGAGAAAGCACACAGAAATTCCGCCGTAGCAAATGTGTGTGCACCACGGGGGACATGTTTTTTGTAAGATTAAATATGTTTACGATTCGCGGCCATTCCTAATACACTCTGGTAGTATGATGTGCAGGGTGTCCCAAAAGGTACGGTACAGAATCAAAGTGCTGTAAGTAGACTTGCAGTTAACTTGGAGAGAAAAAGTAAAGTCTGTCTGACGAGCCAACTGTTTCATCGTTAAAATTTGTTTCTCATGGATTCTTCAGTGTAAGACACATTTAAGTGAGGAAGGCGTCCTGTAGTTTGTGGAAATGTTTCTGCTTAAAAGAGGGCCAGTGTGAACAGGAACTGCAGCCAGAGGCTGACGTCGGGAGGGGGGCCGGGGGGGGGGGGGGGGGGGGTGGACGTCAGACTGCAGATTCTGGAGCTGTACTGAGGTCGTATAATGTGACCCAAGTGAAGTTCAAATTTTGTTCATATGTGGGACTGAAAACACCTACGTTTATGGCTGTTTATGAGGAGAGTAGTTACTGTATTCGAAAGGATCCGACAGAGCACACTGTTCGGACGGATATTTATCGCACTTACCTGCAACATTGTGCATGCACAGACAGCTTCCTGAACAGTTGGGCAGAGCGACAAGAGCCTTGCGTTACGACCACTTCATTCTGAAGTTTGTTATCAACAATCAGTCACAGCTCAAAAACAGGAGTTCTGACTGGCGTCCGAGGATACTAACTGCTGAGGCGCCGTCCTTTCCCTCAACAGATGCTGATCAAAACTCCACGCAGCAAACGATTAAGAATAAAACTGTGGCACTTTCACTTAATTTTAGTTTTGCCTGTTAAAGTTTTGGTAATAACAATTGAGGAGAGTTGTTCTTTGAGGAAAACCACAGGCCCAGCGGCTCTACCTCTGCATCTCAAGTACATTCCGCAAGCCACGTAGCGGTATGTGGTGGAGGGTGGATTGTAAACTGGTGTCACTTCCCCCATTTTTCCTGTCGCGTGTGGTTCGCGGGAAGAGCGCTTGCTGATAGGCCTCTATAGTTTTATCTTCGCGGACCTTTCGCGATACACACCTAGGAGGCCGCGATGTACTGGTCGACTCTTTCCAGGAGTGTACGCTCTTGGAACTTTGACAGCAGACCGTAACGTGACGCAGAGCGCCCCATTTGAAGCATCAGCCACACGAGTTGGCAGAGCACCTCTGAGACGCTTTCGCGCTTACTAAACGGACCTGTGACGAAACGCGCTGCTCCTCTCTGGATCTTATCTGTTTCCTCCATCAGTTCTGTCTGGTACTGATCTTGTACTGACGAGCAGTTTTTAATTGTTGTTTGAACGAGTGTTTCGTAAGCTACTGCCTTTGTTGATGGACTCCATTTCCTGAGGGCGTCCAGTGAACCTGTCTGGCATCTGCCTTGGCCCCTTTCTACCAGCAGATCGCTGGAGCAATGAAGGGTATGTAGTGACTGGAGAAAAGCACAAGCCATTCCAGTTTCTCGACAAGGGTCGTAGGACACATGCAAGTAATTACAGACTTATATCCTTGATGTCAGTGTGTTGTAGAATTATAGGAAATATTTTTGCTCAGGAATCATGACATTATAGGATAACGATAATCGCCTCTACAAAAATTAACGTGGATTCCGCAGACAGGGACCTTGCGAAACTCAGCCCGCTCTGTTCATGCGTGAGATACCGGCCCTCAGGTTCACGCCGTGTTCGTTGACTGCAGGAAAGCATTTGGCATCGTCCCGGTCTGCCGTTCACTGAAGAGATCCGAGCTTAGCGAGAATCGCACTAGGTCAGCCACAGAATACAAAACTTCCTTACAGCCACGCCGGATTAGCCGTGCGGTCTGGTGCGCTGCAGTCATGGACTGTGCGGCTGGTCCCGGCGGAGGTTCGAGTCCTCCATCGGGCATGGTGTGTGTTTGTCCTTAGGATAATTTAGGTTAAGTAGTGTGTAAGCTTAGGGACTGATGACCTTAGCAGTTAAGTTCCATAAGATTTCACACACAGTTTGAACACACACTTCCTTACAGACTGAACTCAACACGTCGCTCTTAACCGAACAAAATAGACAGATACAAAGGTAATTGTCGCAGTATCCCAAGTACATATCATAGGCCCTTGTTATGGAAGAAGTATGTAAGTGGTGTAGCAGAAAGCTTCGTGTGGCGTGTACGTCACATCCCTGCCGATGTTTGCGTGTTACACTTCGTTGCCACGTTTTATTGTACTGTATGTGAAGATTTTGCTGCGAGAGGCTGGCGAGCACGTGGGACCACAGGGTGGGCTCATCGGACGACGGACCAGGTGGTCGCACAGTTTGAGCAAGAGCCGTGTCGTGCTGGAGCAGAGAGAGAGGGGGGGGGGGGGGGGGGAGGCGTAGTGGGGACCCACCCGCCACGCTGGCCGCCAGCCGGCGAATGTTTTACCTTTTGTATTCAGTATTTAAATACTAACACACAGCTCCAACCGGGATGGTCACGTTTCTTGGAACGAACATAGTTAATAATAACATCAGTACCGATCAGCTCTTCAGGAAATGCTAAATAGGTTTTTTAGTAACTTTCAGTCTTATTGATGGGAAGGATGGACCAAACTGTAGGTTTCAAACTGTGAAGCTAGATCGTGAATTGTTGACGATCAGTTTCCGAAGTGGGAACACGGCAGAAGATGTGTAAAGCGTAACTACACATAGAGCTAATTGTGGCATACATTTGTGCGATCTCAAGTTGATTCTAAGGTCGAATGAAGCATTTTTGAGACGTCAGCAGTGCTCAGGAACTAACGAATAATGACCGGGTATCTCGTTACGAATATTAACGATAGACTGGCTCCAGAATTCGAATTACTAATTTTGTATTGGTGAAATAAATAAAAGTAGTTGGCAACCTAACATTTTACGATATTTATTATGCTTACCATTTAAATCTACCTATTAGTTACATTAGTATGCACTGTGTGTGGCTCAAGCGTTAGAGCTCGCGACCGACGGAGGAGAAACCTTTTGGGGCAACGTATACGAGAGGCGAGGTAAGCAACTTGATTACGAATCAGTTACGAGAAGTGAAGGGTGGGCGCACTGGTCTTTCATATGCAAACCTCACGTAGCGTAACTGTGTGTACCAGTGCACGTATTGTGCCAGATGGTATTTCGGACATTCATCGTCCTGTCTGCTGTGATTGAATTACAATTTGCATCCGCGTGAGTGAATCTGTGACTAACGTGGCAGACTACATTTCGAACAAGTGCGTTTGTATCCCTCATGTGACAGTGTTACAGCTGGAAGGTTTTCAACACTTGTTCGCGGACGGCGCGGTTGTTTATGAGGAAGTAGCTTCACCAGGAGACAGTATCGATTTTCTCAATCACCTGAACGGTGCAGGCTCTGCCGGTTGAGCCTCAACGTAGATAAATGTAACATACTGAGGTTGCATAGGAAAGAAAATTCGCTAGTGTACAACTACACCACCGATGTCACGTTGCTGGAAAGCATCTACCGTAAAACAATCAGGCCTGCCTATCCAGAGCTGTCCCGTGTGGAATGAGCATATAACCCAATTAGTAGAAGAAGCCGATGCCAGAGAGTTTGATAGGGAGAATCTTAAGGAAAAGTAACCCAATCACGAAACGTGTGCCTTACAGATATGGGACCTTTACCGGGTACGAGCGACAAGGAGACACAGTGAAGATCCCACGGAGAGCGGCGCTTTTCGTTTCTGGACCGTCTGCTCGGCGGGAGAGCGTTGCAGAGATGATCAACGAACTCCAGAGGCAGGCGCTACAAGAGAGGAGCTGTGCGTCACGGACAGGTTTGTTACTGAGATACGGAGAGTGCGCTTTCTGGGAAGAGTCGGACGACATGCTACTTCCTCCCACACCCACGTCTCGCGAAATGACCACGACAAGAAAATTCATAAAGTTAGAGCTAATACTACTGACAATCATTTTTCCCAAGCGCCGTTCTCGACAGGAAATTGGAAGATTGTTGTCAGTAAGCGGTACCGGCGGTAGGCTCCGCTTGATGAGTGTGACGTAGACGCAGGTTAATTTCATGTGGTCGTCCCACTTCAAATCCCTTTATACGCTTACTCCAAGGTATTTTAGGTGAGTAACCGTTTATAGTGGCTGTTCTGTAATTTAGTAATCATACACTAAAGGGTCTCCCAGGGTATATAGTGGCAGTACGTTGCGTTTGTTCGTGTTGAGGGTCCGTCGCGACTCCCTGCACGGAGCCGCCGGCCCTCCGCACGCTTTCCTGCGCTTCGCTGCAGTTCCCTACAGCCACGACTCGTCTGCGTACACCACCACCGACCGCGGAGTGCCTCGTTCAACTTCCAACGTCGTATGTTAGGTTCTTGATATCTACTGTGGAAAAATAACGGCCCTATAACGTTGCCCTGGGGCACTCCCGAAGTTACTTGTACGTCTGAAGACTTCACTCCCTGCAGAATGACACGTGGTGTTCCCTTTACTAGACACTCTTCAGTCCAGTCACACAGCTGATCTGATATTCCGCACGCTCCTATGTTGTCGCTAAGGCGGGCGTACGAAACTGTACCGAAAACCTTTAGCAGGACAAGGAAGAATTTTGAATGAAAACCAAGTGCATTTGTACCATAGTGCTCAACGATCTTGAAAGAAGAAGTAGACATACCAATCGCGCCGATTTGTGAAACAATTTTGTGATGTCCACTATTTAAGCACGACGGATGGCACAGTTTATGAGAGTAGAATTCGTTTCACATAGTCGTAAAGAAAACTGCATAACTTGTAATGTTGATGCATTAATTTGTTCTAAAAGCGGTGCTGATATTCAAGACAATAAAAGCGGGTTAAAAGCTGTGAGCTATCTGGGAAAGTTATACCTTACATTACTGAGCAACTGTTTCACCAGGTATCCTGTCTAGCTTAGCAAATTCCCAACCAGACTAACATTAATTATAATATTTTAGTAGTCAGAACAGGTAGCTACGCTTCCTAAAAGCAGAGAGGTTTCTATTCTGTCCGTCCCTTACCATGTTGGTATAGGACGCTGCCTCTCTGGCCACTTCCGTGTATATCTGTTAAGCACCCTCGATAAGGGCCCAGGCCAGTCAGTCCGCGGCGAGCGTCTGAAGTGGTAAGATCTCCGGCTAAGCGCGTCTCTGCGAAGTCCGTAGGACAATGGATTTTTTGTGTTCAACCTAACTGAAAATTTGATCATCTTTATTTCAGGTTTGGATCTAAAATATCTTATTTTATATTAAATTGCAACGCAGTTTAAATCGAATGTAGTTGTAGTTGCTTTGTCACTACTTTGTGAGTAAAGTGGAACCATGTGTTGAGGATCCGTAACTCTAACTAAGATCATCTATCTTAAATCCGTATGTGTGTGAGATTATAACGTCTCGTCTTGACAATATTTTTCAATATAGAAACTTTTCTTTATGTTCAACCCACGTGGGGTGCACTTTGTGAGACCAGTACCACGAGCTTATACAATTGTTTTACCCATCAGGTTAATAGTAAGACGATAGTAAACAGTTCCAGGTTTTTCTTTTGTAAATTGCGTTTCGATGTAATTTGTTTTAATTATCAAAATTACTGTGGAGTTACACTCTTTATGTAAACCAAGGTGACCACGTGAAGCATGTGCTGTAATCATCAAAGTAGCTCTCAGCTATTCGGTCGGGAAGAATTCACGGAGAGTTAGTATGAGCATAGTATACCAGTGTGTGGTAATTTCATGACGGACAGGATTGCACCACGAACGTAACTTCTTTGGCTGAAAATTGAATCGGTTGGTTGTGGTTAATTTCCTCTTGCTAATGTTTCAACGTTCTTCCTGTATTATTTTATGAATGCAGTGTTGTATGCAGTCTCCCAATCTTGGCTCCATATTTGATGTGCTCCGTAAGATTACAAACTAACGTTTTCACAATCCTAAATAAGGCACCAGTTTAGTTATGAATCAAGTTTAATATGCTGAAATATTAACGGAACAATGATGAATGTCAAAACAAATGTCCAAATGTTAACTGTTCATTTCTTTTTATTTATATTGACCGAGACTCGAACTCGGAACCTTTGCCTTTCGTGGGCAAGTGCTCTACCAACTGTCCGGCACACAGTTTTAATCTGCCAGGAAGTTTCATATCAGGGCACACTCCGCTGCAGAGTGAATATCTCATTCTGGAAACATCCCCAAGGCTGTGGCTAAGCCATGTCTCCGCATGTCCTTTCTTTCAGGAGTGTTAGTTCTGCAAGGTTCGCAGGAGAGCTTTTGCAAAGTTTGGAAGGTAGGAGGCGAGGTACTGGCAGAAGTAAAGCTGTGAGGGTGGGGCGTGAGTCGTGTTTGGGTAGGTTAGTTGGCAGAACACTTCCCCGCTAAGGCAAGGGTCCCGAGTTCGAGTCTCGGTCCGGCACACAGTTTGAATCTGCCATGAAGTT
The DNA here is from genome assembly GCF_023897955.1 of Schistocerca gregaria. NCBI lineage: Eukaryota > Metazoa > Arthropoda > Insecta > Orthoptera > Acrididae > Schistocerca > Schistocerca gregaria. The sequence continues at coordinate 39,867,574 of NC_064930.1, forward strand.
TCATATCAGCCACACTCCACTGCAGAGTGAAAATCTCATTCTGGAATTATATAGCTGGCAGCTGCATCCAGGTGAGCTAAAACCGACCGGAAAGCTGTCCGCCGTTTGCGTTTTCAAGGTGTATTAGGCGTATACTAGAGCAAAAATGAGGCGCATTAAAATGGAAAATAATTGATTCTTCAGAAAAATTGTTTAAAGTACTCAATGTATTACTTTAGCAAGAAGAATGTCAGGCCAGACACATTGGACTGCAGGGGCAGCAAAGGTGGCAGTGCAGGACCGTTCGTAATGAATGAGTCGCGCCAGTGTCGATGTTATGACGTCACCATAGTGTATCAGCAACAAACGCCCCCTGAGACCTGAGTACAGTAACGCAACTGAAGCGAAGGGAACAGTTAATTCTGGTAAGGATGCGATATTTCTAACATTCATCGTCATTTTCTACTTGACTTAACTAATTATAACAGTACACATCACTGTTTTAGACAGAACCACCTATAGTACTGTTATCAACGCAATATCGAGGGATGCAGATATTGTTTTACGTAATAAAAGGGCTTTTCACTTTCTGTCATCAGAGAGGCCTCAGAGACCAGATTTAGCAAAAGTGGTTCCAACCTGGGCAGCGCCTATTGTCTTAGCGTCAGAGCAACTGGCCGAATTTATTGTTTGATTGTGGGGAAACAGCGTCGCACACATCGACACCTTCTCCAGCAGCACGGCGGCAGTGATACGGTCCCGAAAAGAAAAGACGACGGACGTTTTCAAAGAAATCTAGAATTGTTATCCAAGTTTAACTCGCCGAGAATGCGGACGGCGTCTGACGCAAGTTTGCCGTCGCGATCAGCTCCGTTCCCAGCTGTTCACGCGTAAACTGATAAACGGCGCATCATTTTAATTGTTCGTTTATGTCATACTCACGAATTACAGAGCTGTGATGTGGAGAGAAATGTGATTACGACGATGAGAGATGAAGGACTTTAGTTAGTTGTAGATTAATCGCAAGCACGTAACATTTCTTATTGTGTTTTCTGTCAGTTAAGGGAGAGCACTCTATGTACTTTCAGTCGATTCCTCTAACCAATGGAAGTAAAAAGTAGAACATTTAAACGAGTTTGTCAAATTACATCTTCGCCTCATTATATAGGGGGACCTGATTTGACAGCGTGTCTGGTTTGCAAACGGAGATTCAGCCGTGGGCAAAAGTTTGCTACCGTTACTAACTAGAGACGCGTCCTTACTTCCCAAATAACGCAGTACACACAGCGAGAGCTGAATAACATGCACAAACATAAATAAGCCGAAGTTACAATATTAATTTCATCGGTTTTTTTCTGGTTTCAATATATGTCAGTGGGAGAGGACTAACAAAGCGTGTGTGACGTTATGGTGTACGCTGAGGAACGGTTAAAGATAATATGTCGGGACAAACGGGTGCTGTCGGTTCCTTACAACCTGACAACGATGTAGCTTAATTTGTTACCAATACTGACTAGGTTGAAAGCTGCTAAATATTCCCTCCAGAACCGTATGTTGATAATCTCCAAAAGAGCAGCTGAAAGTTTCGATATTTACATCGAAGCATCGAAACAAAAGTAGTATGTGGCATTCACAGAAATGTTCTGTGTACGAGAGAAAATTTACTAAGTAAAGCCAGTGTATTAAAGAGAAATTAAAGACTCCAATAGTACATAGTAGTTTAAGCTTAGCAACTCTGCCCTAATTGGGATGTGGTTTCAAAGATCAGGTAAACTTGACAGCAAAACAAGTGGGTCACTGCCGAATACAACCAACATAATGGAGCTGTGTTGCAGGTCCTCTAAACACCAAAACCCCGTGGGGTACAGTCGTTTCACGACACATAATGGGTAGCGCAAGAGACTACTAGAGTCCAAAGGTATTTATGGCAGTCAGTCTAAGCGTCAACTAATATCGTCATACAAAACATATTAGAAAACATGTTCTTAGCAATGAGACACCTCATAACACTCATAAACTAACCTTAATGACAACAAGTGACATTTCAAAAGTTCTGAGAAAACGGATTATTTTACATATATCGCACAGTAATCCTTAGTCAAAATTAAATACTTGAGACAATATATGGAGTTAAAAAGCTGTGCAGCAATTGGAAAAAAGTTTTTCGCTCTCGAAAAGGTTTTCCCTCCACGTGCTGAACGTCGCTCAACGGCGAGTGGCTCTGGAAACTGGGTATTGGACAAACCAATAAAAAAATGCGATTAATGGCAACAAGCACTCTACGGAAATCTCAACATTAACAGCGAATCACCAGTAATAGCATTGTTCTCGTAACACACCAACAGCTACGTGAACACATATTTGAACTTTAAATGACATGACCAACGTCGTAGTTCTGGACCTGGATTACAACCCAGCACCTATAGCCATTGCTAACTACGCTAAGCTTTGTTTGTGCCTCATTGAGACCCGATTACTAGGCATAAAGAGACGTGAAGTGTAGACGTTTGCATCAGTTATCAAATCAGATCCTGAAAATAAATGACGAAAACTTTCGTACTGAACTTCGAATCCTGCCATAACAGTTACCTTCCTGCGAACTACCTCCCACGACGTTTAATATGGTGTCATTCACAAGGAACAAGGTATGTTCATGTTTAAAATTGAAATGCCATGACGTAAAGCTTGTGACAGGGATGTGAACCCAGCACCTAATCGGTTTGTTAACGAAGTACGTAAAATCAGAAGTTAAATATCAAATGTTTTCACCAATACCGAGATGTTGGAACCTTAAATGACGATAGAATTGTTTTTGCCTAGCTGGGATTCAAACCCAGCTTCTAGCGCTGTCTTTTTCTAGCCAGGAACAGACGATAAATAGCTATTGTTGGTTCACCAGTAGCGAGATGTGCGCATGTTTAGCTAGACATCAGGCGACGAAAAGTTCTGTGCTGTATTGAATTCAAACCCCAACACGTGGTCATGAAGGCACTTTAACTATCAAATTATTTTCGAATAATAGCTAGGAGTGGCATGTTCGTACTTTCAATGGTGTGATGGAAAATACTGTGAAGGCTAGAAGTTGCATCAACAACACATCGCCGGCCGTGGTGGCCGAGCGGTTCTAGGCGCTACAGTCTGGAACTGCGCGACCACTACGGTCGCAGGTTCGAATCCTGCCTCGGGCATGGATGTTTGTGATGTCCTAACGTTAGTTAGGTTTAAGTAGTTCTAAGTTCTAGGGGACTGATGATCTCAGAAGTTAAGTCCTATAGTGCTCAGAGCCAGCCACAACATATCGTCGTTGGCGATAACAGCGAAAACAACGTCAAACCCAAATCCGTTTTCGCCAGTAGGATGGAGAGGAATGTTTGAACTTGAAAATATGTAAGTAAACGTTTGATCTTGTGATGTTGTGATAAAAAGCTCATCATGTGGCTGTGAGTTGAAGCGAACACGTTACAGCTGACAACGCACGAAGAGTCGTTGAAAATGCAACTATTTTCCACCAGAAGTTCGGAGTGCACATGCCAGGGCTTGAAATGAAATAATGAATATTTTGTGGTGATCAGGATTCGAAACCAGACAGGTGCCTTTCGAGGAGGCCTAGAAGAGTTTGCAATCTTGGGGAACACAGTGAAATCGAATTCGAATCCCAGTCCAGCACCACAATTTTCAACGTGTCAGTTTCAAATAAAGTAAGAGCCTTGTAAACATCGCCCTTGTATAAACCTTCAATCTTCCACCTTTCTGCCCTCCCTTCTTTGCTTATAACTGGGTTTCCATCTGAGCTCTTGATATTCATGCACGTGGTTCTCTTCTCTCAGAAGGTCTCTTTAATTTTCCTGTAGGCAAAATCTATTTGACCCCTAGTGAGATAAGCTTCTACATCCTTACATTTGTCCTCTACCCATCCCTGCTTAGCCATTTTGCACTTCCTGTCGATCTCATTTTTGGGACGTTTATATTCCTTTTTGCCTGCTTCATTTACTGCATTTTTATATTTTCTCTTTTCATCAATTAAATTCAATATTTCTTCTGTTACCCAAGGATTTCTAGCAGCCCTCGTCTTTTTACCTACTTTATCCTCTGCTGCCTTCACTACTTCATCCCTCAGAGCTAACCATTCTTCTTCTACTGTGTTTCTTTCCCCCATTTCTGTCAATTGTTCCCTTATATTCTCCTTGGAACTCTGTACCACCTCTGGTTCTTTCAGCTTATCCAGATCCCATGTCCTTAAATTCTCACCTTTTTGCAGCTTCTTCAGTTTTAACCTACAGGTCATAACCAATAGATTGTGGTCAGAGTCCACATCTGCCCCTGGAAATGTCCTACAATTTAAAACCTGATTCCTAAATCTCTGTCTTACCATTATAAAGATTATCTGATACCTTTAGTATCTCCAGGATTCTTCCATGTACACAACCTTCTTTTATGATTCTTGAACCAAGTGTTAGCTATCATTAAGTTATGCTCTGTGCAAAATTCTACCAGACGGCTTCCTCTTTCATTTCTTAGCCCCAATCCATAATCACCTACTATGTTTCCTTCTCTCCCTTTTCCTACTGACGAATTCCAGTCACCCGTGACTATTAAATTTTTGGCTCCCTTCACTACCTGAATAATTTCTTTTATCTTATCATACATTTCATCAATTTCTTCATCATCTGCAGAGCTAGTTGGCATATAAACTTGTACTACTGTAGTAGCTTGGGCTTTGTGTCTATCTTGGCCACAATAATGCGTTCACTGTGCTGTTTGTAGTCGCTTACCCGCATTCCTATATTTTATTCATTATTAAACCTACTTCTGCATTACCCCTATTTGATTTTGTATTTATAACCCTGTATTCACCTGACCAAAATTCTTGTTCCTCCTGCCACGGAACTTCACTAATTCCCACTATATCTAACTTTAACCCATCCATTTCCCTTTTTAAATTTTGTAACCTACCTGCCCGATTAAGGGATCTGACATTCCACACTCTGATCTGTAGAACGCCAGTTTTCTTTCTCCTGATAACGACGTCCTCCTGAGTAGTCCCCGCCCGGAGATCGGAATGGGGGACTATTTTACCTTCGGAATATTTTACCCAAGAGGACGCCATCATCATTTAATCATACTGTAAAGCTGCATGTCCTCGGGAAAAATTACGGCTGTAGTTTCCCCTTGCTTTCAGCCGTTCGCAGTACCAGCACAGCAAGGCCGTTTTGGTTAATGTTGCAAGGCCAGATCAGTCAATTATCCAGACTGTTGCCCCTGAAACTACTGAAAAGGCTGCTGCCCCTCTTTAGGAACCACATGTTTGTCTGGTCTCTCAACAGATACCCCTCCGTTGTGGTTGCACCTACGGTACGGCCATCTGTATCGCTGAGGCACGCAAGCCTCCCCACCAATGGCAGGGTGCATGGTTCATGGGGGAGGGGGGGGGGCTAAACATGTTACTCTACTAAATAAGAATTTGATTATTAACGTGTCTTTATAACCAAGTGTGCGGCGTTCGACTCTCAGTCAGCATAGACGTTTTCGTCACCTTATTTCTAGTTAAACGTGCGCACATCTCGCTGATGGTGGACCAACATTGGACACTTCTCCTCTGTTCCTGGTCAGACAACGACGGCGGTAGACGCCGGGTTCGAATCCCGGTCAGTAAGTACAACTTCAGTCGTCATTTAAGGTTCCAACCCCACTACTGGTGACAAGCTGTGATATCTACATTCTGGTTTTACGTACTTATTCAACAATCCAATTAAGTGCTGGATTCGCATCCCTGTCACCAGCATTAAATGATGGCATTTCAATTTTAAATATGTGCATCCTTTATTGCTCGACAATGCAACACTATACAACGTCTCTCGAGGTTACTTACCAAGAAGGTAATTGTCATGTTAGGTTTCCTGCTTTCGTACAAACATTATCGTCATTTCTACATCTACATCTACATCTACATCTACATGACTACTCTGCAATTCACAATTAAGTGCTTGGCAGAGGGTTCATCGAACCACAATCATACTATCTCTCTACTATTCCACTCCCGAACAGCGAGCGGGAAAAACGAACACCTAAATCTTTCTGTTCGAGCTCTGATTTCTCTTATTTTATTTTGATGATCATTCCTACCTATGTAGGTTGGGCTCAACAAAATATTTTCGCATTCGGAAGAGAAAGTTGGTGACTGAAATTTCGTAAAAAGGTCTCGCTGCGACGAAAAACGTCTATGCTGTAATGACTTCCATCCCAACTCGTGTATCATATCTGCCACACTCTCTCCCCTATAACGCGATAATACAAAACGAGCTGCCCTTTTTTGCACCCTTTCGATGTCCTCCGTCAATCACACCTGGTAAGGATCCCACACCGCGCAGCAATATTCTAACAGAGGACGAACGAGTGTAGTGTAAGCTGTCTCTTTAGTGGACTTGTTGCATCTTCTAAGTGTCCTGCCAATGAAACGCAACCTTTGGCTCGCCTTCCCGACAATATTGTCTATGTGGTCCTTCCAACTGAAGTTGTTCGTAATTTTAACACCCAGGTACTTAGTTGAATTGACAGCCTTGAGAATTGTACTATTTATCGAGTAATCTAATTCCAACGGATTTCTTTTGGAACTCATGTGGATCATCTCACACTTTTCGTTATTTAGCGTCAACTGCCACCTGACACACCATACAGCAATCTTTTCTAAATCGCTTTGCAGCTGATACTGGTCTTCGGATGACCTTACTAGACGGTAAATTACAGCATCATCTGCGAACAGTCTAAGAGAACTGCTCAGATTGTCACCCAGGTCATTTATATAGATCAGGAACAGTAGAGGTCCCAGGACGCTTCCCTGGGGAACACCTGATATCACTTCAGTTTTACTCGATGATTTGCCGTCTATTACTACGAACTGCGACCTTCCTGACAGGAAATCACGAATCCAGTCGCACAACTGAGACGATACCCCATAGCTCCGCAGCTTGATTAGAAGTCGCTTGTGAGGAACGGTGTCAAAAGCTTTCTGGAAATCTAGAAATACAGAATCAACTTGAGATCCCCTGTCGATAGCGGCCATTACTTCGTGCAAATAAAGAGCTAGCTGCGTTGCACAAGAGCGATGTTTTCTGAAGCCATGCTGATTACGTGTCAATAGATCGTTCCCTTCGAGGTGATTCATAATGTTTGAATACAGTATATGCTCCAAAACCCTACTGCAAACCGACGTCAATGATATAGGTCTGTAGTTAAATGGATTACTCCTACTACCCTTCTTGAACACTGGTGCGACCTGCGCAATTTTCCAATCTGTAGGTACAGATCTATCGGTGAGCGAGCGGTTGTATATGAGTGCTAAGTAGGGAGCTATAGTATCAGCGTAATCTGAAAGGAACCTAATCGGTATACGATCTGGACCTGAAGACTTGCCCGTATCAAGCGATTTGAGTTGCTTCGCAACCCCTAAGGTATCTACTTCTAAGAAACTCATGCTAGCAGAGGTTCGTGTTTCAAATTCTGGAATATTCCATTCGTCTTCCCTGGTGAAGGAATTTCGGAAAACTGCGTTCAATAACTCCGCTTTAGCGGCACAGTCGTCGATAACAGTACCATCGGCACTGCGCAGCGAAGGTATTGACTACGTCTTGCCGCTTGTGTACTTTACATACGACCAGAATTTCTTCGGATTTTCTACCAAATTTCGAGACAATGTTTCGTTGTGGAACCTATTAAAGGCAGCTCGCATCGAAGTACGTGCCAAATTTCGCGCGTCTGTAAATTTTAGCCCATCTTCAGGATCTTGCGTTCTTCTGAACTTCGCATGCTTCTTCCGTTGCCTCTGCAACAGCGTTCGGACCTTTTTTGTGTACCACGGGGGATCCGTTCCATCTCTTACCAATTTATGAGGTATGAATATCTCAATTGCTGTTGCTACTATATCTTTGAATTTGAGCCACATCTCGTCTACATTCGCATAGTCAGTTCGGAAGGAATGGAAATTGTCTTTTAGGAAGGCTTCTAGTGGCACTTTATCCGCTTTTTTAAATAAAATTATTTTGCCTTTGTTTCTGATGGATTTGGAAGAAATGGTATTGAGCCTAGCTACAATGACCTTGTGGTCACTAATCCCTGTATCAGTCATGATGCTCTCTATCAGCTCTGGATTGTTTGTGGCCAAGAGGTCAAGTTGAGAATTGATAACTGATACTGGTGCAAACGTCAATATTTGACGTCTCTTTCTGCCTAGTGATCGAGTCTCCATAAGGCACAAAGCTTTGCTTGGTTTACAATGGCTTTATGTTCTGGGTTTGCATCCAGATCCAGAACGCAGACGTTGGTCATGTCATTCAAAGTACAACTTTGTATACAAGTAACTGTTGATGAGTAATGTGAACAACGATATTACTTGTGATTCGCTGTTAATGTTGCATTTCCGTAGAGTGCTTTCCGCCGTTAATCACGTTTTCTTTTAACTGGTTAGTATTACACAAAGTTGATGCTAAACCACTCCCCATTAAACGTTGAACGACGTTCAGCATGTGTTGAGTAAACCTTTTGGACAGCAATTGTTTCCAACTGCCATACAATTTTATAAATCCATATACTGTCTCTAATATTCAATTGTGCCTAAGGATTACTGAACGATTTATGTGACAAAATCAGTTGTACCATAGCGTGTGAAATTTCACTTATTGTAATTAAGTTTAGTTTACAAACGTTAAGGACTGTCTGATCTCTTCTGTACTATCGTGGTGTTACTTTATACCTGGACAGACTGTCAAAAGACCGGTGTTCTCTAGTAGTCTGTAGCGGTATCCATTGGGTGTCTTACATTGACTGTACTGTATGTTGGTTGAATACATTCAGGTGCAACCTACAAGTTGGAATTCAGGGGAGACCCACTTTTTGCCGGCCGTTATGACCGAGCGGTTATAGGCACTGCATTCCGGAACTGCGCTGCTGCTACGGTCGCAGGTTCGAATCCTGCCTCGGGCATGGATGTGTGTGCTGTCCTTAGGTTAGTCAGGTTTAAGTAGTTCTAAGTCTAGGGGACTGATGACCTCAGATGTTAAGTCCCATAGTGCTCAGAACCATTTGAACCATTTTAGTCCCACTTTTTATGCTGTCGAGTGTACATGTACTCTCAGATGCAGTGATAAGAGTATAGTGATTTGACTTATGAGGACCAAAGTTAAGTTGTCCAGCCAATAACATAAAGTAAAGCTCCACAAGTTCACGTCTCGACAACAGTATTTGAATTATTTAGACGAGTCAGGAGACGCGGACGAAGACTTTGACTTATTACCAACACATGAAGAATTACTGACGAAGGCTAGGTGACCGACAAAGAGAGGAACTATGGGACCTGTTGACACAATGTATCAATGTGTTTTCTAAGAAAGCGGGAATCATAGCCAACTATGTTTTCGACAAGAAAGTTAGGCCCCACAGCACCTACTGTAAAACCACCTATGCAGTTGCGCAATCCCGCAAGGAAGCAGGACGACAGGAAAGCTCCAAAATATTAAACTGGAAAATAGTTGAGCCAGCTGACTCTCTATATTGTAGCCTATTATTGTCTATATTTAAACAGGACGGAAGCGTTACACTTGTTCTAGACGCTAGGATTATTGTTCCTGTGTGTACCCGACCGGAAGCATTGGAGGTGCAACTAAAAAGATTTTATGGTATCAAATTTCTAACCTCCATCGACCTTCGGAGTAGCTATTGGTAGGTGAAGTTGTCGCCATCTCCAAGGAACTACACGGCCTTTATCTTTGCGGGTCTGTCATATCAATTTTGTGTCGTACCCTTTGGCTTGAATATTAGTTCAGGTGTCTTTATTGCCGGACTTGACCACGTCTTAGGTCGTGATTTACTGGACAAAATAACTGTCTATGTCGATGATCTCTTCGTAGCCTCGACTTCATGGGAGGAACATCTTGAATTGATTTGGAAAATCTTCGTGATGTTTGCTAACTTTAGCCTTACTACCAATTTACAGATATCAAAGTTTGTAAAAAAAGAAGTATAATTCCTTGGTCATATCATCTCTTCTGAGGGAATTTCTCACAATCCTAACAAACTGTCTGCTATAAGGAACTTCCCTGTGCACGCTACCAAAAGACCATTAAAAGGTTTTCTGTGGTTAACGTCTTTCTTTCGGTGCTTTATACCAAATCAATCCATGAAAAATGTAGTGTTGCACTATCTACTAAAGAAAAACGTTCATTGGTTATGGACCTCTGAATGTCAGCAAGCCTTTGAAAAACTCAAACAAGCTATTCTGAATAGCAATATCCTCACTCGTCCAGATACTAACTGAGAATTCTGACGCCTCATTTCAAGGCTTGGGCGCTTGTTTGTTCCAGCTAAAGAAAACTGGAGATAAAGAGGAGATTAGGATAGATAGTTTCGCCAGTCGTGTGCTGACGGAGTGCGAGAGATCGTACTCTGTTGCGGAATTAGAAGAATTGACAGTTTTATGGGCGTTCCGCCGTTTCTATTATTACATTTATGGTCATCCGATCAAAGTATATTACGACCATCAAGCTATTAGTTTTCTCCTCTCCTGTGAGCTCTATCATCCGAGACTTACACGCTGGTGCTTATTTCTGCAAGAGTACAATTTCGAAATTATTTACGTGAAAGGCAAGAACAACATCGTTGCAGGTGCATTGTGACGCATGCCGGAAGGTTTACTACCACAAGATACTCCTTGATCCCTTGAATCGTAGTTATTTTCTACGTCTTTGCCAATAGATGGGTACTCTCCAAGAAAGCGACCGTAAATGGAAGAGAGTCAAACAGCTTCTAAAAGACAACCGTAATCATCGTTTGTCGAAATTTTATAAATCACACAATGGTGTTTTATTTCATCGTACATCTATGTTGACGGAGCAATAGTGTGTTTGTATTCCTGAGGAGTACGTTGAATATCTCATATGGCACACACACCTATCCTGGGGACATTATGGCCCTGAGAAGCATAAAAGAAAGCTTTCTGCCTATTGCTACGTTCCCAATCTGCATAAGAGAATTCATAAACTGCTAAGCACTTCTTTAAACTGTCAGAAGGCAAAGCCCTTCAATCTTTCGAATGTCATACCTTTGAATCCTATTTACACTGAGCGTCCTAACCAAATAGTCAGTCTCGACTACGCAGGTCCACTTCCGAGAGGAAGAGGAGGTGCTAAGTACCTTGCTGTTTTGCTAGACCTCTTCACTAAGCACGTGCGTTTATACGCGATGGAAACTACCATTGCAAAGTCTTTAATAAGATGAATACAAAAGGATTATTTTCCTAGTTTAGGTAAGCCGGAAACCATGTTGTCTGATAATGTTTCAAACTTCTTTGGAAAAGAGTGGAGATGGTTTCTTGCCGGTAACGGTATTCCAATTTCAAGATTTAGATCCCAAAGTAACCCGACAGAACGAATCTTAAAAGAAAGAAATCGATTTATTCGCACTTATGTACCAAACCATCAAACACGGTGGGTCGATTTCGTTACTCCATTTGAAGAGACTGTAAATAGCCTTCCACACACTTCTACCGTTTTGACACCTTGAGAACTAATCTCCAGGCAAAAGGAAAGCAATGCATGGACCGATCCTATCCCCAAGATACAAGGTCCAGAAGTAAACCTAGATAATAAGTTAAGACAAGCCCTGATCTCTATCGCAACTCATGCTAATTTAAGAAAAAAGGCATTTGACAAGCATGTCAAAAAAGTTCTGTCGTATCGCTTGAACGAGCGTGTTCTTCTGAAGCACACTTCAAACCATCTCTCAACTTACGTAAAAATCGTAATTGGCAACACCTATACGAAGGACCGTTTGTTATAGTCAGGCAGCCACATATTGGTTGTTATATGTTGGCGGATCCAGTTACTGGACGAGTAAAAGGACTTTACCACCATGTAGACCTAAAAAGTCATTTGTAATGTTAAGCAGCAACTTGAAACAAGAGTGTGATCTACTTAGAAAGTATGTGAGTCAACAGCATGCATATGTATTCTGCAGGTAATCATTTGAGTGAGGTGGACGCAAAGTAATGATGGAGCTTGAAGGATATGAAGTGATTAAACAAGATACTGTACGTGTTTGGAAAATAAGATTTCCCTTAATATTTTCTTAATCCATAGATGGTTGCAGTCTTTGAACTGAGTAAGGGATGTGCCGAAGTGCCACCTCCTGCTTCAGTTTTAAGTTATGGCAAATCTCCCTCCTACCAAGTAGTACAGGTTTCCTTTAAACACCTCATTTTATTTAATACTATGCGAGATCCAGAAATGTGCATTTATAATGATAATTAGGTCCTGTATTGGAGAAACTTAGGGAGACTATTCCTACGCCACGATTATCATATAGAAACTTTCGATCCTAAGATACCTAGTTCAGGGCCGAGATAATCTGCTTATATTCTACTGCTATGCCAGCATGGCGTGATTTTGAGGTATATTTGACGATGCTTTGGAAGTGGATTTGTGCGACATTTTAACACTCAAGTCAAGATATGCGGCGTGGATGACATTAAAAGCGGTGTAGCCAAAGAATGAATTTGCTACACTGATTATTTCGCCTATTATCTATCTTCGTATCTTTTATTTCTTTGCATTATCCTATTGTAGTTTTCTTCTTTAGCATTCTTACTTTTCTACCCTACCCGGTAGGGGAAGAAATTTGGAAACTGATTCACAACACTTGACGTGTATATATTGGGTGTACTGACGATCGTGGTTCATTGGTTAATGCGTATCTGCAATTACTTATCGAAACATGATGTAAATCTGATTTGCTGTAAGCAAAAGCACCCTAGGAAATATGAATAATTTTCCCGATTTCTATTAGATGAAGTTTTGAACGTGAACTGTGCGGCACACCAAAGAGGGTATATTTTACTGATTATTGAAGTACCAGAGTAAATTAACAAAGAAACTGAAAAAGAATCAGATTTAAAATACATATAAAATCTAAAGTGCATCAGTAGTACAATTCATAATAGGTCTGGGACAGCAGTTAAAAAAGCTATGTATATTTTGTAAATGATCCTTTTATGAAAGTAATTTTAACATTTTCTGTTCTACGCTGTGGTATAAAGACAGCTATATGGATACGTATGGACTGCTGCGTATAACTCACTTAATGACAAAATAATGGACACATATATAAATTGGTGCGTGTAAAATCGTAATCTGACACATGTATGGACACGAAAAACCAGCTATCTCTTGTATGAATCAGAACTGTGATAAACTTACGGACACGTCGGATACTCTAAGGGTGAAGTAGCATTATAAGTATTTTCACGTTGCAACGACGATACAGTGGTTACCAGACAAAGGATAGACAAGCTATTTTACCCACTGCAATTTACCGTCCAGGTTGACCATGTCACCTTGACGAGCCGCTCCAGTACCCATTATTCAACAAAGTGCATAAGTTATAAAACGATTGGTAGCCACTGCACTGTCTGCCTCGTGCAGGACGAGGACTGCCAACGCTGTTAAACCGCCAGTTCGTCACCACGTGACTGTGAAGCACTGTGGCAACATTCAATAACTTCCCGCTGGTCCGCGCTCAACAACAAGCATTTTTCTCCATAACGGGCGCGAACATGCTCCAGATTTGAGATGAAAATGGAAATAAAAATAATAAAACGGTTAATAAACTAGGCACGAGTTTACTATATTTACATGAAAAGGACACACATGATAGCTTTTCCCAAACTATGAAAATTGATGCGGAAATATTGCTAAATACATTGCTTAAGAAACACATGTACAAGACGAAATGTGTTTTACTCAGGCTTGCTAATGAATGAATGTGAAACCTAGATATAAACCATGAATAATATATAATATATATGTGCATAGTCTGTATAGTAATTTTTATTGTCTCAAATTCTTACTCCATACTCCCTTAGATTAAGATACTAGTTAATGAGCAATACCTAATACAGATTTTTTTCTCTGTATTTTAATGTGCTGAAACATGAATTGGAATGCGATTAAGACAGCCAACAAACTGACACATTCGTCATTGAACCAGTCATCAACTTTCCTGACTCCTGACACGACCCAATGGATCGTCGAGTCAAGAAATATCTCTTCCCCCTTCAAAAAGTGAAATTCCCAGTGTTTTTCGTCTAGAAAGTGAAAAGGTGATCCCAAGTTATACTGGAGTGGAAATAAAAGGTGATGAAAGAACTCCCCTGTGAAAATCACCCGAGTTTGTAAGAAATACTCCCAAAAACCAAGTGAAAAGTGACATCCCTACGAGAAAGACTGATAAAAGTTTCATTATCTGTTCAAAATTTTCCTCTTGGTTAAGATTAGTGTACTGGAATTTTTCAGACAGAAAGATTTTGGGTAGCCTGCGATTCATTTGAAACTTGGTGCTTCTTAAATCTTATTTGGCGAAAGTTTTATTTATTTCTTTTATCTATAGTAATTTGTCTAGCTATTGCTAAAAACATCTTCAATTAAGCCATAGTCAAAGGTCAGATTTTTATCTGATTTAATTCCCATTCTAGCATCGTTACTTCTATTTCAAATTATATTACACAAAAAGGTTCACCGTCTTTTCCCAAAGAGCTTTTGTTTAAAGAGTTCCTTTATTTTAGAGTGTAAAAGGTTTTAATTGCTCAATCTATTTTAAGGCATGTTTTATCATACTTGCTCTTCTGTGTGTTTTAGCTCACTGAAGAGTGTGATCCCCTGTGTTTAATAATTGATATCTGTTTGACAAGGGAACACGTTCGGAACGCCAGACTCAGCAGTTCCTGTGTAAAAACTGCTGAAAAATGTGGCAACAACAAAGGAATTCTACCTAAATGTTTAAAGTTTACAGGTTTTAGAGAAACATGACTGTTCATTTCTCGTGGCTTTTATTGTTGTTAGTCGAATTTCTAATAGTGCCACCTTTCTATGAGTTACTTGGTAAAATGAAATTATTAATAGGAGTTGTAATATTATTGGGCTTCCCGTCGTATGAAAGTTGTGAGTACCCTTGGAAAGGCATTCACCTAGCTGTGTATCAAATGATCAACTTATGAGATGATACCTATCCTTTGAAAGACTTTTTTTTAAATAATTTACGTAACTGTAAAGATGTGCATCTATCGCGAACACTAATACATCGAATGCGCAGTCAAAGAAACATTATAACAGAAGCAGAACTGAGCGTTCTGCTTAGATCTAAATAAAAAAAAATCTTTGTAGACATTCAGATTTTATCATGCTTCTGCTTGTAATATGAAAGCGTAAAGAAGGTCGTCTTTAAGCCATAAAAGTGAGCGGTCTTGCCAGCATGCAGACAATAGTTATTAATTAATAAAATTCAAGTAATTTATCTTCGATACTGTAAATCAGCAAGTTATTGTTATGAAGGTGTTGAACGGTGCAAGAATTGTCCCGAAGGAAAGAGAAAAGTAATTGTGACAAAAACGTGAACCAAGGAGCTAGCACAGGACAGGCTGCAATCTGATCGCACCATACAGTCGGAATATTACTTATGTGAGTTATACTGTTTATAAATAAGCCCTAATTGCTTGTGAGAATTATTTGAATATATTTAGTGTTTAACAGACTTCTTATTCTATTCTTTTCCTTTATTTTTTTTACCTCCTTGTAATATTATTTTTATAGATGTCAAAACAGCCTATACTACAACAGAGAATACTGCGGCATCCTGGTCGTAGACAGAAGGGGGCCCCTTGTCTTCTATACAACTCATAGCAGCCCCATTTATTAATGATTTCATTTGCAAATGCAATTTTTTTATTGTTCATTGCTAAAGGTCCCTTAGGTAATTATAAAATTCTTACTGATTATGTAAAGGAATCTGGGTTGTTCTTTTCCAAATAATAGAAGCCTTTGCATAATCAAAAAGTAACCTCCTTCTGACAACGATCAGGTGGCGACCAGAAGATGGACGTCTTATATATATAACTGTCAGATTAAAATTGAAAACACTGAAATACATTTATTTTTTTTCTTTTATGATACTAGGGTGTATGTGTTTGTTTCTGCGTACATGCACTTCATACCCTCCACTATGGAATGATGCATATTTTCTTGAGGTAATTTTATGATAGCTGATATAGAATGTCAAAAGACCTATACTTGCTTCTACAAATACGCTTTTTAGTGATTTTGTGAAGAAAATTGTTGATGATTGTGCTAATGGTAATGTCCCTGTAATTATATTAATACTGATAAAAATGGAGGCCCCTTGTATTAAATTAAAAATGTTTAGGTCATGTGATTGAGAGAATCTTTATTTTTCTCTCTACTCCAAGTCCTATGCTGAGAGAAATATATGGAAGAAGCTCAGTTTGATACAAAAGAAACTTGATCTAGAAGATGCTAAGACAAATGTGGTTTTAGGTGTGTGTTTGACAGGTGATAATTCGGGTAGTTGACTAACGTCCAACACAGTATACATCAAATCTATGATGAACCTCACAGATAAGAAAATGGAGGTTAAGCTTGTGGTGGTCAGTGTTCAACACATGGTGTTCGAAGTGGCTTATGCAAACAAAACAATATGTAATTCATTACATCTCTTTACAAAGTGTATATTGCCATAGCTAAATTTTATTGCGCAAAACCAAGAGACTTGTAAAATTTGAAATTTTCCAGGCGAATCCACTGTTCAAAAAGATTTCGGGCTTGCAGCCGGTCGTCGTAAACTTCATTACACGATATTTTGGATCGACAAATGCCAGCCATCTTAAGGTGCGATATTGTACTTTTTCTGCAACTCACTTTATAATTCACTTCAGAATATCATATCACCTAAGCCTGATATTGTAAAGGCCAGCAAAGCATTTTGTTATGCACATACGGTTTTACATTTCTGTTATTGCAAAGTGAAGTGAACTGAGTCTGACCAAACTCAGTTAGACTTCAGTTATAAGTTAGTTACAGGATCCCTTCACCTATGTCTCATACGTCTTTTAGAAAGTATGAATGATGAGCAACTCTAGATGTCAGTCGAAACAGTGATTCCCTACAGTTCATTTTTATCGTTTCGTTTCTCATTAAGTTTCAGCTTCTGTGCCCAGTTGTTGTAGTGAGGTACATATGCCGCTACATAAGTGCTGCTTTGGTGTATCAAAGCCAAAGGGCAGCACTGAGACCTTGCAAAGTTACAGAAGAGGCCAGTATTTATTCAATAACTAAACAGAATGGGTAGGGGGAACGCCCCCCATACCTACCTGCACATACTTGTGGGTCCTTCTTTTGTAATTTGATTCTGCTAAAAGGTAGATGTCTTACGCCAAGGGTTTTCAGATTAGCTAGTACCACAGGCAACAAACACCTCACTGTGACTATGTAACGACCGCAGCAAGGGAAGGAAATTCGATGTCATTTGTTTCACAAACATTCATTTTATTTATTTTTTTATGCTCTTCTTATTTTAAAACATGTTCAGTGGGCTAATGACTAAGGCGAAGAAGCTCACTGATGCAAAGCCTGTACTCTATAATACCCAACCCACTGACGACTAAACAATGTTGTTCCCCACAGGCCGACGTGCAGCTCTCGTTACTGGAACTGTTCTGTTGTGAAAGTGTGCCACTTCAGAAATAATGTCCAGTAAAATAAGTTATTACTTCGAATATGGATCGTTCTGCCGCTATTCCATCTAGAGTGGCGTGACTCAAAAATTGTTTAAGGGCAGAGCCACCCCTTTCCAGGCAAGAGTGAAAGGTAGGTAAAAAAGTTTACTAGAATGAACAGTGAGCGGTGTGCGGCCACCATATCATCTGTGCGAGCTGTGATGTGTCCATCGCTTGTTTAGGCCCTCTGCAACAGCCGCTTTCGTGTTCCATCTCTGTTACGGGGCAGAAGATATAACATTGATGTTCTTGAGATGAGGAGCTCCACCTTATGGCATGTCCCAATGCTACCTTCATTAGTGCTATAATCACAGACTGTAGTGATAACTCTCAACTGCCTATGACACAGAATTCTTTGACTGTAATTATGTCTTAGTGGACTTCGTGACAAACATTAGTTCTATTCTACCCTCAAGCCACTTGGCATGCTTTACGTTGCGGAAGCTCGTATAGTCCCACGAATACAGGTGACAGGATTTGATGCTGAGGTTTGATGAGTTTTTCCTAAGGATATAATGTTTCATTGTTGGTATCACAATGCTGAAAGCCTTCTACTGTCGTGCCTCTTCCACAAATTATACATATTTGTTCTTACCCCATCCATTAGCAATATGCACAAACGAAGAACACGGAGTAGTCATACGATTATTTACAATGAAATGTACACCCGTAGCTGCTTACAGGCGTTGACATACGTCAACGGGGCCAGATGAAAATGTGTGCCACGACCGGGATTCGAATTCGGAATCTCCTGCTTACATGGCAGACGCTCTATCCAGCTGAGCCACCAAGGACGCACAGGATAGAGCGACTGCAGAGATTTACCTCTGGCACGCCTCCAGCGAAACCCACATATAGTATATATAAATATATAGTTAAGGCTCACCAGCCACTTGACCATCTTCTTCTTCTGTGTGAATACACAAACAGTGCCCGAACTCTTACGGGAATCGGCAACGCGCCGCAAGTAATGAGTATAATGGGTGGGGGCATTACGAATGCAGTGCGGGACAATACATTGAGAATGAGGGTTTCGCAACAGGTGTACCAGAGACAAATCCCTGCAGTCACGCTATTCTCTGTGTCCTCGGTGGCACAGATGGATAAGCCGGCACAGTAGCTCAGCGTCTTCGGTCAGAGGGTTAGCTGCCCTCTGTAATAAAAAAAACTGAGTTAATCGGTCAACAACGAACTTACAAGGGTATCTTACGACGTCCTCTCCGAGCAGATAAGAAAAAAATAGAGCGTCTGCCATGTAAGCAGGAGATCCTGGGTTCGAATGCTGGTCGGGGCACATATTTTCATCTGTCCCCGTTGACGTATGTCAACGCCTGTAAGCAGCCAAAGGACATGTCCGAAAGAACAGATACCGTCTTAGTAAATTATACGATTATTTGGTCATAGGGAGTGAAAGGGGCTGAAATTCATGGTAGACTGTTAACACAGTACAGGAACAGTACATTGCCCCGGTCAGGTTCTTCCAAGTGGGTCGAGAAGTTCGAATGTAGTTGGAAAAAAATGACTCACAAACAGGAAAAAGGACGCCTGTCAAGATCCACAGTGGCCGACAAAATGGAGCAAGCTCAATGGACAGTTTTGACGAACAGGCGTATTACTATCGATGGCATAGCGTCTACCCTGAATATCAGTCATTGTTCTGCCAGTACCATCATCCGTGATGAACTTGGCTTCCTTAAAGTTTGTTTGTCGTGGACGCCGTGACAGCTCACTGAAGAACACAAACTTAGGCGTCTTGAGGTCAGCCATTACTTACTCGACCTTTATAGCAGGAGGTGGAGCCATTTTTGGAAGTTACAGCTATGCATGATGAAACGTGTGCTCATTACTATGAGCCACAATCAAAATGCTGGAGTATGGAGTGGAGGAACCCAGACTCACCAGTAAAGAAAGAATTCTAGTCTGCAACATCAGCAGCAAATGTGTGCAAAACGTTTTTTGAGATGCAAAAGGAATATTACATGGGGAAGGGGAAAAACCTTCAACAAAGTCAATTACTGTGCATTGTTGATCAACAAACTTAACCATACACGACATGAAATTTTATTTTAGCTCAAAAAATATGCATATGGTAGAAAATATTCACCAATGAATCGGAAAAATATTGAAAAATTATATAAGTCATTTAACAATGTGAAAGTCATTATTTATTGCTTGTTGCCATTTGGGTACATCATGTGTTTACATATAAGGCAGTCCCCAGTTGCCAAAACTCTTACAACAGCAAATTAAACAGGAGAATTGAGTAACAAATACATTTTATGGAACAAAGATTTTATAAGGTTAATTTCTTATGGTTGGGATTCACAGTCATATAATATTTCTTAAAAGGCATCATAGACGCCGTTGACTGTATAAAATATTTATTGCTACTATTGCAATTTCGGCCTTATGGCCATTTTCAAGTAACCTGCAAAAGTTACATTCTGTCAGAATATAAAACTATCTGACATGAGTACATGTCGCCGTCACACTACATCTTTTTGAATGTGAGAGTCCCACAAGATCCGATGAGTACGACACTTATTACATCGTAATATGTTGTTAAATATATACTGAACTGTCGATGTAACCCTCGTTCTAATAATCTATTACACATACAAGTTCAGGTGCACTGACCACATGTGTAGCTTTTACTGTAAATGTATTTTCGCGCCAACTGACTTAGCTCCACATGTTGTCAGTGCACCTGAATTTGTACGTGTGATAGATTACTTAGAACGATGGTAACATCGACAGTTCAGTATATATTTAACAACATATTACGATGTAAACTCATCGGATCTTCACTTTCAAAAGAATGTATTTTGACGACGACTTGTACTCATGTCAGATGGTTTTATATTCTGACAGAATGTAAATTTTGCAGTTTACTTGAAAATGGGCATAAGGCAGAAATTACAATAGTAACAATAAATATTTTGTAGAGTCAACAGCGACTGTGATGTCTTTTAAGAAATTTTATAAGATATTTGATTTTCAATTTGGATTTCATATTATTGATCTCAGTGGCATTTAAAGCAGGATATTTAGTGAAGCAGTTACCTTTCTTGTTAGGACACATCTCCACGTTACATTTTTCGCATTTAATAAGTATACAGGGTGTTACAGAAGGTACGGCCAAACTTTCCGGAAACATTCCTCACACTCAAATAAAGAAAAGATTTTATGTGTACATGTGACCGGAAACGCTTAATATCCATTGTTAGAGCTCATTTTAGTTTCGTCAGTATGTACTGTACTTCCTCGATTCATCGCCAGTTGGCCCAATTGAAGGAAGGTAATGTTGACTTCGGTGCTTGTGTTGACATTCGACTCATTGCTCCTGCACATTTCAGTCGAAGTGTTCGTACGCTTCTCAACAACAGATTCGGTGACGTTGGATTGGTAGAGGCGAACCAATTCCATGGCCTCCACGCTCTCCTGACCTCAACCCTCTTGACTTTCATTTATGGGGGCATTTGAAAGCTCTTGTCTACGCAACCCTGGTACCAAATGTAGAGACTTTTCGTGCTCGTATTGTGGACGGCTGTGATACAATACGCCATTCTCCAGGGCTGCATCAGCGCACCAGGGATTCCATGTGATGGAGGGTGGATGCATGTATCCCCGCTAACGGAGGACATTTCGAACATTTCCTGTAACAAAGTGTTTGAAGTCACGCTGGTACCTTCTGTTGCCTGTGTGTTTCCATTCCATGATTAATGTGAATCGAAGAGAAGTAATAAAATGAGCTCTAACATGGAAAGTAAGTGTTTCCGGACACATGTCCACATAACGTATTTTCGTTCTTTGTGTGTGAGGAATGTTTCCTGAAAGTTTGGCAGTACCTATTTGTAACACCCTGTATAACCTTGACAATTTTCATCTTTGCACATCAGTTTTTTAACTAAATAAACAGGTCAGTGCCCAACCTGATCGAATCTGATACTTTTAGATGGATGGTGTGAAGCTGTCTTCTTATTTGCTGGTGTTTTCTCTATAAAAGTTGGCGTTCCTCTCTTTGGTGTAGAACTGAAACCAATTTTGAACAACGTTTCAACCAGTTCAATCCTAAAATTCGCTAATTGGAGCTCCTTAGCTTGGTTGCAGATGGGATGCTGTTAACTCTGCAGTACAAAATCCAGCTGTTGATTGTGGGTACATCAACAAGATGGTAAAATATTCGAAAGTACTACTTCTTACTACACATTATGATTCTGTATCGGCTAATGAGGCTGTCTAGAAGATCCACTGCCCCGCCCCCCAAATGCTTGTTATAAATTTGCACAATTTTTGGACAAGATACAAAAATATATTCCTACCTTCTTCTATCATATTGCTTACACGGTCACTTCCTACAAACGTGGATAACAACATGACTACCTAGTTGTACTTCCAGAGTACATTTGATATCTGTGTTTCTTCACAATTTCCAATAAACGCAAGTATTTTACCCCTTTCCTCTTTACTCGGGGACTTGTCGTCTGGGAGGTTGTTATTGTGAACTCTATTTCTGCTAACAGCTCCTAGAAATAAAATGCTTCTCCCTTTCAAATACTGCATTAGCGGTATTGATGTGTAATAATTATCAAAGTATATTTTGTCGTATAGATTCTCTGGTACATTCCGGCATAATCTAACAACCACATTGCTGTTGGCACCATTCATGTTCATGTCCTGTATACATCTCTATTTTGTAAGCATACCCAGATACGCCACTAAGTAAAAACAGTTGATTGCCACATTTATGGTGTTTATCTGGCATGTACATTTTGCGATGGTGTCTGGCTTTGGTAGCACACATCTCTTGGTCTACAGGTAATGGCTCCTCCATTGGAACTGAACCAAATTTTTCGTTCAGGTGCGTAAAAATAGGTCTTATCTTTCTGAGCTTGTCTTCTCCATTAGTATTTGCTAAATTGTCTTGAAAGTGTAAGAAGCGCCTCACTTACTCAAATTTATTAACAGTAATGTTGTCCTGTACAACTGATGGTCCCAGAACGTTATTCCAAAACATCCTCACATTCTTGAGTGTTACAACAGAAGAGAGGATACAAACACCTAAAAACGTTTTAATATATTCTACGTTAACATTGCTGGGCTTCGAAAAATTAATCTGGGTACTATAAAGCGTAGATTCGCGTGAAATCAACTCTAAAATATTTTCATTGAAAAAATACGAAAAGAAGTCATGTGGAGCTTTTTTTGCTAATAGCTCATCTGGTAAAGCTTCTTTTCCAAGAAAAGGTTGCTCTACATACTTCATCTCTCCTTTCTTCCACAAAACATCTCGTGTTTTCTTTATCTGTGATGCATTTTTCTCACCTTGCGCAGATATTGCAGCAGAACCGCCTCTCGTACTTGCAGTTGTAGTTCCTGCTGCAGTTACCTAGGTGTCTGCATTGATTGACTGCCCAGCATACTCTGAATCATTTGAAGTCACACTGGATTCAATAAGATTAACAGTTTCACTGTGTTATTTCAAGAAATTATTGCTGGTGTCCATATTTCATCTTTATCAGCACTGTCATCTTCACTTTCACTCGGAACTGGTATTAAAAACCAAATTTCTTCTGTCAACTCCTTTAATCGTCATCCACAAAATAAACTCTTTCAGGATTCATGACACCTAATTGTATAAAAGAAAGAGCATGAATTCACTGAAATTACAGAGTCAGCGTCAGTGCTGCGTGCAAGCTTTCTAAGCAAGTACGTGACAATGCTATGACTGAATACATAGTGTTGTCAAACGACAACGCGTAATTTTCTTTACACAGAAACTTACTTTTAAGGAAAAAATTAGTGTTTGACATGTTTTCTACTCTTATTAGATCTCTGTAACATTTTTTTTTTTTACTTGACAGAAGTTTTGTCAGTTTATAATTAATTTACGTAATTTAATGCTCAACAGTGAGTAAAATTGACTGGAGCGCTCTTCGTTTCATTTCTCCTCAGTTCAAGACTGTGCTGCCATCTGTGGAGGAAACGATCAACTAAATTCTTAGAATAGACTCCAATGTATACAATATGCATAGTGTTGCCATCTAGCAACAAGAAGTACGCCAGAGAAATGTATCGAAAATTAGCGTTGCAAAATGGCAACAACATGCAGTGTAGTGTTAAACCAGCAATTCGTAATACAGGATGAGGTATTATGTGATGGTAAATTTTACTGTTACACAGTAACGCTCATCCTTACATGGCTCGCCTCATCCTTGACGCAATCCAGAAATTGTGTTTCGAGCCACTGGAACATACACCATAGCCGAGATCATTCTCCATCGGACTTCTATTCATTTGGGCCGCTGAAGGAATCTTTGTGAGGTCACTGATTTTCCTCAGACACAGAGGTGCTAGAGGTGGTGCATCACTGGCTTCACAACCAACTGCAAACCAGTGGCTTCACAACTAGAGCAAACATTTTTGGCAGACATACACAAGCTTGTGGACGGTTGGACCAAAGGCATTTCAAAGAAAGAAGACTACACGTACTGAAAAATAACGTGTAAATCAAATTGTATTTTTGAAGTAAGTGGAGTGTCTCATCAAAAGTCCGAATAATTTTTGACTTTCCCTTATAAAACTGTACCCTCGTCATTTATGTTTCAATCTGGACTCCAGTGAGCAACGATGTTGGTCGACCATGTCTTGACTCCTGTTTTAAAGTTAAACAGGACCTTTGAGACAGAACTGCCAGTCGTGCTGAACTCATTTATGGAACAGATACGTCAGTTACTATCGTCTGCCGAAAATTTTTGTTAATACTTCTAGGTTGGTTACACGACAGAAATGTTAGCTTTGCTACTACGGTATGTAATTTTTTTTAAAATTAATAGCTTGACCTCAGTTACTGTGTAATTCGCACACAGTGAACTATGTACTTCCTGTAGCGTGTCGACTGTAGTCTGTAAAAAACTACGTGAGAGCTGCAACAGAGACACCCGCAGGTGGGAGCGTAATGTATTGTAAAGCAAAACTCGGCCAAGTGGCGTTGTGAAGCAGAGCAATCTGGGCGCGGTATAGCAACCGACGGTTGTGAACACACACTTGACCTCTTAACAACAAATAATACTGAGTTAACAATGAGCATCAAACGGATATAGTGATCGGTGAACACAGGCTGTTGTAGTGAGACTGAAAATTGTAACCCCCAATTCTTCCTAAAATAAACGAAAAATATACCTATTTAAAAAAGCAGATAATAATTCACTTGACGCCTTCCTGAGAGACAATTTCCACTCCTTTCAAATTAATAATATAAGTGTAGACCAGATACAGCTTCAATTCAAAGAAATGAGAAATGGTATCGGCAGCAATTGAGAGATTTATACCAAATAAATTAACAAACGACGGAGCTGATCCTCCTTGGTAGACAAAATGGGTCAAAATATTGTTGCAGAAACCACAAAACAAACATTCCAAATTTAAACAGACTAAAAATCCCCAAGTTTGGCGATCTTCACCAGAAGCTCGAAATTTAGTTTGGACTTCAATGCGAGATACCTCTAACAGTTTCCACAACGAAAATTTGTCTCGCAACCTGGCAGAAAATCCAAAGAGATTCTGGTCGTATATGAAGTATTTTAGCGGCAAGACACAATCAATGCCTTCTCTGCACGATAGCAATGGAGTTACTATCGAAGACAGTGCTGCAAAAAGAGAGTAACTAAAAACAGCCTTCCGAAAGGCCTTCACAAAAGAAGACGAAGTAAATATTCCAGAATTCGAAACAAGAATAACTGCCAAAATGAGTAATGTAGAAGTAAATATCCTCAGAGTAGTGAAGCAACTTAAATTACTTAATAAAATCAAGTCTTCTGGTCCAGACTATATACCAATTAGGTTTCTTTCAGAGTATTCTTATACATTGGCTCCATAGTTAATAATCATATACAAACATTCACTCGACGAAAGATTCGTACCCAAAGACTGGAAAGTTGCACAGAAAGAAAGGTAATAGGAGAAATCCACTTAATTACAGGCCCATATCATTAACATCGATGTGCAGCAAGATTCTGGAACATATGTTGTGTTTGAACATTATGAATTACCTCGAAGAAAACGGTCTACTGACTCACAGTCAACATGTGTTTGGAAAACATCGTTCTTGTGAAACACAACTACCTCTTTTTTTTCTCATGAAGTGTTGAGTGCTATTGACAAGGTATTTCAAATCGATTCCGTATTTCTGGAAGGGTTTTGACACTGTACCACACAAGCGGCTCGTAGTGAAATAGCATGCTTATGGACTATCGTCTCAGTTATGTGCCTGGATTTGCGATTTCCTGTCAGAGAGGTCACAGTTCGTAGTAATTGAAGGAAAGTCACCGAGTAAAACAGAAGTGATTTCAGGCATTCCCCAAGGTAGAGTTATAGGCCCTTTGCTGTTCCTTATCTATATAAAGGATTTGGGAGACAATCTGAGCAGCCGTCTTCGGTTGTTTCCAGATGACACTGTCGTTTATCGACTAATAAAGTCAACAGAAGATCAAAACAAACTGCAAAACTATTTAGAAAAAATATATGAATGGCGCAAAAAGTGGCAGTTGACCCTACATAACGAAAAGTGTGAGGTCATCCACATGAGTGCTAAAAGGAACTCGTTAAACTTCGGTTACACGGTTAATCAGTCTTATATAAAAGCCGTAAATTCAACTAAATACCTAAGTATTACAATTACGAACAACTTAAATTGGAAAGAACACATAGAAAACGTTGTGGGGAAGGCTAACCAAAGGCTGCGTTTTGTTGGCAGGACACTTAGAAAATGTAACAGACCTACTAAGGAGACTGCGTACACTACGCTTGTCCGTCCTCTTTTAGAATACTGCTGCGCGGTGTGGGATCCTTATCAGATAGGACTGACGGAGTACATCGAAAAAGTTCAAAGAAAGGCAGCACGTTTTGTACTACCGCGAAATATGGGAGAGACTGATACAGAAATTATACAGGATTTGGGTTGGAAATTAGTAAAGGAAAGGCGATTTTCGTTGCGACGGAATCTTCTCACGAAATTCCAATCACCAACTTCCTCCTGTGAATGCGAAAATATTTTGTTGGCGGAACGATCACCACGATAAATTAAGTGAAATCAGAGCTCGTACGGAAAGATATAGGTGTTCATTCTTTCCGCGCCAGTACGAGGTTGGAATAATAAAGAATTGTGAAGGTGATTCAAAGAACCCTCTGCCAGGCACTCAAACGTGATTTTCAGGTTATCCATTTAGATGTAGATGTAGATATCGACTTTGCAGTACGCCAGAGGAGGATGGAAGCCTTTACTCACTTGCAACTATGGGAGAGTCTAGCGTACGTGCCTTAAGCGGTTAAGTTCCCAGACATTCCCATTCACATACTAATTGACTCTCGTCTCAGTATCACAGCCTAAACCATAAGCCTGTGACACCCAGAGCGACATCCCAGAGTGCAGTATGGGGTCCGCTGTTCAACCACGAGGCAGGGCTGCCTGCCATGAGTCACAAGGGAGCCGCTCGCTCGCTGGGTAATAGTTTTAGAAGTAGAGGATGAGGCAAGAATAGCCCCAGGCCCACCTACAGTCCGTCCCAGTAAGGCTGGATGCTACGAAATCGTATGCAGAGGGATAATGGTTGGGAACACAGGTCGCTGGTTATATTTCACGATACTTAGAGACGGTCGCAGTGTCAAAACAGCAGCCACAGAGTGTTTTGAATAACAGGATACTGAATTTTGTATTGCGGGAAACAATGACAACAAACCAGGCAACGAACTCCATGACAGATCTATTCAGGGACCTGTGTAAGGTACTAGATGTGAAGAAGTTGAGAACGAGCTCTTTCCATCTACAAGGCAATGGAAAAAGTGAAAGAGGGCACAGGACGATCAGGAAGATGCTTAGATACTATAGTAACCCAAATCAAACCAACCAGGATGTCTATTTGAAGTACATCGTCTCTGACTTTAAGCAGCATGCAAATCCAGGATTATGGCCATATGAAATAGCGTATGGTCGTAAAATGACATCACCATTTGACATATTGAAAGCAAAGAAAGGGAAGCCTAGAGAGAATGTTAAGCAATTTGCCAGAGCCATAAGGTAAATTTGGAATACAGGAGAGAGGGCAAATACACAAACTCTAGAGAAAAAGGAAGAAGCAGTGGGCCGTACAGCAAGAATGCCACAGTATAAGGTTGGTCAGCGGGTGATGCTGTCAACTTCATATTCACCTAAGGGAAAGATGAAGCTTTTTGCAAAGTATCAGGGGCCATACCAAGTGGTAGACACTACGTCACCAGTAAATGTCAAGATTCAGTTGTCGAGGAGACCGATAATAGTGCGTATAGGGCGGCTGAAAGCTTTTCGAGGGAGTACGGAAGTTATTCTAGGGATAGGAATGTGAAGCACAAGGGGAGAGTGAGGCGAAAGCTATCAGAAGAGGAAAAAAGGAGCTGTGCAATAAACAGTGATGAAGAACCAGTATCGATTAAGGCCTAGGAAAAAGAAAGAGACATTTTTTTTAGGTTATGTATACATTTAGTGCAATTAGTATAAGCAGCTTTTAAGCAGCAATGAATTAAAACGGGAGAGTAGTAATAGGTGCTCGTGCTCATAGGTGAGGTTTGGATAAGGACGTATTGAACAACACACGACTACTACAACTCACCTGAGAAGTAAAGCGTTATACCTGAGCTGCAGAAGAGGCACTTAATCAGAATACCAGGGAACTACAAAGTGGAAAACTTAGAAAGGTACAAAGTGGTGGCAGTTCGTAGAAGTTAGTGTTTGGCAAGCACAAAGGAAAGTGAGAAAATTATAGGAGGCTATGTATCAGGCTGTAAGGGGTCGGTCAGAGGTAAATTTGTTGTTCGCAGAGCAGCATTTAAAGGGTTTAACTAAAGCACAAAAGGAACTACCACCGGAGTTGAGGTACGTTTTATAATCCAAGCGCAAAAACTCAGCTTTTTATTTCAAGATGGCCACAGTATAGCGAGAACTGATGAAGCGAAAGTTTATATTAACGTTTCTATACCAGTAACGGGGAAACAAGCACATAAGAACTACTATAGTTCATGCAGATCCTGTAATTTGGGAGTTTGAAGAAATTTGTAAGAGTAAAAATGCAGAAACTTCAGTTAATTGCAAAAGACAAGGGAAAATATGTACAAATGGAGGAAGGAAAACGACAAAACTGCCACTGAGGGAAAATCACAGTCTCTCCAAATATGATAATAACAGAGGGGCAGGATTCCTGCACAGTGAAATTGCTAATGGGACAAAAGGAACTAAGAGAATGCAATAAAGAAGTACTCGAGCCAGAATTGCACTTTCAGCGGCTCTAGGTGCATTAATTGTACTCTGCCTTTAACACACGATGGTAGTAACGGCTAGTTGTTTCGATCAACGGAAGCCTACACCAGCGAAGAGGCTAGAACTAAACAGAAGGGATTTGTTATTAACTGGAACAGCGAGCCTGACACGATTTCAGGGATAACTCAGCTGAGTATTTCGGAGCCTCACTTGTATTCGTCAGAGGAGCTCACGGAATTCATACCTGCCGGAAATCTTAGCAGTTCAAATCAAACTCTAGGGTCGGAATTAACGCAGTCTATAAACACATTCCTGAACCGGCAGGAGCGAAGAGACTCCATGGAAACCTTATTGCAGCATTTACTTCATATCGGGAAAATCAGTACAGGAAAGAGACAATATTGACCATTGTCCTATGAACCACTACAGCAGCACTTGTTTTGCTCAGTGTAGTCATTGTTGTGGTACACAGAAGTCGAAGACTGAGCTTGGACCCAGCCATTGTTCACATCCAAGTGGATTAGATACCCAGAGCATAAAAGCAACAGAATATAGCTGAACGCACAGGATGATAGTATTAAGAATAATTGGTTCATTTTAGCGTTTAAGTTGGGCATAGAGCGTTAGAGGTAATTGTGCGTAAAGCCTATAATGAAACATGCTCCAAGGTGTTTGAGTTAAGGCGCAAGACGAGGGGTGCTGTAGCAATGTCTGATCGGGTTAAAGGAAACAATTGTTAGAACAATTCTTAAGAAACGAAACAGGGCCGACAGAGCAAGTTGCCAGGAACTGTTGTGTGAAGGATAATCTAGTTTGCCGGCCGCGGTGGTCTCGCGGTTCTAGGCGCTCAGTCTGGAACCGCGGGACTGCTACGGTCGCAGGTTCGAATCCTGCCTCGGGCATAGATGTGTGTGATGTCCTTAGGTTAGTTAGGTTTAATTAGTTCTAAGTTCTAGGGGATTGATGACCACAGATGTTAAATCCCATAGTGCTCAGAGCCATTTGAACCATTTTTTTAATCTAGTTCGGTTGACCTTAGAGACGGGATTTGATAAAAAGGAGGGCAGTCTAGCGTAAAAGAAATGCAGTCTACCGTATCGACAGTATTTGCTCATAAAATACTCTGGAGCGGCAGTCATTAGCAACAGAGACAGCCGCAGGGAGGCGAGAGCGTTATGTGTTGCAAAGCAAAACACAGCCAAGTGGCATTGTGCACAGTATAGAAACATGACACTGCAGTACACTAGCCGAAGGATGGAAGGCTCTCCTCGCTTGCCACCACGAAAATGTTTAGAGTGCATGCCTTAACTTGTAAACGAACATAGTCTACAGCATGGAAGTGCCCAGACATTCGTGTAGTAAATGATTCTTGTCTTAGAATCACAGCCTAAACCATGAGCCTGTGACACACAGAGCGACATCCCAGAGTGCAGTAAGGACTCCACTGTCCAACCACAAGACAGTGCAGCCCGGTCTGAGTCACGAGAAAGCCGCCGACTCACTGGAGGAAGTTCACCGCCGTCACCAGCTGCGCCGCCACGCTGTCTTATTGATCAGAGCCAGAGATGTCGCTGACAGTGGCTTTCGAGTGACACCACGCTCGGCCCCGCTCTTCTTGATCTCAAAGATGACAGATGTCAACTCTTTTGCGTAAGAGCAACTGGACGCCTCCACCAAGCTTTTCCTGATGTACTATGGCCCAGGGCAGAGTAAAGAATATAATATAACAAATCTACTGTCATCCTGATATCTCATTTTACTCTCAACACTCTTAAGGCTTATTTAACATTCCAACGATGCATTACGCCATGAAGTGCAAGATAAAAATTTTTGAAAATGTGAACGATATTCCTCCACTTATGGTGTCTGCTATATATATATTTCGAAAGAAAAGCATCCAAAAATAGGTCAAGAACATTACATAATGGTGATGCTAGTAATGAACTGTTACTCATTATGAGATTTGTATTAGTCTTATTCTCTAAATACCGCTTTAAAATGAACAGCATTTATGGTAATTTTACAACGAAAATTAATACTGACAACAACATCAATCCAATTTGTCATTTTAAGTATCTATTTTAATACTGAATTGAGGGTCACTTTATTTAATTTCCGCTGAGTAACTTCATACTGATATCTTCAGTGTAGTGATTGTTAAAACTGAAGAGTTATGAGGCAAAATTTAACATTCATAGTAGACTGTTACATTAGAAGTGTGTGAATTAAGGCTCGTGTTTTTTGTACTTGAGAAATTATAGTTATATTTATTGTTTCATCATGACATTACTGAGAAAACAATTCGAATTGTCTTTTTACTTAAGTGCACTACCCACTAGTAGTGTTGTATTAACAAGGACTGAAGCAATAATGTGGGTACAAATAACTGTGCACGATAATGTAACAACATTACATTAAGAAAAATTACAAAAATCTATGCAGTTGAACTCCCAGTCACACTCAAAATTTATTATCACATGAACAAAGAAATACATCGAAAATAGCGAGCAGATCAACATTATTTAAATAGCTAAAACTTACTGCAATACTTGTTACAGCAGCCAGTATTACATTGCAAGAACAAAAACAATAAAATGTAAATATTAATCATGTTCAATTAAATCCAAATGCACTTGTATTAAATTTATTTTCCAAAAAGAAATGCACAATCAGGTTTCAAGATAACAGTCCCATCTTTAAGTCACCTGAAAAATTACTGCTAAGTGTGATGATCAAACATCTGCTGATGGAAAAAATTGTAACACCTAAAATAAATAATGTGTGCAATTGAATTTCTGGAATACATTGATCTAGGTAGCTTATTTATTAATATTGTAACGTCACAGGTTAATGTAAGTGCAACAAAATCCATTGCAAATGTGAAATGTTAGAACACTAATAACCACTGTAACTGCCAGAATGGTGAATGCAAGCAAGCAAGCGACAGGTGTCAGATGTCAGTCCGTGGGATGGAGTTCAGTGCCTGTTGCACTTGGTCGGTCAATACCCAGATGGTAAGTGCTTTAGTGGGTGACACTGGAGTTGTCATCCAATAACGTCCCATATGTGATCGAGTGGAGACAGATCTGATGATTATGCAGGCCAAGGCAACATGGCAACACACTGTAGAGCACGTTGTGTTGCAACAGCGCTATGTGAGCAAGCGTTTACCTGCTTGAAAGACACCTCTTGAAGCGCTATACATGAATGGCAGCACACTAAATCAAATCAACAGACTGACATACAGACTTGCTGTCAGGTTGCATGGGATAACCATGAGAGTGTTCTTGGCCATAACTCCAGCTGTAGGTTCTGTATGTCTAAAAAGCAGACTGGTTGGTTGCAGGCCCTCAACTGGCCACCTTCTAACCAACACAAAGCTACAACTGGCACCAAGACAAAACCAGCACTCATCAGATAACACAAGAGATCTGCACCCTGCTCTCTGATGAGCTATTGCTGACACTACTGAAGTGGCAAGTGGCGGTGGTGTGAGGTCAGAGAAATACGTGCTACAGGACAGCTGGTTCAAAGCTGTCAATGAAGTCAGTGTGGTGGTAAATGGTGCTTGTATTTCTACTGCAGATATAGTACCAAGGCCCAGAACCATACGCCAAACATGATCATCTTTTCTCTCATTAGTGCTGCATGACAGTCTGGAACCTGGTCTACTTAGGACCATACATTACCATGACCACCGATATCAGCAAACATGTCCAGTGGCAGCATTCCTGTCAAGTATTTCAGCATTATCACAGAAGGAACATCCAGATTCTCATAGCGCTGTCACATGACCATGTTCAAACTCAGTGAGGTGTTGGTAATGGTGTCCTTGTTGCCTTAAAAGCATTCTTGGCTAACATCAACACAAGACATCCAGCCTTAAAGGTAAGGAACAATCAAGACAGTTACATTGTGTATTTCAAACAAATCTGATTTGGAATTTCGTAGTGGTGCTACTAACGCCACTCTTATGCGACTGGCGCGAAAGGTGAACAGACATCATATTTTAGATGTGGAAACACACCTACCAACTTTTGGTAATGTCGTACAACTCTTTCTTGGCGTTGCGATGTTTTTTCAGTCAGTTTACTATGAAACGCCAAGAAAAACCTAAGAATTGTAGTAACATATTGAGAATAATACCTGAAATACACAGAGAATATACACAAACGTCATCCAAAATGGGAAATATAGCGATTCTCTTGTACACGGCACGTAAGCAGAAAGTACATCTAATATATTTCGTGATTGCACAGAAAACTGTTCAGAGGACTAGATCTATATAATACATAAGTTAGCCCCATAAATAAATCATTCTAATCACGGCTGCTGATATCATAACATAAACTAATCAAGGTCAAACAACACATAAAACCTATACAAACTTACATACTCATGGGTTAGGCTGTTCAGTAGTATGTGCTCTCACACAGTGAGCTAACCAGACTTCCACATACTAACTTTAAAAAACAGACAGTACAAAGTGCCTGCACATGCAGATGTCAGTTCATACATAATACATCCCCTTTATGTACAGATTGTGACTCACTGATACTGCATTCATGGACATACAGAACACCATAACAGCTGAACAAAAAAATTAAAATGCCACGTTATGGTCATTGTACTGGGTCGAGTGCACAATGGCTGGCATCTCAAGGAAAAACTGTAACCTAGTATCCCTGCTATCGCCACATCTAAAAGTTGTGACAAAGCACCATCACCAACACACTAAAACCGCCCATTAACAAGAGATGCATTATTATAATATGCAGCAACACCTGCAGTAAACCAACTGCACCAGTAACAGATGTGATAAAAAGTAAGTGGACATATGTCCTACAGTGCCGATAACAGGAGCTGATACCACCACACAATACCACTGGTAACGGCAGACGCCACCATGTAACAGCACTAATAATATCAGATACCACACTGTATCAACACAAACAAAAGACTGTCACTGAGTTGTACCCAGTCTGAACTTTCAGAAAACTACTACCTCTTGGACCCAAACCTTAAATGAAGTTTTTCAAACCACCAATCTATAAATATCACTGCTACAATGGCAATATCAATAAAATGTAGTTAACAGCTACATATTAGGAATCAATGTGTGAATAAGAACATACAAAGAAAGCAGAACCATCAGCGAGGAAGCCTGTAAGCAACAAATGCATAATATAAGAACCAATCAATTGTGCTGTGATGACAAGTCCACAACTGCCTGTAACACCTACTACATTTATTTAATTCATGCTGAGGAAAGCACTTGTACTACACATCATTTACACAGCAAAAAACACCAGTGGCTTTCCCTTGTCCATATAATTATACATCAACATACATGAGCGCCTTAGCGCGAGTTCCAGAGAAAAAAGTCATGGCTGAAGTGAATGAAAAATATATGATAATATAAATCTAAACGCAAAACACTGAGATTCTGTACCTATTACAGAAAACAGGGTTTGTGTATTGGGATACACTACTTCAAAAATATTATTCTAGATACGCAGCATTCCGTTAAGCATAAATGCAGTTTGTTACCATCACTTTCTGGACAGTTGATTTTACATTTCATGGTTCCAATTTATCCAAGATAGTGTTCGGCCTATAGGCCACTTGTGCTAGATATCTAAATCTTCGCTAACATCCTGTAAGTTTTCGTTATTGAGCGCTAGGTGGAAGGAAACTACTGACAGGATTATACACTGCACCATGTTCCTTATATCTGATATGAAAGCTTCCCTTATTTGGCCTCCGAAACTACAGTCACACTGAGCTCTCTTAATCTCATAAACACCTGTATTGCTATAAGGTGAATCTATCGTTCTTCATGATGTATAAACCGTTGACCATTTTTCTTGGGCATTTAAGGCTGCCGGCCACCGACCAACCATATCTGAGACTGGTCGAATTCAAGACACTCTGCAATATCTCTTCTTCTTATCGTTCACATCCTGCTCAAGGAGGCTACTACCCTCTGATCCCTTTTTCGTAACCCCTTTGTCAATATCCTGTTCTATTTGTTAACCACCTCCCAATGACAATCTCTCACCTCGGCCACATATCTAAAGGTATCTAGTCCTCTCTTTATCTCTCTATTGTTCAACGGAATTTCCTACACTCTGTGGAGGATTGCTCTAAAGGCAACATGTTTAAGGAACGTGGGATGTCCAGAAGAACTTTATGTCAAATTATCTGTTGTGGTGATCATATGATAAACACAGATAAGAATTTTTCTTTCATTCAGAGAGATGTTTAAATCCAAATAGGGTGGCTTACCTTCCAGTGATGATTTGACAGTAATTTATTATAAGGATTTTGGCTATTAGCACCTTAAATGCTTACTCTACCTGATCCTTATTACCATAGAAATCGCAGTTATATCGTTAGTACACCCACTGTCTTGTCCTCAAACATGGCTGTGCATTAAAGAACCTTTGTTCAAAATGGGCCATGTAAGGCAGCGGCAGTGGGGGAGCCCTCGGCTAGCCCTATATTTCATTCGTAAATTTGTTCCCATAATTAGAAATAGGACTACCAATTATACTTTGCTAAGAGCAGTAAAGTTTGCAGACGTCTTGAAAAGTAGTGCCTCCAAATTTTTTTATTCTGTTCTCAATATCGATTGAGATTTTATGTGTCATGCATAGTACTCGGTCAACCTTCCCGCTCTTCTCACACAAGCTGCAACCCTCTGGTACTACAAGGTTCCTAATTGTAGCGTGTACCATGACAGCGTGTAACACAACTATGTCAATGTGGGAAAATCCCTAAAAAAACAGAACGCACAAATTACAAGAGTTTGCACACACATGGAGCATCCTCACATGGAGCATTTTCTCCTTCAGCATGACACAGCGAGACCACACACGAGGGCTGTGGCATCTGGCATCTGGAATAATCCGGCGCCTAGGGATCACTATCATCAATCATCCACCACACAGTCCCGTCTTGGCCCCATCTTCCTTTCATCTGTTTCCAAAATAAAACACGTATTCGAAGGCTACAATTTGTTAGTGATGAATTGTCTCAATTAGAAGTGGGTTTGGGACCCTGGTAACAAAGTATAAAATTTTATAGTGATGATGTTGTTGTTGTTGTTGTTGTCTTTAGTCCTGAGACTGGTTTGATGCACCTCTCCATGCTACTCTATCCTGTGCAAGCTTCTTCATCTCCCAGTACCTACTGCAACCTACATCCTTCTGAATCTGCTTCGTGTATTCATCTCTTGGTCTCCCTCTACGATTTTTTACCCTCCACGCTGCCCTCCAATGCTAAATTTGTGATCCCTTGATGCCTCAAAACATGTCCTACTAACCGATCCCTTCTTCCAGTCAAGTTGTGCCACAAACTGCTCTTCTCCCCAATCCTATTCAATACCTCCTCATTAGTTACGTGATCTATCCACCTTATATTCAGCATTCTACTGTAGCACCACATTTCGAAAGCTTCTATTCTCTTCTTGTCCAAACTAGTTATCGTCCATGTTTCACTTCCATACATGGCTGCACTCCAAACAAATACTTTCAGAAACAACTTCCTGATACATAAATCTATATTCGATGTTAACAAATTTCTCCTCTTCAGAAACGCCTTCTTTGCTATTGCCAGTCTACATTTTATATCCTCTCTACTTCGACCATCATCAGTCATTTTACTTCCTAAATAGCAAAACTCTTTAACTACTTTAAGTGTCTCATTTCCTAATCTAACTCCCTCAGCATCATCCGATTTAATTTGACTACATTCCATTTTCCTCGTTTTGCTTTTGTTGATGTTCATCTTATATCCTCCTTTCAAGACACTGTCCATTCCGTTCAACTGTTCTTCCAAGTCCTTTGCCGTCTCTGACAGAATTACAATGTCATCGGCGAACCTCAAAGTTTTTAGTTCTTCTCCATGAATTTTAATACCTACTCCAAATTTGTCTTTTGTTTCCTTTACCTCTTGCTCAATATACAGATTGAATAACATTGGGGACAGGCTACAACCCTGTCTCACTCCTTTCCCAACCACTGCTTCCCTTTCATGCCCCTCGACTCTAATAACTGCCATCTGGTTTCTGTACAACTTGTAAATAGCCTTTCGCTCCCTGTATTTTACCCCTGCCACTTTCAGAAATTGAAAGAGAGTATTACAGTCAACATAGTCAAAAGCTTTCTCTAAGTCTACAAATGCTAGAAACGTAGGTTTGCCTTTTCTTAATCGTTCTTCTAAGATAAGTCGAAAGGTCAGTATTGCCTCACGTGTTTCAACATTTCTACGGAATCCAAACTGATCCTCCCCGAGGTCCGCATCTACCAGTTTCTCCATTCGTCTGTAAAGAATTCGCGTTAGTATTTTGCAGCTGTGACTTATTAAACTGATAGTTCGGTAATTTTCACATATGCCAGCACCTGCTTTCTTTGCGATTGGAATTATTATATTCTTCTTGAAGTCTGAGGGTATTTCGCCTGTCTCATACATCTTGCTTACCAGCTGGTAGAGTTTTGTCATGACTGGCTCTCCCAAGGCCATCAGTAGTTCTGATGGAATGTTGTCTACTCCGGGCGCCTTGCTTCGACTCAGGTCTTTAAGTGCTCTGTCAAACTCTTCATGCAGTATCTTATCTCCCATTTCGTCTTCATCTACATCCTCTTCCATTTCCATAATATTGTCCTCAAGTACATCGCCCTTGTATAAACCTTCGATATACTCCTTCCACCTTTCTGCCTTCCTTTCTTTGCTTAGAACTGGGTTTCCATCTGAGCTCTTGATATTCATACACGTGGTTCTCTTCTCTCCAAAGGTCCCTTTAATTTTCCTGTAGGCAGTATCTATCTTACCCCTAGTGAGATAAGCTTCTACATCCTTACATTTGTCCTCTACCCATCTCTGCTTAGCCATTTTGCACTTCCTGTCGATCTCATTTTTGAGACGTTTATATTCCTTTTTGCCTGCTTCATTTACTGCATTTTTATATTTTCTCCTTTCATCAATTAAATTCAATATTTCTTCTGTTACCCAAGGATTTCTAGCAGCCCTCGTCTTTTTACCTACTTTATCCTCTGCTGCCTTCACTACTTCATCTCTCAGAGCTACCCATTCTTCTTCTACTGTGTTTCCTTCCCCCATTACTGTCAATTGTTCCCTTATTCTCTCCTTGAAACTCTGTACAACCTCTGGTTCTTTTGGCTTATCCAGATCCCATGTCCTTAAATTCTCACCTTTTTTGCATTTCTTCAGTTTTAACCTACAGATCATAACCAATAGATTGTGGTCAGAGTCCACATCCGCCCCTGGAAATGTCCTACAATTTAAAACCTGATTCCTAAATCTCTGTCTTACCATTATATAATCTATCTGATACCTTTAGTATCTCCAAGATTCTTCCATGTATACAAGCTTCTTTTATGATTCTTGAACCAAGTGTTAGCTATGATTAAGTTATGCTCTGCGCAAAATTCTACCAGACGGCTTCCTCTTTCATTTCTTAGCCCCAATCCATAATCACCTACTATGTTTCCTTCTCTCCCTTTTCCTACTGACGAATTCCAGTCAGCCATGACTATTAAATTTTTGGCTCCCTTCACTACCTGAATAATTTCTTTTATCTCATCATACATTTCTTCAATTTCTTCATCTACAGAGCTAGTTGGCATACAAACTTGTACTACTGTAGTAGGCATAGGCTTTGTATCTATCTTGGCCACAATAATGCGTTCCCTATGCTGTTTGTAGTAGCTTACCCGCACTCCTATTTTTTTTATTCATTATTAAACCTACTCCAGCATTACCCCTATTTGATTTTGTGTTTATAACCCTGTATTCACCTGACCAAAAGTCTTGTTCCTCCTGCCACCGAACTTCGCTAATTCCCACTATATCTAACTTTAACCTATCCATTTCCCTTTTTAAATTTTGTAACCTACCTGCCCGATTAAGGGATTTGATATTCCACGCTCCGATCCGTAGAACGCCAGTTTTCTTTCTCCTGATAACGACGTCCTCCTGAGTAGTCCCCGCCCGGAGATCCGAATGGGGGACTATTTTACCTCCGCAATATTTTACCCAAGAGGACGCCATCATCATTTAATCATACAGTAAAGCTGCATGTCCTCGGGAAAAATTATGGCTGTAGTTTCCCCTTGCTTACAGCCGTTCGCAGTACCAGCACAGCAAGGCCGTTTTGGTTAATGTTGCAAGTCCAGATCAGTCAATCATCCAGACTGTTGCCCCTGCAACTACTGAAAAGGCTGCTGCCCCTCTTCAGGAACCACATGTTTGTCTGGCCTCTCAACAGATACCCCTCCGTTGTGGTTGCACCTATGGTACGGCCATCTGTATCGCTGAGGCACGCAAGCCTCCCCACCAACGGCAAGGTCCATGGTTCATACTATCAATAAAATGGTCTCCTGTGGTAGAAATGTATTCATCGCCAGAGCGACTACGTTGAGAAACATGAAGGATAAATACGAATAGTGTTAACAAAGTATGTTTCAATTAAAAAGCTTTAATAGTTTTCACATAAATAAAATCTGAGGCAATATTCTTCAGCACACCCTTTTAGTGATACAGGAGTTTACTCTAAGACCAAAGATTATTGCAGATTATTGCCCATGAGTTCAGATGTTGCAATACATACTTTTTGTATCAAAGGACGCTAGTACCGTTCCTTTAGGAATGTTCATTGCCTGCAGATGCTCAATAACTTCCTTCTCATTTTTAACTGTATTCGATTAAAGAAAATTCCTAGTTTAAGGATATCATTGAGGTACCTAGTCAGCTGACACCCCAAACTATCAGTGCTGCTAATAGTAGGTCTTGAAGGTGTTATGACTCTTGATTATACCCGTTAATGTGGTGGCACTGATTCCACACCAATCTGATACATTTACTTGCTTTTCTTATCTTTTCCATGTATTAGCGAATAAGACCACATGTAACCAGTTATACATCGATACCCACATTAAACGCCTCTCCTTTCTGTTTATACTATACTTGACACAGTACAACAGTGGTTATACCCCTATCTAACCGAATACAGAGGGCCACGTTCTCACTTAACTTCTGGTTTATGATTTTAACACGCTGTTGGTTATCGTTAGTATGATAATAATAAAAGATATTGTAGACCAACGTATTGTAGACAAATCCTGGCTAAGGTAGACACGTGAATGAGTGCCTTAAACGGATATGGTCACCATCCCACACTTTGGTCACATTCATATCATTCTGACAGAGAGAATGCTGACAGGATGATGCTTAGGTGAAGCGTTGCTGACTTGGGAACTCTTTTAGAGAACCCTCCAGCAACCAATCAGAGAGCTGCAAATGGTAATGTGCCGTCTGACCTGACTCGCTCTTGGCAGCTATCCTTCGACTGGATCATCTGTCCCTCTCTTGAGCAATATGCCCCTCAGTCTGTTTGTCACCTCCCAAGCGCCAGTTGTATCCGTTAGATGTTGATTTCAGAAATAAAAGTCAAACAGTTGTTTTGAACCACAATCCATGGGTGCCAGCCCCGCCCGAGCCACCGCCTCCGTCGTTATGCCTTCATTCAGCGAGAGCTCCAGTGACCACATTTTAGAGGGCCTTAGTCGTCGTTCCTGCCATCGACGTGCCGTTCCTGACGCCGATGCAGTCGCTGCCGCTCCTTTCCCTGCCGAGAAATGAAAGTAAGTCCCGCTAGCCATGCTTGCTTATACTCAGTTGCCGCTTCTCTGTGAGCTGCCGTCGTTGTAAATCGTCGTAGTTAGGACCTAATTTTCATTCGAAAGTTGCGACATCATTCTTCTCAAAGTTATGTGGTTTTCAAGTAACTGATTTTCCTTCTGGGGGTATTCGAGTTCAAGAGGGACGAAAGTAGCAACTGCTGTGAATGCCAATACGGACCCTTTCCATACGCCAGCTGAACGTGTCAACATACTTACCTGGCAGAAGTTAGTGTTACAGGAATAATGTGAAGAACTGGCGCAAAGGGACGAAACTGTGCACAATGCCTGTCGGAAAGCTACAAGTTTTGCAGGGACTCCTAAAGATAGTTCTGCACCACCTGTAGCAAAGATTGCAAGCAGCTTCCCTGCAGTCT
Source organism: Schistocerca gregaria (assembly GCF_023897955.1). NCBI lineage: Eukaryota > Metazoa > Arthropoda > Insecta > Orthoptera > Acrididae > Schistocerca > Schistocerca gregaria. The sequence continues at coordinate 39,908,527 of NC_064930.1, forward strand.
CCTTTACGCCTACATTTTCGTTAAAGCAGAATGGAAGTGTCACTACTTTCTTACAGAAAGTTCACGATTTGTGGCATCTTTGAACTTGGCCGAATTGAATTTTTCTAAACATAGTGAGGTTAAAACTCTCAGATGACAGGCATAAGTGCGTTGAATATGTTGATGCATTATAAGATAGAATAAAATTTCAAGCAATTCATTTCAATTCAGTTCATTACGACGAATTTTAGATCTGTTTTCTGGAAACTCTACACAGATCATACGTATTCGTTAATAATGGTGACACACAATGTTTCATATTATATATGTAGTAGTAAATAATGTTAACAGCAACCATTGGTAATATTAACGTGGAATTGAAACACAACATCTGAAAAAAAGAATTAATTTAAAAAATGAAAATAATGGGAATTAACTCAAGATCCAAGCCTATAACTTCTGTCTTAAGAACCTCAGGTTTGCCAACCAACTACAGCTACACCTACTCCTGAATCTATCGTTGCTACACTATTCTACATCACCCACATTGGTGTGTGCATGACCCAACAATCCTCATATCAATACATACACGTGTGGATGGTCCCTTACTTACATGTGTATGTGCCTATAACTGAGAAAATGCTTTTTGTGAACTGTTGACATTATTTTCATACTCACTACGTCTACTTGATCTTGTAGACAGAAAGTTAAGCAGTTGCCTTTTCTATATCTGATGCGCTATCATACTGACGTAAGACCTAAAAATTTTTGTCACTTGCAATTGTTTGCAGATTGCAGTCTAATTATCCGCAATCTCTCTTTAGCTGAAAAGGGGGACATCTGAGAAAGACATGATCACCATGATCTTCCTCTCTACATTCACAGATTCGTGTGTTACTACATACCACATGGTTCAGACGTTTGCGATATGGACTGTGCCCTCGACCTCGACCTCGTGCCCCATTCCTCCTAGTGAAGCTGTTCATTATGCGTTAAACACTCCTTGCAGTGCTCCTAGTGTCCCAGTCACACTGCTATTCGTCTAACTTACAGGCTCATAAATGTCTTACATCACTAATATGCAGTCCTGTGATCTCCATACACATGATCATATTGCTCACACCCTAACCAAAACAGTGCTGCCCTGTAACACATCACGATACCCATCAGACATATCCGATTATCACCAATGAACACTCTACAGGTGTAGTGCAAAAAGCATATTGAGCTGCAGAAGTATGCTGCACTGATTTCGTCGCACTATTGTTTTGTTGCTCCCTAGTCTAAGATGATGTGTCAAGATGCTGGAAGTGAAGACCATAATAGTGCCGAAGTTAGCTTCATGATATGACCACACCACATGACATGATAATTTATAGTCAGCAGTCCAAGCACAGGCAATAAAATGCATAATTTTGGCCGCTTTCTGAGTAAAAGATTTTTAGTGATCTAGACAGTTTCTTTCCTCGACTAGAAGAAAGCCTAAATACATACTAGCAGTGATGCATTTTGCAGGTATTCCGTCAAGCCTCAGCGAAGAATTCCTTCTAGGAGAAACCCTTCACTTCAGAAGTATGTATGTGGTTTTATGAACAGCTATAGTCAGTTGTTGCTCTTGCACAGACGTTGCATCTGAGCAACCATACCTCTCGCCTTTATTCAAAGCCTTGCCCTAGAGTCTGCAGACACACCTACTAGGATGTCACCTGCGTATGCGATAACACCTTCAATAGCATCTCCCCCAGATGTAATAGGGTTCAATACTAAGATCCCAAACCAGTAGACCACTTACAGAACTTTCAGGATGGCCCTTGGTAATCTTTTAATTACCTTTCTCTGAAGCCGGAGCCTAGGACTTAGCAGAGCACTATTCCGACAAATGAAAAGCCAGCTCCTACAGAGAGCATTTATCATTTATACGCTTTATGGCACAAGCTAAATGAAGATTTTGCTGATCAAATACAAGCTGTGTCGGGTGGCACATATGTGTTAGGTTGGGATACCACTTGTAGTGACGTGTTAATTGACGTAGCTATAGCCAGAACAATTGATGTCTTCGTATGTGGAATAAATCATCAGATATGTAGTGAAGTGAAGGTGGCCTCGCCTACTTCACTAAATGAGGCAGTAAGATTGACTCTTTTTCGCAAGGTGGCCGCGAAGTTCGTCTCTACTCTGTCGCAAAAGCAATAAGCTGCGCCAGGTTTTTGTTAAACGGTTATATCCAAGTACTGCCTGCCAAAAAGATCAGAGACAGAATCTTCAATAGCGGAATACTCCACGTGATAACAGACCAAATGTGAGTTCACGCAGGGGAAATGGTCAGAAATCAGGCCCCACCAAACATCGTCCAAATAACGTGGGTAATGTATCCAGCCCAAGACAGAAGTGTAAATGATGTGGGTAACATAATTTTAGAGGTCGCTATCAGAAGAAGAACTGACAAACTGTCAGTAGATACAGGGACTCAAATTAGAGTATTATTTGTTTCTCTTAATGATAAGAGTGCAGTTAAATCGTTGCGCTGTTACATTAGGGGATTAAGAGAAGAAGTAACTGCCACAGGAACATGTTTTGTAATCCTGCAGGTGCATGGTAAGAACTATTGTTTTGTTAGGAAAGTTGGGAGAAGACGCAGAAGGGATTTCAGTGTCATTCTAGAGAAGGATTTCCTACACCAGTACTAGATGGTGGTAGATTATGAGACGTATATTGTTCGAATCAGTGAGGCAACTATTTCGGTGAAACTCGCGACCCTCAATCGCTAGGAATTTATGGAATGAGGCCTCTTCCACAACCTCCAACAGACCCAAGTACATGGGCGTTTGAAATTTATACAACTGGTAACAGTCAGCAGTGGCACAGGACAGAATTCACAATCCAAATGCTGCCTAGATTGGACTTTCTCGCTGATACACATCGTCTAAACAATGTTCTCTACAGGTCATTGATTCATGTGAGAAGAAGTGTAAATTAAATAGAGACACTGGTAAAAAAGTTTTGTGCTCCAGTACTTATTAGAGACTTTTGGTAAGTAGTTATAGAGATTACACGCGGAACAATACTTGCTTGTGCTCAGGAAGTTGTAGAGGAAGAATTAGTTAAAGTGTAAGACCAAGAAGCAGCTGACAGAATAATTTGCACAGTAACTTCCTTACTTAAAAATCAGGTCTACGAGAAGTTAGCACATTTGCCAGTGTCAGTGAAATCTTTTGTACTCGGTATTAAAGGAATATGCTTGGTTGTTCGAGAAACCGCAGTATATGTCAGTCACTGACGTTGTGCAAGACGAAATTCAAATTTAAGACATTAGGCCAATTGCTTAGAAACTGGACAGGCTCGGAACTGGACGGATTCCCATTTTATCTGCAACCCATTGGTCAGTACGTTACACAACATGAAGCTGGTTGCAGGTATAGATCAATCCTCTTCAAACCCCTGCTTGGTCCCTAGCGCTGTGGTGCCCAAAAACCCTATCGCCTATGCATTAACGTACACGCAGAAAACAAGGTAACTACCATTGATACCTACCCTCTACCCCATATCGAAGAAACATTGGACATACTGGGAAACTGTTGGTATTTTACTACCTTTTACATGTATTGTAATTACCACCAAATTCCGATTGCACCAGAATACCTATAAAACCGCATTTTTGGTTCCATGAGGGTTGTATGAGTTTTTACACATGCCTTTCAGCCTTAGAAATGCGCCTGTCACATTCAAAAGATTCGCTGATTTGTTACTAAGATGATTGAAGCCTACAGCTTCTTTAGTGTATGTGGCTGATATATTTTCAAGGAGTACTGAGGAACGTTTGGACTGATTGAGGTACGTTTTATCAAGGTTACAGCACACACATTTGTATTTAAAGCTTTTGTTCTGCACAGTCAAAGGTTTAATACCTGGGACATCATATCAGTTCAGATGAGGTTAAGACAGATCCACTGCTAACCAAATCAGTTGACACTCATCCAGGAACAGTAACATTAAGGAGATGCAACTTTTCATGGCCTCAGTAGTTGTTACCGTCTTTCGTAAGGAATTATGCTATGACAGCCAAACGATTAACGAAGTTGTTAAAATAAGGTGCAGTGCTTAAGCGGACAGAGGGATTTGAATTGGCTATGAGGAAACTTAAATATTTGACAGGTTCACATTATTAATATACTGATTCTGAAAAGTTTTTATCCTTTGAACAGACACCTCAAATGTGCTATCAGTGCTGTTTTTGTCAAGAATAATTGCTAGCACTTAAATTCGGAGTCAACTATTTCAGATGTTATTTCTACAGAAGAAAATTCTATGTGGTCTCTGATTATACTGCTCTTTTGTAGAGGCTCAGTTTAAAGGATCCCAGCAGTCATTTGACTCGTTGGGCATTAAAAGTATCGAAATAAGATTATGACATATGCCACAAATCAGGCTGTTCACACCTGAATGCTGATGCACTGAGCCATAAGTTCAAAATGATTCAGACTGACAATGTTTTAAGAGAAGAATTGAGAGCTGTACAATGTCACTCGTACAGTTCTATTCTACATTTTGTCACAGTTGATTATATTGTATGCCACATAAATCCCCTGAGCAACAGAGTCATAACTGCAGAAAGAATTGCAAGCATGTATAATAGCTCAAGAATTGAGAGATGTACAATGTCACTCGTACAGTTCTATTCTACATTTTGTCACAGTTCATTATATTCTATGCCACATAAATCCCCTGAGCAACAGAGTCATAACTGGAGAAAGAATTCAAAGCATGTATAATAGCTCAGTATCACAACAGTTTGCTGGTGTGTCATAATGGACAAAAAGCCATGAGTGCCAGAATATACACACGGCATTGATAGGGAAGATAGACAGACTGATGTTCAGAGGTACATACAAAACTACTTGCTTTGTGGTCAGAGGTCAGTCCCACCATAAACTTAAATTGCCTTGCTAACACTTCTAGGGGCTACAGAGGTTACAAACCCGATTCAGAATGTTGTCTTAGGCATTGTCAGACCGTTCCCACAGACCTCACAAAATAATAAATATATCCTATCAATCACTTATCTTTTCCTAGATATGTAATTCTAGTACAAGTTGCAGATATGACTACAGGAAAAGTACCAAGTGCCTTTGTCAATACCTAAGTTTTATCATTAGGAAGTCCTGATCATAGTTTGACTGAACAGAGGATTAATTTTATGTACATCCTGTTTTTACAAGTGTACAAATTACTATGAATCAAACAACTGAGAAACACTCCTTTCCATAGAAATGCATGTGTACCTCAAACAACAGTCCGGATTTTGTCTTACTACATAAACCACTCTGTGACTGGGACAGGTAGGTCTCCTATGTAACTTTTGCATGAAATAGTCATATACCTAATAGATGCTAAGAGGAAGTATATGAGCGGTCTATGAGCCACCCATTTGAACATGATAAACTCCAATCTGTCAGAGATCTGGCAGAAGTTGTCACCTCAAGGGTATCTGGAAGCAGATAAAACAAAATAAATACAAGCTACCCAGAAAAAAGACGAACCCTCGTAGCAAAGGGGCTGTGCTTTCTCAGTATAAATCTGGGAACCTATGTTTGATTCGTAACCGCATGATTAAGAAAGGAAAGACTAACAAATTCATACTTCAATACAAAACCCCTTATTCCATTATACGAGTGACTTCTGTCAATGCAGATAATCATTGACCATACAGTGGCAGTACATTCTGACTGGTTACAGCTGTACCATGGTCAAGCTCTGCCACCCTCTGTAGTGTCACTTAGTCCAGCTCAAAATAATTTATGAAAAGGCACATGTGCTATCGTACAGAAATGCAAGAAAAAAGGACAACTTGCTATCAGAAGATCTTCAGTATACCTTTGGAAATAAACACCCTTATGCCTTGAGGTCATGGGATTGATGTACTGTTTGTTTGAACGAGTTTCATGTGGTATTTTATTCTGTGTAGGACTGATTTCACTATGGGAATAAATGTAATTTATTGATGTGATTCTGAGTAATAATTCTGTCGTTCAGTCAGTCATTTTGACTGACTAGTGCAAACGAATTGCGCCATACTGTAGAACCAGTATCCAGTTGAGACTAATTTTGCCATCTTTCTTTTGCAGTTTCTTTTATGCAAGAAGCTGCAAGAATTGCTTTCTAAAATAAGAGTACGCCTTGCTGTATTACAAAATACTGTATATTAACAGCAAAGTAACGAGAGCAGTGGCAGTGTAAATGATTAAAGTGTGACCAGAAGTAATTGCTTATACAGTGAACATGAGTTTAGACAGATCGGTTGTTTTATAATAATAATGGACCAGGAAGAGAACGTGAGGGGCTACTATTCAACATCATCAGGATGTTACTCTGTTACTAAATAAAGCTTTAGACGTTCCTTTAAGTGAGAAACACACCGTGGTGATACATGAAATAACTGAGTTTAGCGTTATGTACACTAAAGATTTTACAGCATGTGAAATGGACTTTTTACGAACACATTTACACTATTGCAAATGAGGTTTAATCAGTACTACATTGTTACAAGAAGAGAATCACAGTTCTGAGGTAGAAGAATGGTTTACCTAACCAGCTCACAAGCAGCGTTGAAATGAAGTAGATAATTGGAGACATCAAGTAATAAAGTGTTTTTCCAGTAGTTGCTATTAATCTATGCAAGCACATTATAATGAGGATTAGGCTCTTTTAACCTGGCTATCTGCTAAAAAATCCATGTGGTGTCATTGGTTCTCGTTCTCAGTAAACAAGGAGGAATAGGGACAACTTCTTAATGACATGGTTTCTTACACTACTGCTAATGCGTGACGAACAGTCATCCTCTACTTCTGGAAAAATTCTGTAGTCACATATCATTGCAGTTAGCTTCTTAACCTTCCCTGTTATTCCTGTCCCTACTACCATGTCCCTGAATCAGTTGTGTTCTCCTTCTTTCGTAAAGAAGGAGAAGTCTTGGCTCATCTTGACTATGTCACTCTCTTAGTACCATAGTATCCGTAGTTCTGTTTCACTATTCCAGCCAATACTACAGAGTTATCACTGCTGCCTTGGTGCAGTGTCCGCTTTAGCTATTCCCCAGAGACTTACTAGATGATATGTGCCGTCTCTCAATTGGTTAGTTAAGAAACTAAGTTAAGCAAGTAATCAGTGTTATATTCTAGAGGAATGATTTGGTACATCAGTGTTTGAGCAATGACAAGAACTTTGTCTTGGTCCCCACTACTTCTACTTACGATTTATTCACATCATCTTGGCTCATATCTTGGCAATGGGAATATAGTCTCTCCATCCATGTAGTTCACAAATTAGATGTATGCCCTGTTAATTATGGACTTACCACTCCATAAGAGAACTATCTGAAACCTTGATCATTCTTTTAAGATATTCACATAGCATGTTTCAACTGCAACACCCACAAAGATGATTCCACCTAGTTTAGAACTGCTTCCTGTGTACATCGTAATCTGAAAGATAACAGCACTGCTATCTGTTACAACCACTTACATTCAACGTAAGGACGTAAGACCATTGAACAACGGTATAGTGAGAAATGTGACAAGCCTTGTTCGATGTACAGCCCTCCTGTTTCTTCCATATCATTAACTGCTCAACAATTCGTGTGTCAGAAGAACTAATCGGACTCGCTAGATAGGCAGTTAGTGTCTTTCAACATCTGCCCTACTTAAATGAGACAGGAGGATGTTGCTTGGACTTCTGGTTCCTCCAGGGGCGTCCTCCCAACATGATGCGATTAGCGATGAAAGAGACCCTTGTCTGGTCATTGCACTTCTGATTTGTCTTCATACTATGGTCCGTTTACCATATATCATCTTACTGTCACACAAAAACAAGTGTGACCCACTTACACACTGAGAACTACAGTACCTCAATTAGGGTTGTAGTGGCCTTACTCACTCACACCCAACACAAACACCTATGAAACACAACGTTCACTCTTAGACACTTACACAGTGTTCCCTGAGTGCGTAACTATCCCTAATTCATACACTACTGTGTTATTTTGACTCAATGTTTCACCTACCATTGACACTGCTTTGAATACTATGTGTACACAGACAATAATGTTCCACATTGTTTCCAGTTTGAATATTGATCTTCCCTTGGGTATCTATTTGTTTAGTACATTTTTATAATACTGGAACCTCCATTTGATGCTTATGAACATTTGTCCTACAATAGTCGAATTCATTGTGCAAGAGGGGACCTCAGACATTATCTACATCTTCCATTGAATAAAATGAGGCATTCAGCAGTACAGAACCATATTTCCCAAGCAGTTCCTGGCTGATGCACCTAGCACCACACCAATTTCAGTCTTGCTCACTCCTTCAAGAAGAAATAAGAATAATGAAGTCTTTTTCCCAATGTGATTACCACCCATGTTATCAATTACGCTCATACTCTAATTAAATACTCACTAACCTGCAATTTTGTTCATTTGTACCTCGAGTGATGTGTTTTACCTGCCAGTTAGGCTCTGCTGTTTTGATGACATGAATGCAGACTCATCTGATGACCACAATTCCGTTTATGTAAAGATTTAGAATGCTCCATGCAAACTGTTCAACAGCTCTGTGCTTCCCCATCTGGCACTAACCAAAAGAGCTGTGTATCTGGATACATTAATAATGCAGATTAATTTTGTGATCCTTTAATTTCAACTAATACGTACCACATTTTGCATTCACATGTAGTACACTCTAAATAGAGCACTTTTCCAGCACTGTATCACTGAGAAAAACTTTAAATACCTTGCCTCTTAACTCATTTACTTACCACACGTATCTTTAGGCGTTTCTGCTCATTTCACCTTCCCTTACCACCTTTAGCTTTGACATACTTTTATGGCAGCAGAATAAAATTCTATGGCTTCATGACAAATCTTGTATGCCAGGAGCACACTCACTTCGATTCCTACCACTCGTAGGTTCACGACACCTTGATAGGCTGATGAGATGACGAAAACCGTCTGATTCATCTAGCAACAACCTCCTGCCCTTCCTTTGGCTTGACTTTATGATTAAATGTAGGTTTCAGTAATTGTAGCGCATGATGTCACCTCTTTTCTGGTTAATGTATTTCTGTTTTCCATTTCATATTGTCATGTTCTGCCATCTGTATTTTTCACCTAATTTAATTAGGACTGACATGAACCAGTTAGGTCCCTCAAAAGTCACAAGATTACAATCCTTTTCAAAAATTGACTATTCTGAACGCCTGTTTTCAGTTCATTACATAGGGTACCCTGTGTGGCGCACAACATGCCAGTTTGCTTGAGACATCACGAGCCTAGACAGTTAATCGTGATTCCCTTCCTTGTTCACCTCCCAACCTTATTGCACCATCTGTTATATTTTAATAAATTATAATTATAAATGTAATGAATTCTCTCCACTTTAATTTCGTTACAGACAATTGAAGCTGGTCTGCCCATTTTCCTAAGAGCTAAGCCCTCTATTCTTTCCCATAGCTCACCAAGAGAGTTATCACTACTGGGTACATCTACTGGCTCCTATTTTGACATCCTTGTCCTAAATCTAACATCTCCATGTTCATGCCAGTTTAAGTAATGGACACTTTCAGAATGTGGTTTCATTCTCATTAGATTTTCAGAAAAGTGGGAATTGAAACTTACTTTTGGTTCCCTAATGAAGTACAGAATTAGCACAACTACAGTAAATCATACATATTGGCCAAATGTTGACCTAACTCTGCAATATATCAGTGTATAACGTCTTCTGTTCTTTCTAAACGCCAGCCAAAAACAACAGCCCTCTCAACATTCAGCGTTACTTAACATAAACCATCACTATTTTTTCGAAAGAATAATAAACACCAATCTTGTGCTAAGTTTCAAGACAACTAGCACCTGTGACAGGCTATAAATACTGCTGATCAATCATCTTGACTGAAAAGCCATCGAACCTTGGTACCCTGTTGCAATTGCCTCTACATGAGTGCTAACTCTTGCAGCATGCAAGCAGAAACGACCAGTGTGTACTATCAGCCCTGTCTTTTCACTCTGATTTAATTCTCCTTCACTGAATTGTAGACACAGTTCATCCTGTGAAGAACCAGTCACAGAACCCCTCCACAACGCTATGCGAGTTTGGTTTAATGAAAGTGTAGCTGTGCTGAAAACAAATTTGGTATCCCTGCTCAGACTGATGCTGATTGCTGTGGTAAAGCTCCCATGAGCTTCATTCTTTGTTATGCAGTATCACGAAATCCTAGTAAGCTGACATGTGCAACTCAATCACACTCAAGACAATCTTTTGGCTACCACCTGACAAATTCATAATATAGCCATTGTGCTAATACTGGAATATTAGGAACTTAAAAACGCGACTCAGCGTGACTTAATACATACGGAACTCTGCGAACGGACTGCTACTTTGGAAGTAACCAAAGCCTTACAGATCTTGTTGTATAACACCAACACTACAGTCGCATATTAACACCCAGCACACTACCATTCTACCAAGAGCGCAACAGAGCCTCATTCCTAACTTAGTGCCCATTGAAACCTTCCAGCAAATCATAACGAATAATTCATTTCATGCATCCGTACACATGCTAATGATGTACTCCATGTAGGTACCAACCTTGCTGAATTATTGCACTGCTTCTATGGTACAACTGCCATCATCTATAGGTGTGTTAAATATACAGATATCCCAGACCGTAACTTGCACCAGTCGCAAACTTGAGTGTTGTCACATTATCTTTCCATGTCACCTATGTACCTAATTATGAACGCGATGTTTGGCAAACGGACATCCTGTCTGTTTGCAAGGGGTATCCATCAGATTGTCACGTAGTTCAAGATTCATCTGTGCTTTAACACTAACTATTACAAGCATCCTACCATATTTGCATTAGTGTCATATGTGAAACTGCATTGCTTTTAGAGAAACTAAAGAATTCCCTTGCTCTTCCACTGTTGAGGCAATCCACAAATTTTTATTTAGGCCCACTGGCAACAGATTACCGTATTTGGTAGCGCAGTCAACTATAGTAGCAGTTCTCTGCTGTGACCATGCATTTACACTTCAGACTTATCGAGTTTTTCTAATGGTCTGTTTTATTCAACTTTCTTATTGTGTATGTATCACACCAACCATCAGGTTATCTCCTCATTTAACTTACACACACTACAGCTTTAAACTTTTCTGCTAATTTGCCTAAAACACCTTTTGTGCTGGCACCCAACCGACAGCCTGCCTACACAACCAAAAAGAATCAAAGTTATCACTGACCATAGCACTGCACGCATCACTGAGAGGAGTAAGCTGGAATACCTATAAAGAGTGGTTGACCCAGTGTCATCTCTCTTCCAGTCACTGTAGTTGTCCTCACTATGGTTATATGGATCATATGTAATCAAAGATGTTGTGAACCATTCAGATCACGTGGTGCACGAACAGCAGCTGTTGGGTTATTTTATACTCAAGTGGATTTTGGATCCTAGCACAAATCAGTCATGACTTGTTTACAACTATGCAATGGGAGATGAGATGCTGATATGTATTAGTTTGTTTCCATTGTATAATTTTGTCATTTTGCAACATGTGAGAGCATTACATTCCACTTAGCTAAGGGCCAAACCAATGACATATTACTTAAGAATCAATATCAATTACATGAAATAAGAATTAATAGATCAGTGCTAGTGTCACAGTTGTGTTAGTAAGATTAGTTTATTATGGCTATATTATCTGCTTGTAATTTATCCTTCAATAACTTTGCAATTTCAACTTTTATACTACAAACTGCAAAGATTATAGGAAACATAATGAATCTTATAAATATGATTGCGCTAAACCTCCTTTTGTATTCAATCCACATCCTAAAATTTACTTTTCCTCGACCGTTCTTATAGAATAGCTTATTCTGTCGTGATTAGCTTATGTTATGATTTTATTAGGTGCAGTTACACTCTTTAATTTATGGGGATGTATTGTTTTTGTATATTCAGTTATTTAGGTGGTTTTCCACACAACCATTGAATATGTTCATTTTCTGCTTACATCTCATGTACCATAGAAATGCTATATGACCCATCTTTAGCTCACACATATAGCTATTCAGTCCATACTGTGTATCTTTTTTAACACGTTACCAAAAATTTTTCTTTTTTCTTGGAGATTCATAATATGTATACTCGGCACACATAGTAGTGTATTTTCAGACTTTCTTTTATTGGAAAATAATATTTAATACAAATGTATGTGGATGTTGCCTATTATGAATACTCTATACAGCAGTTGATGTCCTATCATGAGAAAGACGGAATAAAATGTAATCACATCACTACAAAGTGTCAAACCTTAAGTGTAGCAAAACAGAACAGTGGCAATCACTTAATTATAACTATCTTCAGTTGTTACACATGCACTTTCACCAATAAGAAATAGGTAGGAAATAAAAAATAAAAACAATCTTTCTGAAAATAAAAATGAAGCATGAATACAGATTTACAAAAACGTCATGTTTATTTATACACATTAAGGAAGCTATCCACATTGGAAGCATCTTTGAATAAAATGTAGGAAATATTTAGTACTCATGTTCTGAGCTCTCCCAAGTGTTGTTCTTGTGTATATGAATAACTGCATTCAAATCGTAAGACCTAATGTTTGTTTACCTATTTCATTTTGTGTGGAACTTACATGGTATTAAATACTGAAAAAATAATTAAGAGCTTTAGTGCATAATACTTATCTACATCATCTCTCAATCATGTAAATAGCTTTGTGAAACAAAAAAATTTGCAAAAAATATAGCTGTTGTGCACTGGTGTAAAAGGCAGCCAAGGACATTTATTAGATTACACATTGTAGCATCTGACCCATTTATGTGAAGATGCACTGATGAGCAAAAATGTCATGAATACTCCCTGTGAGGGAATGAATGCCACATGTTGTACATACATGATGCAATAAGCAGATTACAATTATATAAGCAGACCATAAATTAACAAGGAATTGTTCTACCAATTACACTCCTGGAAATGGAAAAAAGAACACATTGACACTGGTGTGTCAGACCCACCATACTTGCTCCGGACACTGCGAGAGGGCTGTACAAGCAATGATCACACGCATGGCACAGCGGACACACCAGGAACCGCGGTGTTGGCCGTCGAATGGCGCTAGCTGCGCAGCATTTGTGCACCGCCGCCGTCAGTGTTAGCCAGTTTGCCGTGGCATACGGAGCTCCATCGCAGTCTTTAACACTGGTAGAATGCCGCGACAGCGTGGACGTGAACCGTATGTGCAGCTGACGGACTTTGAGCGAGGGCGTATAGTGGCCATGCGGGAGGCCGGGTGGACGTACCGCCGAATTGCTCAACACGTGGGGCGTGAGGTCTCCACAGTACATCGATGTTGTCGCCAGTGGTCGGCGGAAGGTGCACGTGCCCGTCGACCTGGGACCGGACCGCAGCGACGCACAGATGCACGCCAAGACCGTAGGATCCTACGCAGTGCCGTAGGGGACCGCACCGCCACTTCCCAGCAAATTAGGGACACTGTTGCTCCTGGGGTATCGGTGAGGACCATTCGCAACCGTCTCCATGAAGCTGGGCTACGGTCCCGCACACCGTTAGGCCGTCTTCCGCTTACGCCCCAACATCGTGCATCCCGCCTCCAGTGGTGTCGCGACAGGCTTGAATGGAGGGACGAATGGAGACGTGTCGTCTTCAGCGATAAGAGTCGCTTCTGCCTTGGTGCCAATGATGGTCGTATGCGTGTTTGGCGCCGTGAAGGTGAGCGCCACAATCAGGACTGCATACGACCGAGGCACACACGGCCAACACCCGGCATCATGGTGTGGGGAGCGATCTCCTACACTGACCGCACACCTCTGGTGATCGTCGAGGGGACAATGAATAGTGCACGGTACATCCAAACCGTCATCGAACCCATCGTTCTACCATTCCTAGACCGGCAAGGAAACTTGCTGTTCCAACAGGACAAAGCACGTCGGCATGTATACTGTTCCACCCAACGTGCTCTAGAAGGTGTAAGTCAACTACCCTGGCCAGCAACATCTCCGGATCTGTCCCCCATTGAGCATGTTTGGGACTGGGTGAAGCGTCGTCTCACGCGGTCTGCACGTCCAGCACGAACGCTGGTCCAACTGAGGCGCCAGGTGGGAATGGCATGGCAAGCCGTTCCACAGGACTACGTCGAGCATTTCTACGATCGTCTCCATGGGAGAATAGCAGCCTGCATTGCTGCGAAAGGTGGATATACACTGTACTAGTGCCGACATTGTGCATGCTCTGTTGCATGTGTCTATGTGCCTGTGATTCTGTCAGTGTGATCATGTGATGTATCTGACCCCAGGAATGTGTCAATAAAGTTTCCCCTTCCTGGGACAATGAATTCACGGTGTTCTTATTTCAATTTTCAGGAGTGTACATGGGTCACAAACATGTAAACCTAATGACATAAGTGACTTTAGCAAAGGGCAGGTTACAGTGGCATTGCAGTTGGGAACTAGAACCTTTAAAGTGGAGAAGCTAGTAGACTGGATCTATGCTACTGTTGTGAACATCTGTGTGAAAGTGGCTGAAAGGTGATAAATCGATAACGTTATGAAAACATGTAATACACCTATCCATCACAAATCATGGAGGTCAGAGGCTTGCTTGAACTGTGAAGCTGGACATGTGGCAATATGTGGCATATCTAATTACGGAAAACAATGCTTGAGCAGTCAAGCACGTTTTTGAACCCACAATTCAATGTACATCGTTGAAAATAGGGCTCCACAACATGTGCTAACTGTATGTTTCCATACCAATCGACCAAAAAGTTTAATTGCAACTGCAGTGGGCAAGGGATCATTGAGACTACAATGAAGGTCAATGCAAATGTCAACTGTCAGGATGGATAACATTTCCTGTTACACCAGGTCAGTTGCCACATCCAGATATGCTATATCTAGGTGAATGGCACCAGGTGGATTGCCCATTATGCTATGGGGACAGTCACTTGGGATCCTTTGGGACATCTCGTAGTAATTGAAGATATCATGACAGTTGCTGACTGTGACCTTCGTAGCTACTGCATAGATTCCTTAGCGCCTGGATGTGATCTCCCATGGTGAAGGTATCTTCCAGGAGTATAACTGTCCATGTCACATTTGCAGAACGACTCCACAGTGGTCTGACTAGCATGGTACCTAACACACCTTGACCACACCATGTAGCTGATCTGAACATGTGGGATGCAAATGGTATAACATACACCCCGAAACACATAAATGACATGTCAAGTCCATATCATGTAGAATTGTCGAAGTATTGTGTTCCAAAGGTGGACAAACATGCTATTAAGCACGTTGCTATATTGGTTGTTACGTTTACTGATACGGGATTAGTACTAACACAATATATATATACACAGTATTAATGACATCTCTTGAGAAAACATATCTAGGTGAAATAATTGTTAGAACCACGTTTCTCCAGTGTTGAGTGTACTATCGTGAATGAAGGAAGTGCCATTAATATATTTTTACTGTCACTGTTTCTAAGATACATAGTTACAAGTATTACATGATGACTATGCAAGTCATCACACATCCTTGGCCTTATACTGAATATTGCGTGGTACTTATGATTACTGAAAAACATAAGGATTTTTCACAATACAAAATCTTCCTGTCTCGAGACTGATAGGAAAAGAACAGAACTGTTAATGACAAATATACATTTGATTTCTATTTCTGGAGTATTTATTAATACAATTTATTGATGTCTCTAGCTGCAGATATAGATTTTTATATGATTAAATTATCTGTTATCAATCTATAGTACACATTATTGCACACTGTTTCACAATTACACCACATTTTTATGTTATTTCACAGGTATTATAATTTATTGTCCCCTTGCTCCATCCATTATTTTACAGGACTTGAAGGCATGAACCAGGAAAACCTATTTACATAAACTACCACTTGCTTGTAGTTTCTTTCTGATGTGAAGTAATGCATGTGTCTTTAGAGTGCCCAACTGAGTGAAACTTTTGTCACACATCCCACATTTCTGAGGTCCCCTTCCAATGTGTTTTAATGCATCTGCCTTGAGATCCGCTGATCTAAGAATAATCATTTCATCACTTTTGTGAGGCCTTTTCCTAGTGTGTATGAATTATGTAACTTGAGATTTCCCACAAATATCAAATTTGTGATATTTCTTTGCACTGTGAATTAATGTATGTTTCTTGAAGTAACCTAACTGGGCAAACGATTTGTCACAAATTTCACACTTGTTAGGTAGCTTTCCAGTGTGAATTAATAAACGTGTCTTGAGATTTCCCACAAATCTCACATGTACGAGGTTTCTGTCCAATGTGAAGTGATACGTTTCTTGGGAACGCTTGAGAAAGCAAAAGATTGCCCATAAATCTCACATTTGTTAAGTTTCATTCCAGTGTGACTAAATGCATGTTTCTTGAGATAAGCTGACTGGGCAAAAGATTTTCCACAAATTTCGCATTTGTGGGGTTTCTTTCCAGTGTGAAATAATACATGTTGCTTGACCTCGCTTGGGAAAGCAAAAGATTTCCCGCAACTCTCACATTTGTGAGGTTTCTTTCCAGTGTGAATTAATCCTTGTTTCTTGAGCCAGCCTGCACCAGCAAAAGACTTGACACAAATATCACATTTGTGGGTTGTGTTTGCAGTAAGTAGATAACCCTAGAAACTGACCTTAACAGTTGTAGATAAAGTTCGATAATGATTTGTTTCCTGTGTATCATTTGTCATAAGTGATTTACCTATGCCATTAGCAGACTTGGTTGCAACTTTCCATGTTTCCTTGTATGAAATTCAGCTTGTTGAGTTCTGTGACAGAAACTTCTGGCTCACTATCCGAGAAGCTAGTGCTTTGATGCTCATCACTATAGCCATATTTTTCATGGTTGCCAGCAGTTGAGAAATGGCAATTCTCACTCATTCTCAAATGTTTTTTGAAACTAGCATTACTGTGAAATACCTCACCACACCACTTACAAACATATAAAGGTGGTTGCATACCATCAATGTGAATAAACACATGCTTTATCAATCTGTATTTTGAAGGAAAGCTCTGTTGGCAGAAATTACAGCTATATACATGTAATTCCTTTTCCCACGTACTACAGTTATATTGTGTGGCAACTGAGCAGTTCTTATCAACAGTCATATCTTCTGTATTGGTACTAAACTTGTGTGTTGACTTCTCCATGTCTATCATCAACTAATCCTGGACCAGTCTATGGTGACACGTTTCTTCACATGATATGCCACTGTTCCCACCAGTACACTGAGTCCATCTGAAGAGTAAGGAGGCGGATGTTCAATACTGATATACATACAACAAAAATACATTATTTAGGTGTCCCTAAATCCAGTACTATAACAGAGAATTCATAAAAGAGCAGAAGAAATTACATATACAGTAACTGTTAGAGATTTAAAATTGTAATACTCCACCAGAAGAAAGGAACTGATGAGGTAAAAATAATGATTAATCTGAGTCACTACCAATTTCATTTGACATTTTTAGATAAGGATTAAAATAATTCACTTTCAAGTGTTACAATCTTTTTGAAATACAGTGCTACAAATTAATATTCTACACCCATTTATTAATTGTATAAAAAAATTCTGTTGCATGTTTTAACTGAATAAGAGTTAATTAAGGGAAATAATGTTATATGTTCCTCTTCTATTGTCTTAGCTCTGTAAATGGCTTTCCTTTGTCCCAATGAGTCAAGAACTACTGCAAGCATAATTATTTTGATTAGGTATCTTGCATGGATGTTAATCAGGTGGATAATGGCTGTTCATGAACAATAATGAATGTCACATCAGTCTATGGAAAAATGCGTACCAACAAATGAAAGTGAATGACACACTTGCACATGGTTTTAATCTAAGACTATGTTTTTGGCACTGCAACTTATATGAAGCCTTGCACAAATGGAAATACTGTCTAAAAAGATTGAAATTATTGTAAATTTTCCAGTACATTTGCAGTGAGCCTTTTTGAAAATTTTTGCATTTGGTCGCCTGACACTGCAGAACACAAATGACTTAAGGACACACACATAAATACGACATCATCACCCATTAAACACTGCAGGCTGACATTACATATCGAGTGGCAGTGACAACAGCTGATGCATGAGCTACCCCTGTAGTATCTGGGTCCCATACTTCCACCTGCAGTTAAACCGTTTCCCACAGAACAGAACTGTGATGCTTTGCTGATTCCCGTGTGCATTATGTTGCATATGAAAGATCACAAACTACTGAAGGCATGCATACTCCAGTGATTTCTTTTGTTCTGACTGTAACTTCTAACTTTTTTGCATTGTGTTTGGTATATAGTTCCGTTTGGCATGGTATATGGTAAATTTCGAATGTTTTTAAACTCTTAATTGGGATCACACGGGTTTTTTAACGTAACCAGTATCGTTGTGTGTCAGATTCTAGAAGTTCACAATTGAATCACTAAACATTGTAACTTTTCGTAAACTCAGTTACATGTATTTTCATTCATATGGAAGTGAAGTAACAGAAATAATTAAGAAAGAAATCAAAAAGTATGCAAGTGATGTTTCAAACAAATACCTTCCTATTTCTTAAAGTAGTAGAAATAAAACTAACAATTAAAATTTTAGACTATGCCTGTCAAACATAAACAAACCAGAATAAGAACCAGAATTTCTGGAAAACTTAAACACTACATAAATTTTGATCCTAATTATTTATCAATTGTTTTAGAGACCTCCATGTAAGCATTGTGTAGGTACTGAGTACTTGTGTCATGTCCTTAATCTTTACTAACCAACATTTTTTGTGGCATGTACATTCATAGACTATTAATGCAGTCATGTTGGAAGTGCACATGTATTTTAATAACACACGTACTACAGCCTGAACAGCAACACTGCTGATGGTTTACGCCACATTTGCTAAAACGTTTCGCATTATAGCTGTTACCTCTACTTTATTCCTTCATTTGTTCTCTCAATTCTCGAACAAAAGACGTGTCATTATGAGCAAAAACAGTTTCTTACATTCTATCTACATACTGCAGTATGTACAACAACTGAAGTCAGGGGATTAATGGGACTTCATCATCTTTACTTGATCTTTCGGCAGAGGCTGGTTCCGAAGTGCCATTGCATATATACGCTAGTATTGCGATGGGGTTGCCACTCCCAAAGACTACCGCCACTCCCCCCACCCCCCCTCCCAGGACAGGGTTATTGTACCCTAACTGCCTACATCCAGTATAATCCATGGGAAAGTGTGAATGTCTGAAAATGTTTGCGAGCCGTGTAACAGACAGAATGTGGGGACCAGCCTGGTATTTACCTAGTGGGATGTGGAAAACCGCCTAAAAGCCACATCCAGGCTGGCCAGTACACTGGCCCTTGATCATTAATGCACCAGATGGATTCGATCCACGGATGGCGCGCATGCCTGAATACAGGAAACTGCCAGTTAGCGCTCTCAGCTACCCTGGTGGGCCATTTCTTACATTACCATGAAAATATTACAATTGGGTCCACCTAATAAAGAAATATTGTCAATGCATTTGATGCCAGGGTTGGAGACTGCTGTGAATACAAGCAAGCCTATTAAAACTTTTACTCAGAAAATTAATATCATGCAAAGAAGGTATGTTCTTTTGGACATTTTTTTATTATCAAGATTTTGTTTCATCACTGTTGAATCTCATCTAAAATACCTTGAGAGAAAACAAAACTTGGTTTCTTGTGCGATATCTCGAATTCTACCCATCACATCACTACTAAGTTACAGGGCAGGAATCTGCAAAGCAATGTTCTATTGTGTAGCAAAAACATTGCTTGGATTGTGCATTTCTCCATTTGAAGGACTTTCCGCTACCATAAAAGCAGGAATCATGGTGATATGACTGTTGTCGTTATCATTTCCTCCACCACCACCACCACCAAGGCCCTCTTCTGAAATTGTATCACCAATTTCCATCATGTAATGTTGATGAATATTACTGTCAACCAGAACTTCATATATCATATATCAAAATATATATTAAAGTACAGTTTTCTTACTTTCAGAACTCATGGATGATTGGTTTGTGAGGCGCTCAACTGCATGGTCATCAGTCCCAATTGTTACAGTCTTTTTTTACACACTCCAATGTAGCCATTGTCACGAATGATGATGATAAAATGATGAGGACAGTGCAAACACCCAGTCATAACAACACAGCCAGGAATCAGACACAGGATGCCATATTCCAGAAGCAGCAATGCTAGCCAGTAGACCACAAGCTGTGGACAGAACTCATGGATAATTATGTCTGTTTTGGTTGGTTTGAATGGTTAGAGATGTGGCACACACTGCAAACTGTAAAAGACACCGACAGACATAATTATTACACTTTAATAACAACAATAAACGCAAGCTGCTGATAAAAACCCCAGGTGAGCAGTAATTGTTGAACGAGTGTGGTATCTCTGCTAGATGTCATAGTAATTTTATTATGAATTTACTGAGTAAAACTGTCTGAACAGCAACCACTTTTCATAACAAGAAATCGCTCCAAGGCGTTTTAAGTTATTATAGTTGCACTGACAGTGTTCTGGATGCTGCTGTGTGAGCTCTATACTTTCCAGGAAGCTGTGACATTTTAGGATGTACATTAACAGTTGTCCTCACCGAGTACACTGCAAAATAATTTTTCGCTTTCCACCACAACGTGAAAATATGGCGCTATAAGCAGTGAGAATGACGAATCAGTGAAGGAAAAGAGGAGAAACGGACCCGAGCGGGGTCAGTGGAGAGGACGAGAGTGGGGACGGGGGAGAGGACGAGAGTGGGGGAGGGGGAAGTGGACGAGAACGAGGGGGGTGAAGAGGACGAGAACGAGGGGGGGAAGAGGACGAGAACGTGGGGGGGGGAAGAGAACGAGAACGAGGGGGGAAGAGAACGAGAACGGGGGGGAGAGGACAAGAACGAGGGGGGAGAGCACGAGAATGGAGGGAGGGCGAGAACGAGGGGGGAGAGGCCAAGAACGAGGGGGGAGCAGGAGAACAAGGGGGGAGAGGACGAGAACGAGGGGGGAGAGGATGAGAATGAGGGGGGAGAGGATGAGAATGAGGGGGGAGAGGATGAGAATGAGGGGGGAGTGGATGAGAATGAGGGGGGAGAGGATGAGAATGGGGGGGAGAGGATGAGAATGAGGGGGGAGTGGATGAGAATGAGGGGGGAGAGGATGGGAATGAGGGGGGAGAGGATGAGAATGAGGGGGGAGAGCATGAGAATGAGAGGGGGGAGGATGAGAATGAGGGGGGAGTGGTTGAGAATGAGGGGGAAGAGGATGAGAATGAGGGGTGGAGAGGATGAGAATGAGGGGGAAGAGGATGAGAATGAGGGGGGAGAGGATGAGAATGCGGGGAGTGGATGAGAATGAGGCGGGAGAGGATTAGAATGAGGGGGGAGTGGATGAGAATGAGGGGGGAGAGGATGAGAATGAGGTTGGAGTGGATGAGAATGAGGGGGGAGAGGATGAGAATGAGAGGGGGAGAGGATGAGAATGAGGGGGGAGAGGATGAGAATGAGGGGGAAGAGGATGAGAATGAGGGGGGAGTGGACAGGAGTGAGAGATGACAGGAAAGCAGCTACAGCTTGAGGTCCACAGGACAAATGGGATATGGGAGGGGAGGGGGGAAGTAAGGAATGAAGAATCTCCTCCTTGTGCTTTGTCTAATTCTATGTGTAGCAGCTCATATTCCAAGTGCAGTTCAGATGCATGTCATATCTACATCTACATCCATACTCCGCAAGCCACCTGACGTGTGTGGCGGAGGGTACCCTGAGTACCTCTATCGGTTCTCCCTTCTATTCCAGTCTCGTATTGTACGTGGAAAGAAGGATTGTCGGTATGCTTCTGTGTGGGCTCTAATCTCTCTGATTTTATCCTCATGGTCTCTTTGCGAGATATACGTAGGAGGGAGCAATATACTGCTTGACTCTTCAGTGAAAATATGTTCTCGAAACTTTAACAAAAGCCCATACCGAGCTACTGAGCGTCTCTCCTGCAGAGTCTTCCACTGGA
The DNA here is from genome assembly GCF_023897955.1 of Schistocerca gregaria. Taxonomy (NCBI): domain Eukaryota; kingdom Metazoa; phylum Arthropoda; class Insecta; order Orthoptera; family Acrididae; genus Schistocerca; species Schistocerca gregaria. The sequence goes on from NC_064930.1 coordinate 39,930,656, forward strand.
GTTTATCTATCATCTCCGTAACGCTATCGCAATTACTAAATGATCCTGTAACGAAGCGCGCTGCTCTCCGTTGGATCTTCTCTATCTCTTCTATCAACCCTACCTGGTGCGGATCCCACACTGCTGAGCAGTATTCAAGCATTGGGCGAACAAACGTACTGTATCCTACTTTCTTTGTTGTCGGATTGCATTTTCTTAGGATTCTTCCAATGAATCTCAGTCTGGCATCTGCTTTACCGACGATCAACTTTATATGATCATTCCATTTTAAATCACTCCTAATGCGTACTCCCAGATAATTTATGGAATTAACTGCTTCCAGTTGCTGACCTGCTACTTTGTAGCTAAATGATAAGGGACCTATCTTTCTATGTATTCGCATCACATTACACTTGTCTACATTGAGATTCAATTGCCATTCCGTGCACCATGCGTCAATTCGCTGCAGATCCTCCTGCATTTCAGTACAATTTTCCACTGTTGCAACCTCTCGATTCACCACAGCATCATCTGCAAAAAGCCTCAGTGAACTTCCGATGTCACCCACCAGGCCATTTATGTATATTGTGAATAGCAATATTTTGCTGATATGAGACTCTGACACCTCCACTCCCATGGCCAGTGCTCCAACTTTCATGAAGCACACAGTGCCCCGTGCATCTCACGTCTCTGAGCCCATTACGTCATAACATGATACTACAGCTAACATGTATGAAGTGCTGCATAAGTTAAATTGTTTAAAATACCTGTCAATCCAAGAAACGTTTAAGAAGTGATCTACTTGTAACTTTCATGTTTTGTCACTATGTTAAATGACGATGATGCTTGATCTTTATGTACATGATTACTCTGCCATTCATAATTATGGGCCTGGCAGAGGGTCATCGAACCAACATTTGTAATCTACTTATCTACCATTCCATTGTCAGTGCATGCAGGAAAAACGAGCACTTACACCTTTCCATATGGGCTCTGATTTCTCATACTTTACTATGATAATTTCTCCCTGCGTAGGTGGGCATCAATAAAATATTATCACACTGTCGACAAAATTCGTGTTTCAAATTTCAAGATAAATTAGTGCCACAGCGAAAAAAGTCTTTGTTTTAATTACCACCAACCCAGTTCACTTATCATATCCATAGCACACTCTCCCTTATTTTGCGATGGTATAACACGAACTGCACTTCTTTCAATTTTTTTCATGTCCCACACCTCACGGCAATAGTGCACAAGATAATAGATAAGCATAATGTAAGCCAGTTCCTTAGTAGACTTGTTACGTTTTCCAAGTGGTCTGCCAAGGAATCGGTCTTTGGTTTGCTTTCTCCGGAGCATTATCTACATGAATTTTATGATTTAATTTATTATATGTGTAATTCCTATGTATTTAGTTGAGTTCACAGATTTTAGGTTTGTGTGTACGAAATTTAGCACATTCCTTTCCGTACTCATGTGGTTGACTCCATACTTTTCATCATTTTGATCATCTGAAGACTTTAAAATAAGATAAATGACAACATGATCTGCAAACAATCTAAGAGAGCGGCTCAGATTAGGAAGACTTCTCAGAGGGAGTGGAAACTGTCTCTTCGGAATGTGTCAAGCGAATTTTTACCTGCTTTAAGGGTGAATTTTGCTTTTATTTTGGTGAGTCTGGACGTTATAGTATTCACTCTTGTGAACTCTTCATGGATCAACAACATTGTGGTCACTAATCCCTGTTTAGTCAGGGCTATTAAGATGTCAAGGATGTTTTCGCAACTATTTACATTTCGAGTGCGCTTCTGTACCCATTGTTCAAAACAATTTTTAGAGACGCCATTCATTCAGTACAGTTTCGGACGACGTTTTATGCCTACCAGTGACATTTAACATTTACTTTCACCAATATATCGAGGGTAATTCCAATTGTTCGCAATATTACCGACTGTATTGGTAAAGTTCTGCCCAAGTTTCAAGTTTAAATAATCTTTAGACCTACAAAGAAGATTAGTGAGTGTAAACGTAAGCTTTCGCGTGCGTTGTCACAGTCAATATAATTCTTCTGGGTTTGAAGCCTCATTGTCAACTTTAAAATTTCGACGTTTCGGCGACTGTTGGAAGACGCCTTCGTCAAACCCAGAAAATTTTTACTAACCAAGATTAGAGAGTGTATAATTTTGGCGAATATAAAATTGCATGTGGCTGTAGGAAGGTTAGTATTGGAACAACGATAAGAAATGTCAATACCCTCTAAACGGAACACAAAAGAAACTGTCGACTGGGATATACTGACAAATCAGCTGTAGCGGAACAAGATTTTAAAGACTGTAATCATGAAATAAAATTTTGTAAGACAAGCCTGTTAGCCAGGACATCTATTATTATTCATGTATGTATAGGAAAGCTATAGAGATTCAGGAACACCACAATAATTTCAACAGAAAAGAGGAAGGCTTACAGTTACACAGGATACGGTGGTCTCCTTTCCACCAACCATCTGACGATCGATTACATTCGATCGAGAATAATTACGCTAGTCAGAGAGAGACTTACAGTCGGTCCCAATTGAACGTATGTTGGTGCCCTCTATATGAACGGGAATTCCACTGCCTGGCAGCCATCATTGACTCACCTCCAAAGATGTTCCCGCAGTTGGCAACGAAACCCGAGGAAGTAATAGTTTTACATATCGAAAACGGCATCTCAGCCAAGAGCTTTTAACTGATCACTACCCATACTAGCTCAAAGGAACTATCTACTTCAATTTCACTACACGGTAAACTACTTCCACCATTAATGAACACTACCCCACCAACTGTATCTCATCTGTTCTTTGTGAACATGGTTAGGTCTCTTGAAAAATTTCAGCAGAACTTATTTCCATACTTTTATTGTGGTTGTATCTACCCTCTTTCGGTGTTCTACTTGCAGCCTTTGAAACTGAAGCCCTTTCTGCACTTACCTCACACCCTCTAAATTAAAAAAAGCCCAGTCTCCTCTACACATCCTCATACTCGTGGAACTGCTTACTTTGTGTAGTTGGCTCCTGACCCACTTAGCAAGAAAATGAATGGAAGCTTCATAGAGTGACAAATACAGGATTGTAACTGTACCAGCAGCAGCAGTTCCACATAGTGCAGGTAAAATAACCGAAGTTTAATCTGAAAGACTAAACAACCTACCTCTAGAGTATACAAATTGTGGTAACTAAATGAAATCATAGCTCAATTAAGACTGTTTACAGCTTCAGCTAGTGAAGAGAATGCTGACCACATGAGCAAATTATTATCCATCTTACCTGAGCTTTGAAAAATATGCATCGTCGAGTAATTGTGGAGAGAGTTGTCCACGAGCTTTACAGACCTGCATGCAGAATATTTCTGATAATACAAAGAATGGATTATGCATGGCAGGCTGATAAGCAAGACTACTTAAAATCAAATAATGCTTTCAAGTACATTCTCACGGTCACAGACACACATTCCAAATTTGCTTGGGCCTTACCTTTGAAAGCAAAGACACAGAAGGAGGTTTTAGAGGTTTCTAAACAATTGTTGCAGACAGGACTAACTCGACGCCACAACAACCTTGAGGAATATGATGGAAGTGAATTTTACGGCAGGCATTTCGAAGCAGAATTGGAATGATGTTGGATAAATCACCACTCAACATCCTCCCATTTGGAAACTAGTATTGCCAAACGGTTGAACTGGACCATCAAAAACCGAATGTGGAAGCTACTTAATCTTCAACGTATGTGCAAATGGCTGACCTTACAGCCACAGATCATTGACAAGTATAATCGCATTATTCACCACAGAATTAAGAACAAACCTATTGATGTCACAAACAAACTGCAGGATAGCTTTAAACCCATTATGTTCCTCATAGAGCAGATCGTACGATGTCGAGGGAACAGGGCTTTGATGGAATGGTTTAATTTCTCATCAAAGCTCAACAGTTGGGTGAACACTCGCAAACTGCTATGTAATACGAAAAGCAAAGCTGAAACCTTGCAGTAATGTGACAAGTGGAGGTGGTATTCTCGAGAATCTACCATCAGAAGTTTGTATCTCTGGATATAATTTCTGTGGAGCTGGAACAAAATTGAAATAGCACCAAGATTACGGTGATAAGGGCTTCAACGTATTAAGAAATGTGTGCAAAGAGCACATCATCGCCTACACTAAAAATAAATATCACCATATTGCACACCAAATACTCACTGATAAGGATGCACAGGTATGTCAATGGACGGATATTCATGTAGGACAACCTATTTCTGCATATGCTGTAGATAAGGCAATGTTTGCTAGAACTTAAATTGGGTACTGGACTAACCTTCAAGCAATACTGAATGCATCTCACTGCATACTAAAGAAGAAGAAAAACCTATGGGATGTTTAAAAAATTGGTGACAGCTCCAAAAGGTGCCTTGAGGCAGAAAGAAGGAAGGAAATGATGTATTAAAACGCCCAGGTTCCTACCAATACCAGAGACATCTGGTGGAACAATTCTGGCTTTGATAGCTAAATTTGCTGGGCAGTCAGCCACTGGTTTCATTAGCTAGAAGAGCTGATATATTTCAAGCACTAGAGAATTCCTGAAAAAGTGAAAAGTAATTACAAGCTACTAAAAGGCGTAATATGACCATGGAGGCCATCGCTATAGGTAAAGGCCTCTATTTACCCTACGGCAGATGTCTTAGGTTGTACATTTAAGAAACGCCCACAGCAATGGTACTGGAAAGAAGGATTAAAAACATAGGTCTGCTTAGACTCGCCAGAAAATTTAAAATCATGAGATTTTGCAGCGTGTTTATGTGGAATACTTTGCCTGAGACAATGTGCAAAACCACAAAACGTGGAACAGTAAATTTAGATGTTGTTCGAGGTATGGAGTTCTTGGTGATTTAAGGCCACCTAAAGAATTGTGTTGTCACTTCACCAGCAGGAACCAGCTGTTGCACAATGTTCGACGCTACCATGACTTCAGTTCATACCTCTGACCGATATGTTTCATGAAAATTTCATAAAAACGAGACTTGCAGCATGTAAGTCTCTGCATTATTTGAAGGTTTAACGTACTGACGTTCACTCTAATCCTAATTGGGCTGAAGTGAAAGCAAACTAATTTCCTCCAATATAAGAGCAGGGGGTGGTTATGTACAGCATTGACTGGCTGGAAACACACGAAACCATAGCTAACGTCACTGACTTAAGGAGACAAGTTGATGTAGAACTGAAACCGATTGTAAAACCCTTGACGAAAAGGGAGCTGAGATGCCTGGAGGGAGAGTCGATATGGTTAATGGGCATAAAAAAGGCAATGATAACACGAACATTCAGGCATCCCGTTTTCCTGGATAAATGTGTCTGACAAATCCGAACCATATAAAACTTGAAACAACTTTGTCTTTGAAAACTTCCTCAACTAAATGTGGCAGATGGCCTCTGAAGTCCCAGATGTATGGACTACAGGATACCAGAACTCCAGCAGATGTATCATGATGATTGTTTAAAATGTGGAGAGCACATCTCCGCAAGCGAAACACATTGCTGCATGCCTCAGTTCACCAGGGAAGAGAACATGCTACCGTAAACTTTAAGTGCATGGTATGGAACATACTTCGGCGGTAAGGATAACGTTTGGAAGACAGTTTACGTGGTCATCACAGCTGGGTAAATGTCGTGAGAGAGGGGTAAGGCCTCCAGTTGGCCTTGGAAAGCTGCCAATTGGATCTGCACTCAGGTGGGATAGTTGGCAAATGGATAGCATACAGAAATTGATCACTTGAGTATGTATCAGAGGGAATGGGCCATTCAAGATGATGAGCGAGCTGGGCAGTGCAGAACGAGAGGCCCAAATGGTAATAAATGTGCATGGAATCTGAAAGGAACGTGAGTGCTAAGATATGATTCAGGAAGTCAGCTAAGAGGGAACCTCTTGGACAGGTTCTCCCAGAGCACCAAAGCAGATGGTGGGCATTAAAGTCGCCAAGCAGCTAAAAGGCGTGTGGGAGCTGACCAATGAGCTGGAGTAAGTCCGACTTAGTAACAGCAAATGATGGAGGGGTGTAGAAGTTATGTAGAGAAAAGTTGAAATGAGGAAGGAAAATGTAGACTGCAAAAGCTAGCAGTCGAGTGTTCAGTGAGATGGATGACCAGCATGGCTCCCCCATGAGGTAGAATGCTGTCCTTGGGGGAACATCACAGCGGACCAGAAGGAAACATGAGCGATCAAAGGGGTTGTGAGGACAATTCTTTTCTTGGAAGCAGAAAACAAGCGGACACTGCAATTCCCAGAGCATCTGTAACTCCTCCTTGTTGGATCTAATGCCATGAATGTTCCATTGGAGAATAGTCATAATGGGGAATGGGGATTGGGGAAGAGGGAACAAATAATGGTTAGTCATCTTGGTGACTGCTGAGTGCCAGCCTTCAAAAATCCCCTGCTACAGGAGGCAGAGGCTGGAGAATCCTGTTCCATGAGCTCTGCAAACATATTGGCATTCTCCCTTAGTCAGCCTGTGAATTCTATGGCAGAAAACCAGTAGGCAGTGGGCACCAGCAAAATGGAGGTCAGCCAGGTGAGAATATATGTTGCAACACCACTGAAGAAGATCTCTGAATCAGGGAAGGAGAAAACAGTTTGTTTTTGTTTGAGCTCTTAGAACTTTCTAGGTGGCAGATGAAGACTGTTTTTAACTGTAGAAAGTCTTTTGCAGGAGTACTGCTTTTGTCCTTTCAGCCTGACAGTTGTGTTACAGGTTATTTCACCACCAGGGGCCAAGATCTGATGGCTTGTTGAACAGCTGTAAGAGCAGATGGGGATGCTACGGTGACCTGGGTGACTTCACTACTGCAATACTGAACTTGGGGTCGCAAGTCTGGGTGGGCATATCCTCCATTATGCATAGCATAGCAAAAACGGTACTGTAAATTCCAATCATAAAATTCACAGATTTTGACTAGCTGACAACTGTGAGTGACAAAGTGGAGTTTGATGTCTACCACTCAGACCTCCAATATGGCTTGCTTGTTAAGACACATGGGAAATTCATGGGATTACAATTGATACAGCAGAGAGAAGGCATCAAACTGTTGCCCTCGTGAGCCTCTCTGCCAAGAGTAAGACATTTGCCCATGTTTTGACAAGATACGTGTTTTATTATAATGTTGACACTTGTAGGAGATCATCTGGTTTGTAATGTATGGTTGGACCGTGATGACTTCATAGCCTGCCTTAATATTTGAGGTAAACATTACTCAGTGAGGCCATCAAGCATCAGAATGTAAATAACACCTTGTGAAGAGTTCAGTGTAAGATGGTTCTCCACACGAACAGGATAGCTCTGTATAAGTGATGCTGTAAGCAGTTAAGCTTGAGAATCACAATACATCTTCAGAAGCAAAGTTGCATTACATAAATTGGAATAGAACTTCACAGGGCCTGCAACTGCGACACCACCTTTCAGAATAATGCACACATTAACTGTAGCAAAGGACAGACCACTTCCAGTACATGATACCATGAGGAAACGAAGTGCAGTTTGGAGGGTCTTCAAATCTTTAGTCTCATTCTGTTTACGTTTAGTAGACACACACTAAGATGGTGAGTCATTGGAAAAAAAGAATAAATAAATAAATAAATCGCCATGATTGCCAACATCTACAATGGCATGCTTCTTCCAACTGGGGGCACCGTCAGAGGGGGGATTCACCCCACCGTAAATGACTGTTCACATCTCAGGTCACGCCTCCCGAACTCCTGACAGAGGGACCAATTGGGATTTGGGAAGGTAACAGCTTAGGCAGTTACCCATCTCTGTGCCAACCCTACCTGTTGACCCGGAGCTGGGAATTATGCAGTACCTTGTCATCTGTAATGTGTCTAATGAATGGGCCAGCCTTAGGAACACACCAGGATGAAGGAGAAACAAAGTGAATGAGGATTCACCAGTTAAGTCTTCACAGCCTTACTGAAAGTGGCAGCAGCTACTTACGATTCTTCTTGATGGTGGCCTGTACACAGTCACCACTACAAACTTGTGTGCTTCCTGAGCACCACTGTGGCACAGCATTGAAAGAGCTGTTCAACACTATGTTCATTAATGTGGAAGGCCCGGAATCAGCTCCAATTTTTGGATATATAACCACTCACCCTTCCTTCTTACTTTTCTATTGCAGTATATTAGCTTGGGCTCATCAAGAGGAATCTGTTGAATTTCAGTGTGTTTCATATGACATTCTGAATTCAGCCCAATACAGCTGCTGACATTCCACCTGAACTTTTATTTACCTGTACAGTTATTTATTAGACGTTTGCTCTATTTATCTAGGAACAGTCACATAATGGTTGTTGCAGAGAATAGCATTAATGACCATACTGCCTTGTAATGTTGTTGCTTATCAGTAATACTGAGTAATTATAGTAGGGTATTTTACATCTGAGGTACTTCCATAAGTAATAAAAAATTTATATTTCTCAAAAAGTTCTGCAGTGAATTATGAAAACTTACCTTGCACAATCAGATGTGTATCCTGTTGAAGTTTCCATCTGAAATATATGAAGAAATTCCCTGTGACTTACAACTGATGAGACAGTAAATAAATATAATTCAATTAATGCCCACCAACATGTAAGTGGTCCACAAAATGCTGCAAGTAAGGCTTGAAAATATCATTAAAGAGGACATGATAAACTGTTTCAATTAATGAAACAGAATATTAGTAAGAATTCACTCTCTATTTCCTCACTTTGTCTTCAGTACTGCAAATATCTACACAAGCCAGTAATTTTGTTGTAGCCATACTTCCTACAAGACACTTCACAAATAAAAGTGACCAAAACATCTTTCATATGTCTTGTGTGAGATTTTCATTCAGTTTTTTTTTATGAAAAGTGAGAGATGAATCGAACATCGTAGGTAAAACATTTGGGCCTTTGTGCTCTGGCCAACCCATTCCAACTTGCAGATGTGAGGAGTGACTTCTAAACCCAACTGTAAGTTCACACCCAGAACTACATACACGCTTGGACCATTAAATATACAAACATTAATAAATATTGGCAGACTCAAAATCCTTTCAGGCATTGTAAATGGACAACAAGTTAATACTGGCATTACAAAAAAGCACATTCACAGATGAAGAAATACAACATTCAGAGAACTATAGATTTTTCACAGAGAACACAGGGAAGAAATTCCTGAAACTCCTCCAGTACTGGGCTCTGCATTCATAAATGGCAAATCTATTTTGCAATCAGTACCAAATTTTTCATTACCTCCAGAAAGACTGTCTCCCTGTAATAATTCAATATTTAGATGAGAGGTACACATTAATTAATGCACATTCAGTAATAAATCAGGGTAACAAGAACAATGCAGAAAATAAAACAGTACCGAGAACAATATTGAGGAGCATCTGATGAAGTGCTAGAGGAAAACATACAAATGTTATTAAATTTTTATCCCCAGACTGGCCTAGGATGGAGATGAGAACATTTTCTGCCTAAACTGCTATTAAATGTATTTATTCACAACTGTAATTTTTAGTTATGCCATTCTCGAGTGACATTTTACTATGAACTACATCAAAATTATTAAATGTCATACCTAGTGCTTAGGGAGTGGATATTAAGACGTGCAGTGTGACATGACTGACAGAAATTAGTACAGGAAGTACTACCATTCTCTGGAAATACAGATTACGAAGACTCCTGTCTGTTAATGAATATGCAATTTGTGAATGTGGTTAGCACAAGGAAAGTATTACCTCAAAAAGAATTACAAAGGATTCGGATGTCACACTGGGCTAACACTTGATAACTGTACAGCTGCCAAATTAATTTTGAATAAATACTTTCCATAACAGTCCAGGGAGAAAATGTTTCCATTTATGTCTGCCTGATTGTGGATGTAAGAAAAAAGGAAAAGTGGTAAGAAAAAAACATTTTGCTAAATTGTTGGCAGATAACTCCCCACCCACATACACCACTAAAAAGATATGACGTCAACAACAATAATATGATTTGAGATTATCAGATAGCTTATGTTCCAATAATGAAGCACAATTCCAAGAAGGTGATGATTTCCAGAGTTGGACATAGATACTTGTTGAAATTGACTTATCACTGAATCATAAAAGTAAGATTCCTGGCCTGTAATAAGAGATAGCCATGTTCACAGAAGATTAAAAGAAATTCCACGAATAGTTCAAGGAGAAAACAACACAAACAATTCCAAAATAGGAGGTATATTAGAGATAGCTTAGGACAGGATGGTCCTCTGAAGGGCAAATTGTTAAGAACTAAAGGAGCAAAATACTACTGGAATACATCTGTAAAATTTTGGAAGGCTTATGACTATAAAGCAACACTGCTTTTATTCAAACTTCTTAAAGAATCTGAAATACAGAAGACAACACAGGTCCTCTTAAAAGAACTACAGCCTCATTTGAGATAACAATAGACTTTAGCCAAGGCCAAGGACTAACTCCATTCTTCTTTCAGACCATACTAGAAAAGTGAATATTGAACAGATGGAGCAGTTGTCTGAATCTAATAACAGACGTTGAATACTACTTGGTTAAATAATGGACAATGTCAAAATTGTATGTTCCACTTTCGTAGATAATTTAGCAATACTCGCAGTGTAGAGAAAGCACAAAACAGAGAGAAAGAGAAACGGTAGGAGAAACATGACTACTCGTCCCCTCTGGTACGAAGCAGTATTGGGTAACAACAGGACTGCAATATCATAATCAAATACCAACTATCAGGGCAAGAAAAATTTAATGATCTATGAGAAGTCATGTAGCCAAATGGTGGGGAAAATGGAGCCACAAAAGGTAGACTATGAAAGATGTTTACAGTAAAAATTCTTTCTCCAAAATTGCAGAACCTCCAACTTGCAAGACAGTCATTTGACCAGAATACAGATCTGAATCACAAACACTAGTTTTAGGATCAACAAATGATAGAGAAAATTATGAAAAAAGGAAAGATATTAGGAAACAGAACACCAGTACAAACATTTAAATTCAGAAACAATACAGAAGTATAGATAAATATGTAGGAAAATAACTGGAGACAAAATTTGCCAAAGAGGGCTAATGAATCTTATCATACTAAAAAGAAAAATTATTCTGCAGTACTTAAAGCTTAAGAAAAGAACTCATTGGCTTACAGAACTGCACCAAGGCCTACAAGAAGTTTGTATAAATAAGCAAGAAATTTAAAACCCAATACAGAAACAGAATTGAGTTGATAAATACTCCACAGCAAAATAGTTCCAAAAAGAGAAGGTAGAAACTGGATGTCAATTGAGTGGAAACAAAGTGAACAGATGAAGGAATAGTATAAAGAAATGTAAAACCTTAGCTGGCCTGTAATTGAGAAGGGGAAAAATATAATATTGTTCCACATTTCCAGTACCATCTCAGTGAAACACAGCAATTGTATTTGTGCTGCAAACATATAACAGCAAGTGGGTCAAAGTGTCTCTGCAAGTATGGTGGGAACTGTATTTGGAGTGTTTTGTTAGGTTACAGCAGTGCTCAGAAATACTTTGCAGTTGTGTTATGCTGTCAGCACTGCTTGCATGTAGTCACAACAGAGCAACACATGTATGTGTCTCTCCAGCAAGAGCTTCATGCTATTGTGGTTACATATCTAGTGAACGAGCAAGATCATACAACAATCTAGGTATATAGTGACTTACCAAACGAAAGCGCAAGCAGGTTGAAACCAACGCAGCTTTTGCAACCAACGGTTGCTTCATAAGGAAAGAGGGAAGGGCAGGGAAAGACGAAAGGATGTGGGTTTTAAGGGAGAGGGTAAGGAGTCATTCCAATCCCAGGAGTGGAAACACTTACCTTAGGGAGAAAAAAAAGGACAGATATACATTCGCACACACAGACACAAGCAGACATTTGTACAGGCAAATGTCTGCATGTGTCTGTGTATGTGCGGATGGATGTGTGTGTGTGTGTGTGTGTGTGTGTGTGTGTGTGTGTGTGTGCGTGTGTGTGTGTGTGCACGCGCGCGCGTGCGCGTGTGCTCTCACCAGTGTATACCTGTCCTTCCCACCCCCCCCCCCCCCCAAAATGTAAGTCTTTCCGCTCCCGGGATTGGAATGACTCCTTACCCTCTCCCTTAAAACCCACATCCTTTCGTCTTTCCCTCTCCTTCCCTCTTTCCTGATGAATCAACTGTTGGTTGCGAAGGCTTGAATTTTGTGTGTATGTTCGTGTGTGTATCAAACTGCCAGCGCTTTCGTTTGGTAAGTCACATCATCTTTGTTTTTAGATATATTCATCATCCCACGTGGAATGTTTCTCTCTATTATATTCATAATGATCCGAAACACACCTCTGTCTATTTTCTAAGACATTCTTTTCAGACCAAAACCAAACTTTCTGAGTGCCTAAGCCAGAGCCTGGATCTAAATTCAAATGATTTACACTGAACATTTCTCATTTAACATTGAAAAACAAACAAATATACACTTAATATTTTGCTCTGGTGAACTATATTCATGCCACGCCAAGAGAATTGCCAATAATCTTCTATCTATTGGGAATACCTTCCTGTGAGTAAGCTAACGACTGTAAGGCAGTATTTAAATTCAAATTCATACAACTTTTGCACTAGTACCTTTGAGGAATTGTAGGACTTTTCCAAGGTCAATGCCATGATAGCAAGTAGAATTTTTGTCACACATTTAAATATACTCATAAACTCACTGATGAACAAAAGAGGAATGTGGCCAAAATAAGTGGGGAACAGAAATAAACAAAGGATTCAACAAATGAAATATTTTAACTCTGCTGATCATCGTCTCAAAAAACCTTATTCATAGCAACTGCTAATTTGTCACTTTCCAGCTATAAAATATTATTCACAAATATTACATAGAAAACCACTAAAATTGAATTCAACACTAATATATCAATTTTTATAAACACTGATTACAAGAACACTAAATTGTACTACTAGTAAGCCAAAACTGCCACAAGCTAAACCAATACATCAAACTGTACAGTGAATACATATTTTGTCTGGAACTCAACTGGATCCAGGGCGTCTAAAATTTGACTAAAACTACTCAATTAATTTGGCCAGAGCTAAATATACTGCACACTTCCATACACAAAAAACAGCATATTTACACCCTAGCCTTTATCCTCAGTGAATATGTCTTAAGTACATTTTTTTGACAAATTAACTGTTATGCAGTATGAGATCAAGATTTTTCCACTTCAACTGGTTGTAATTCATACTTCGTATGTGGTACATAGTAACCAAAACACCATGTAAATGAGCAGGAAATTATCATCTCACCTGATACGATACACTTGTTTGTATAGCAATATTTTTTTGTATTTACTTATTTTGACAGTTGCATATGATAGCAGTTTATCGTGTTTTCCCAATATGTAATGTAATATTTATCTTAGAATGTTTCATAAGGTTCTTAAGTGACCAGCATGTGGAGGAGCTTATCTCAAGCCAGGCTTGACATAATCGTCACTAGAGTACCAACTAATCCAGAAGGTACATTGAGGAAGGAGGAGGGGAATATACAAAGACAGCACACGAGAC